>NC_092334.1:180505500-180841500 GCF_046630445.1 Rutidosis leptorrhynchoides | reverse complement strand
TCAATCCATTTTTCAGTACCAAATTTTCTATCGAGTGTTCCCAACATTCCATTCTTTATTATCAAACTTTTGGCCGTTTAGACCATCTACGATTTTGCTGTTTCCTCTGCATTTAATGCTACCATATCTGAATCATCGGTTATCAATCCGAGGTGGTTTCAAGAGTATTATGTTTTTAGATGATTAAACGCTGATGGTAATATGATGGAATATAAAAGGTTCTCCGGTAACAATTAAATGAGCACACACATATATATCAAGGTTATAATAAGGTTGTTTCGAATGAAAAGTCGAAGTTGTCTTGCTGGAGCTGTGAAAAACTTGGCTAATTTGAAAAGGATTTGCAAAGCTATTTTCGGTAATAAAAATGCCAAAAGAGCTAGTACAGATACGTGTTAAACGTTTACTCAGGTTCCGAGTGTTTTCAGATGTATGACTATATGCATCAATCTTTTCTTCCGTAGATGAAATGCGGTTGGTTCATCTTCTTGATTGAGGTGTTTTCAAGAATCATGAAAGGTTTGAACGCAGATTATAATCGTCAAGATACAAATGCGGTTTAAGATGAAATCAAGTGGCAAACTTGAAGAAATGTTTAGTTTCATATGTTATAATCAATATTTTAATTCATTTTAATTGTCCAATATTATTAGTCCACAGTCGATAGTCCACAGTTAATAGTCCAATAATTCATATATAGTTTAATATATAATATTCGAATTAATTAATACGTATCGTGACCCGTGTACATGTCTCAGACTCGATCACAACTCAAAGTATATATTATTTAAGAATCAACCTCAACTCTGTATAGCTAACTCTATCATTACTGCATATAGAGTGTCTATGGTTATTCCAAATAATATATGTAGATGCGTCGATATGATATGTCAAAACCTTGTATACGTGTCCCAATATTTAAAGTGCGTAAATTAAATAACAGAAATTAAATGACGATAAATAAAATTGCGAGAATATAAATTGCGATAAATAAATTGCGATAAATAAAATGAAGTCAGTTAGCTAGGAACGGTTAGCTAGGAACAGTTAGCGTGGATTCTTAACAAAATTTTTCTCATAGTTAATTTGTTTGTTTCTAACAAATTTTATTTTGTCCAATGTTTTCTTCATTATGCCACTTGTTGGATTCTGATAGGTAAAAATCCAATATATGAAATTGAATGAAAATGGTTATTCTGCGATGAACGATTTCATATATCTGTGGATGTAGGTAGAATAGTAAATGACTGTTGAATCATATTCGAAGGATGTACAGTGTAACTTATTAATGTGAATCTAAATATTTCTCGGGTATTACCTACCCGTTAAAATATTTTCACCATTAACAGTTTGTACAAAAGAAATTTTTTTTAATTACAATCGTTATGAAAATATATATACATATATATTTTCTTTAGATGTAATCATGGATTTAATGAGTTAATATGATATTAAACTCATTTTATTTACTGTTACAACTAGAGTACATAATCTCTAAAACATTAGAAATTATATAATCGTCATGTAGAACGAAGATAAATGATGTAGAACGATTCGTAGAATGATGATTATGCTCGAGGTACAAAATGAGATGTTGAGGCGTGTGATGTGGAAACTTGGGTTGTTGGTGGTACTGGTGTTGCCGGTGCTGTTGTTGAAGCTGGTAGGTTTTGCACCACGTTTTTCAAATTGATTACTCGAGCGCGAAGCTCGGTGACTTCTTCTATTATTCCGGGATGTTTGTCGGTCGGAACGAGTGGGTGAATAAGGTTTAGAATTATGGATAGAATATAATCGTGTCGAGATACCCTGGAAATGAGAGAGAAAATGGTGTTTCGGATAGGTTCGCCGGTAAGTGCTTCAGGTTCTTCGCCAAGAGGGCAATGTGGTGGATGGAAGGGATCACCTTCTTCTTGTCTCCAATGACTAAGTATACTACGAACCCATCTCTAATTCATCTAGAATAGATGATGGCTAATTGGTTGATCCATTCTGGTCACACTGCTTTCGGAGCTCGAGTGAGAATCCATATCGAAATAGCTGTCGGAAGCCGAGAAGCTTGAACTAGCTGCAAGTTCCATCTTGTACGGTTAGATAAAGGGTTTCCGATATGAAATGATTTTCGGATATCGGATGATATTCTAATTACATAGAATACATATACATAGTACAGAAAATCCCGTAACTTACGGAGGGAATTAGGGAGACGTGTCAGATAAAGTCTACAGTAATAGATACGCTAAGATATGGATTAGCAGATACGCTAAGATATGAATTTGTCTATACACTATTCATGCAATCAATGCAGTAAGATGTGTCTAGACTAAGAATGATAAGCAAGTGAATCCCTAAGAATGATAAGCAGGTAATTTTCGACACGAAATGATAAGCAAAACTTTTGACATGCAGACACGGTCGAAGTCCAGACCCACTAATGCATCTAAACAACTATCAGTTAGACACACCAATTCAAGACCTGGTTCGCTAAGACCACCACTCTGATAGCAACTGTGATGACCCGTCCTAATCCACCTGGACGAAGTCTTTAACAACTGGTTCCATTGCGAGATACAGACCTCTATATGTCTTGAACTACTCCACGTAATATCTTTAAAATGAGCAAATACACAGCGGAAGACTTAATTCGTACCTGAGAATAAACATGCTTAAAAGTGTCAACCAAAAGGTTGGTGAGTTCATAGGTTTATCATATCAATCATTTCAATATATTAATAGACCACAAGATTTCCATTTATAAATATATGTACACTCGTAAGTGTATAAAATCGTTCTGCTTATGTTGAGGCGTCAATAACCAACCTTAACAATAATATAATAAGTCATCTTCGCAAAGATGGATATGTACACTCGCAAGTGTATAAATAATCCTCGAAGTACTAAACATCCGCCCACTAGCTCTTATGTCTAGTGCAGCCTACAGGATGGGGGTGTTAAGCAAGATAGATCTATCTTTAGGATTCGCGCTCATATGCTCTTATAACATGTAATTAAATTACCTAGCACATCAATTCGCAGAATTATCATTTTTGATCACTTGTCTCTATTTCGTAAAGCATTTATAAAATATTGCATGTATTCTCAGCCCAAAATATATATTGCAAAAGCAATTAAAAAGGGAGCAAATGAAACTCATTTAATGTATTTTGTAGTAAAAATACATATGACTATATTGAACAAAGCAGGGTTGGCCTTGGATTCACGAACCTATATCATTTATGGATATATTAATACACGTAATCGTAATCGATCAATTATATATATATTTTTGTTATTAATAATATACTTGTTATACTATATGTTATTTAGATAAATTTAATATATTTAGTTTATATGTTTTATATAGCTATTACTTATCATTAATAATAAAAACTATATATTAAGGTTTAGTATATATTTATATATTAATTGATATAGCTTAGCTAATATCATTTTAGTAATAAAAGTATAACGTAATGTATTTTTATATAAAAGTATCATTTATGATAATATTGATAATTTTAGTGACAACAAAATAATAATCTTATAAGAATGATAATAAGTTTGATAATAATAATAATGATAGTAAAGATGTTACTTGGTAATAAAATGATAATGATATTAATATTATTCATAATTGTAATTATATTTATAATAACAACTACATCTATTTTAGCATTAATAATAATAACCATTCTAATACTTGTAATAATAATAATAACTTGTATTATAATAATAATTATCTTAACAATAATAATAATAACTAATAACAATAATAATAATAATAATAATAATAATAATAATAATAATAATAATAATAATAATAATAATAATAATAATAAACATAATAATAATAACTAATAGTAATAATAATAGAAAAAATAAATAATAAAAGTGTATACCCCTTTAATAGCTTTTTCCAAAAAGAATTGCCCTGAGCGGGACTCGAACCCGAGACCTCACGATACCCAACATGACTCTTTAACCAATACTCCGTATTCCTTTTTCTGATTAGAACCCACGATAATATTTATATAACCCGTCTGTTATTTCAGTTTCCCTTCTTCTTCATCCCAAAATTCAAACAGCTCGATTAAACCTAAATCAAAGCAACTAATTTCCAATCTTAATTTAAGACTTGGAATTTAAAATAGGGCTGCCTTTTGTTTGGAGGCTGAAACATTACAGGAATTTCAACTTGAATAATCCTAACACAATAGCACTTTTAATTTTTGAAATTAAATTCAGTTTTGGGTTATGAATGGAAAGTATCATGAACAGGGAAAAAATTGAGTTTGGTTCCTTTTAATTTCTGTTTTATGAATTGAGGTAGCAAAGAAAGTTTATGTCAATAACTGAATGGTTGTTGTAGCATTTTTAATTCAATCAAAGTTGGCTTGTAACATAAAGTGGTCGACTGAATTCGTTCTGAAGGACAGAAATATATAAAAAAATAAAACTTGAAATGGATGTATAACTGATTTTGAAGTCTTGTGTTTGTTTTGGAATCCAATTGTACTGGTTCAGACAAAAAACACAAGTTACCTATTGTTTGAGAATGATTGAAAACTGTTTGCGTACATAATCTGTATCTATATTTATATAAACCTTATTTTATATATTCATCAAGCTGTAAATGCTGTAATTCGTATGTGTATATGTATCTTTGTATAAATGATTATTTTTTTCAGATGTTATATATCAACATTTATATATTTATTTGTATTCCTCTTATATTTATATATTTATATTTATAAATTATAGTTAATCTTTTATTAAATAGGATAATAATAATGCCCTTAATACTTTGACTAATAATAATACAAGTATAATAATAATATTATTACTAATCATAAAAATGATATTAGTAATATTCTTAATGATAATAATAATTAATTTGTGTTATTTTCTAGTAACTATAATAATGTTAATAATAATATTTTATAATTTCAATAATATTGATAATACTGATATTAATCACAATAACTAAAATTATAATTTCACTATTAGTTATATTAGTAATGATGTTAACAATAACAACAATAACATTAATAATAATGATACTATAACAAATCAATGTATCAAATTTCATATTAAAATCTTTATTATTTATAGTACTAATACTAATATCAATAGTAATAATAATATAACAACTATAATTCAACTTGTAATTACATTTAATTTATTAATTATGTAATAATTATATTATATATGATATGATAATATTTACTGAATATTCAATATTTATATATTTCATATGTTTTACAATATAATAGAAATCGTTATATATATATATATATATATATATATATATATATATATATATATATATATATATATATATATATATATATATATATATATATATATATATATATATATATATATATATATATATATATATATATATATATATATATATATATATATTTATGTATATATTTATCCTAATAGAACTTAATTATTTTATTTATTATTTTTACATTTTAACTCTAATGATTCAATTATATTTTATTATTATCAATACTCTCATTTATAATTATTTAATTATATATATATTTATATATATTTACAACACTTGTTCGTGAATCGTCGGGAATAGTCAAAGGTTAAATAGATATCTGAAACAGTTCAAAATTTTTGAGATTTAGTTTAACCGACTTTGCTTATCATGTCGAAACCATATCAAGATTAAGTTTAAATTTTGGTCAGAAATTTCCGGGTCGTCACATGAATGATGATGATGATGATGATGATATTTACACTTAATTTATGCACTTTAAACCTTTTGGGGACAAAATACTGACTTAGTGACATTTGACTAGTGACCTTTGACTTAGGTTGACGACCTTTCGGACCGACTTACTACTTGCATACTTTTCGTATCGACTTTTACTGCTTATTCACTGTGAGTTATAGCATCCCTTTTATACTTTACTATTTTTGGGACTGAGAATACATGCGCTTTTTACGTTTTACATACTAGACATGATTACTTAAACTTTACATATGTGGGTTACAAAACGGCACAAAGATTCCCCTTAGCTTGGTAACATTTAATCATTGGTTTCTGAACCATGAACGCGAATCTTAGATATGGATCCATAGGGCTTGACAACCCCACTCGGGCTAGTCGCGCAAGCATTCAACGGGTGTTTAATACTTTGAGGACAAACGCACTCGCCAAGTGCACTTTAAGGGGTTGATATACATACGTTAAGTCTAGTTACCAGGTGCCTACGGTTAAGCATATACTTTTCATACTGATTTAAACTGCTGGTTGAAGCACCGAAATCTCGTGGTCTACATTACTTTACTGATAACATACTATAGTTCACCAATATTCGTGTTGACTTTTAAGCGCGTATTTCTCAGGTGCTTAGACGATGTTATTTCTGCTATTAGACTTGCTGTCTTGGTGTTATAGACTTGCTGTTATGGACCTGCTGTGTTAGATTTCCGCTGCATTACTTAGAGATGTCTCAATCATGGAACTTTTATTTTGCATTCGTAACTTTTGTTATTTTCAAACAATGGCTTTGTAATGACCTTTGGGTCACATACTTATGTTTATGCTTCTATCCATAGGAAGCACGTTATCTTTGTAAAACGCTATCTTTTTATGAATGCAAAACTGGTTTTCAAACAGCATATAGTGTTTGACCTTGTAATGATCCTGTTGTTGATGAACCGTACACGATGATTTTGTACGGGGCGTCATAATATACACTGAACATATATATCTTAAAAAAAATACGAAGTACTAATACATTCCGATTATAAATTGCTAGCGCGACTAGCACGAAATGGGGCTGTCAAGCTTGATAGATCTATCCATAGGATTCACGTTCACCAGTAGAAACTAGTGATTACAATTACCAGACTAGGAAATATTTTCGTTCAACTCACAATGAATAATTTAAATAAATTTTCACTTGTGTCTAAAATGTAAAACAAAAGCTGCATGTAATCTCATCCCAAAAATACTTTAAAATAGTATGAAAATGGGACTATAACTCACCTAAGCAAACGGAGGAAAAAAGGAAACAAGTATGCGAAGAGCAAAGGCAACTGATCAAGAATGATCACAACTTCGACCTAAAAATAAAGCAGGTCGATATAAATAACTAACTTAGGTTAAGTCTTAGCATGTTAACCATAGTGCTTGTTGTAGTAAAGCAAAGAACAACAATCAGTATGATTCGATATGATCAGGACAGCGTAAAACACGCACTTTCTATTTTTTAGAAAGTTTCTATTTTTAGTAAGCTTCCATTTTGGAAAGTTTCTATTTTTGAAAAATTTCTATTTTTAGAAAGTTTCCTTATTTACAAAAGTCAACTAAAAGTCAAAGTCAACCGAAAGTCAACTTAAAAGTCAACCCAAGTCAACCTTGAAATTTAAAGTGTAAATCATATTAATAATATAAGTTATAATATTATTTAAAATAATATTTGTATAAACATGTCATATCATAAGTTTAATTAAATTAAATTGAATTATAAAGTTAACATAAGTTTAAATAATATAATAGATATAACCTAAGTATTTTAATTAATTAATTAAATATTAGTCGTATCATAAGTATTATTAATTAATAATAAATTATTAATTATAATATAAGTATCTTAAATAAATTATGAAACGTTACACATATCATAAGTATTTTGTTATAATTATTAAACCATAAGTATTTAATAATTAATTTGTGTCATAAATAATTAATAACTAACTCTTATAATAAATAAATAAATAATTAATATTTATTATAAGTCTTGATATCATAAGTTTTATACTTAACATAAGTCATCCATTAATAATAATTGTATTATTAATTCATAAGTTTAATTATAGGAATAATTAAATCATAATATAAATGTTAAATGATATAATAAATATATATCATAAGTATTAGTTAATAATAATTACTTTTATAACATAAGTAATTTAATAATAATGAAAATCTTTATTTATATACCTAAGTTAAATTTTTATAACCATAAGTTTCATTAAAATTTCGTCGGATCATAACTTGAGCCTCGGGTGTCGGTTTTTGACGAATCTTATATGTATGTATGTATGTATGTATGTATATATATATATATATATATATATATATATATATATATATATATATATATATATATATATATATATATATATATATATATATATATATATATATATATCCTTGTATAACAAACCATACCAACATCTTAGAATACTCAAGAACACCCCAAAATCAGTTCATATGGTCGTGATGAACAGCCATGAACCAAACATTTCATTTAATCCGTTTCAAAACTTGTTTTAGCCATTGCGGGTGATCCGTGGCTCGGATTTCGATGACCCGAACATGAAAGTTCATCCAATCATCAATCCTAACCCAATGGTACAACCCAAAATCTCAAATTATGGTCCCAAATTCGGACAAAAACCTGGTTTCACAAGTTAACACATTTCAATTTTACAAAACCCTAAATCAAGCATAGATTTTGATCCGTAACTCGAAACGAGATGAATTCAAAGCCTAAAATTATGTACTCGATGAGAGGAACTCATTTTTACACTTTAGTTAACCAAAAATATGAGTCTAATATACTAATTTTAACATTAAAGCTGCTGTCCGCAAATTGATCAACCGAAAACATATGCCATTGAACATTTCTAAGCATAATAACAACAATACAACAACATACAAGCACTAATACATCAACATACATAAAAAATCAGTAAAATAAGATGAAAATGAAAAATCTAGGGTTTGTGTTTATAGCCCAATCAAGAATCAAGTGATATAGACGCGTAGAGATCGAAGAGTAGAATCCGTTTAAACAAGAAGCCCTAAATCTTCAAAGCAAAATCAAAAGATGATGATGAATGTGTGTGTGAGAGGCGATGGTCAAGAGGGAAGAAGAGGAGAGTAGAAGGTGAAAATAAAATGGATTAGGTTAAAATGAAATTAATTAGTGAGATTTTGATTTATGATCACTAGTTGCAAAATTTGACAAAACCAACCATCCCCATGGGGAGTTCGGCCGAAAATGGGTGGGAGTGGGCTCCCATTTAGCCCAACTTGATGTATTGTATAATAGCTTGTGGCCCAAAAACCCGAACGAAGCCCGATTCGTGAAAACGCCGTTATGCGATTAAATCTTCGGAAGAAACACGCACACGCGAAAAATAAAATATAGAAATATTTTGTAAACTCATAGGATATAGAAATATCATAAATAAAATAATTTAGATTCGAAAATCACAAAACTCAAATGATTTACAGGATAGAAATCCACGATACGTAGAAACGTACAATTCTAAATACGAACACATATATTCATATAACATATAATAGGGAATATATTATTATTAAAATAATAATATAAGTCATAGAAATGACATGGAACGAATATCAATTAACAGACGTTAAATATAAACGGAAAAAGATAACGAAAAAAGTAGGGTCGTGACAAGTTTAAAGCAGGTAGTTGAGATACGGTGTAAAATGACCAAAATACCCCTGAAAATAGTGTGAAAGGACAAATCACTCAAAAGGGAACAATAACTCAAACAGGTAGCAGTAGCAGAATTGGGAAATAATATATTAGGATAATTAAGATATAACATTACCCAGGGCTCAGGGATGTATATGAAGTAAGCAACATATAATGAGCCGCCATGGCTGCAACTTACGTTACCCCGCCAAGTTACGAACTCATTTCATGTTATTGCATCGTTTAGCTTCTACATGTTAATCATCATAGCCCATTAAGGTGGTGCAATTAATATTTCCAATTATAAGAAAAGGGATTCTCTTGGCTGCAGCCATGTTGGTGCCATGCCAACTTATGACTAATTCCTTTTCTAATGTAAGTAAAGGCCAGTCATTATAACCGACAACAAAAATACACATCGCATCACTGCTGCTGCAACTCGTGCGGTGCCTTGCCAACATGTGTTCCGATTATGTCTACTTAAGATAAAACCAGAAAGGTAGCGCCACAAATATCGTCCTACATAACAACAGTAGACATCACTTCTACTAAAAACACTTTGAAAAAAATTTAGTTAGTAAGCTCTATTGCAGGGGGGAAAATGAAGCCTATCTATTTCACTACCAAATTGTAAAAGACCTATAATGATACTTATAGTTAACAAATTCAGTAGAAACCATAATAAGAGCATGTATTGTCTTTAAGGCTACTTTTAGGCTAACGAAATAAAGTGTTGCTTATTAACAAATAAAACAAACCACGAGGAAAGCAAAACACATGAAATAATAGTACCAGTTGTCGAACATCAAGTTTCGAGGTCCAAGCAATCATCAAACATTTGAAAACACTGACCCGCTTAATTCAATAGGAGTACCCGATACAGCAACATCATTGTTGTCAACACCCTCATCAAGAATTAGGACCACACCAAACATATTATCAAACAGTTAATATGCGTAAAATATAATTGTAGTAAAGTTCAAATAAGAATAACCACACCACATAGTTACATTTTGGTAGAGTTTAATATGGTATGGGTTGGCCAGAAATACCTGAGGTTCAAAAAATATTAAATTGCTAATTCTAACACAACGCACTCAATCAATTATAACCTATTGTGCTACATAATAATCAACTGCAAATACCTTGCATAAACCGACAGACATTCGTATATCGTAATTAATAGACATAGAAACTAAGTAAATGTATATTACTTCTCATTGCTCTCCATATATTGTTTCGCCTAGTCTGTTTCATCTTCTTCTCAATTGTAGATTCAAAACTATCAATTACACCATTCATATCACTCTCAAAGCAGCTGTCATAATACAAATTATTAATCAAAAGTCTACCTTCTATTGATAATCCTACATACTTCCAGAAATCAAATCACAAATCTCCTATACGCAATTGATACATAACGAAATAAAGTGAATGAAAGTAAAAGAAACCAAAAATAAGCAAAAAAAGAAACAAATATATAAATGAAAAATGTAAAGTTGCATTTAAATGTAAACACCTAATATATAATCTTACAAAAGCATAAAACGAAAAAAAATTGAACTATTATAGACTAAACATGAAGCAAAATATAAGGAGTAATAAAAATAGATAAAAAAATTACATTTGCATATAAATTTGAAAACTCAAATCCCATATTAATGAATCTTGAAAATTATCAAGAAGTTCACCACGGATTAGGAACAACCTTTAGGTCCCAATTCAATTCAATCAAGACCCTTGAAATTGTTTTATCAAATCAAATAATTGATACATACGTAGTTCACATAATTTATATGCATTCATCGATTTAAGACATTGATACTTACCTCAATTATTTTAGGTGGTTGTGGATGTTGGTATTTTTCGGCAGACTGCGGCCGTTTTTACTCTTTTTCCGGCGAAAATATCGACGACCGATAGGGAATCAGATGGGATGGACTGATGGGGAAGCATGTGAGAGTGGTGGCGGTGATGGTGGCAGAGGAGAAGCCGTTGGTTGTAGCGCCGAAGATGGTGGCGATGGGATAGAACGAAGGTGAGAGTGATAGGGAGTATATGGGTTAGGTTGAAGAAAAGAGAAGAACCATCTGGAGGAGTGGATGTAGTAGAGCGACAGGGTTAAAAAAAATGATGCTACAGTATAACCGTGAAAGTGGGTAAACCGTGAAAGTGGGTAAGTGGCGGGTCCCTATTGGCCACCGAATTACGCCAATAGGTATATAGTAATATGAATTTTTATTCTCTTCTGGGCTTAATTTTGTTAAATAATGAAAACCCCGTAGGATATTATGTTATGATATGTATTTATAGAGATTACATGATACTCTAGAAACTGCAAACCCACAACGGGTCGGGCTTAATCTATACACTAACACTCCCCCGCAGTCTAAACGGCGAAATCGTGAAAGTTTGGAATAGAAACAAAAAAAAATATAAAAATACAAATAAACATGTTATTATTTTTTTTCATTTGTTGCATCAAATAGAATGATATACGCTGATATCGTTGTGTTTTGTTTGACTGCGTTTCTTTTTTCGTAACGTTTTTTTTAGTCGTGGCGTGTTTTGCCTAAGGATTGAGCATGACTTGGCAGAGAACTTTGTCGACAATAATAATCATCGTCAACGCTGAAAATAAGATTTTTATGTTTTTTCTTTTTTTCGGAGTTTGGAACCTAATCAAGTTAGGCGGCCCAGTCTCACACTGATTATTCGCTTATTGTTGGCTAAAAGGATAATAACATAATATAATTACACGTAGTAAGGCATAACAAGAAGAAAGAGGCGGTGAATCTTGGCTTGAATGAAGGATAATAGAAAAGGAAAAAAAATTGATAACACAGTGGGATTTTTTTTTCCTCGACAAAATATATCATAAAACTTGTGAAAGTTTTCGATGTAAAAGTAAAAAAAAATAAAAAAATGAAGAACACTTCATTGTGTTTATTCGTATGATTCAAGAAGAGAGTATTGTCGTATTGAAGGTGACTTACCTTTTGCACGGTTGAATAAATAAAAATATAAAATAAGAGGTAGACACATATATCTTTAAGAAAACAAATACGGAATAAATAAATAAACTAGCTCTTATCGGATGATCGATATGGGTTTTGATAACTTAATGTAATTGTGTTTCCTCAATACCTAGGAACGACAGCTACGGTACACAAAACAAAATAATAATAAAAATAGAATTTTAAAGATTGAGGAAGACAAATTGGTAGCAACGATAGATTGGGATCCCTCCGGATCACCGCCAAATAGTCGATGACCAGAGGATATTTGGTGATGGTGGGCATAAGCGGTAGGTCAAACGATTACGGTCCCTCTGATACCATGTTAAATAATGAAAACCCCGTAGGATATTATGTTATTATTGATATTTATTTATAGAGATTACATGATACCCTAGAAACTGTAAACCCACAACGGGTCGGGCTTAATCTATACACTAACAAATTTCTGATTTACTGACTTGTAAGGAGACAACTGGCTTAGCAAATTGTTCAAAAGCTTCGTCCAACAAATTGTTTAAAAACTTCGTTGATAAGATAACTCTCAACCATGTCTATTCTCCTCAACAAACAGCGCCACATCAACACATATCTATCACATAACGACACATCTCTTCGTGACATACATATCACACATCATTACAAATCATAACATACTTCTTCATCACATACCCGATCAAATTGTAAATTGAATGATACTTGATATTATTGATATGAGTTTTCTGTGTACAATGAGTAGAACTGATACCATATAAATAACCATCTAAATAAAGACCTAGTGGACTAGGATAATGGGCCCTTATTGAACATGGGCTAACAATATATAAATAATTTGGGCTAAGCTAATAATTCGTCTAACATCCCCTCTGATAATGCTAAAAACGAACATATATTTCATAGCATTATCCCTCAAGAAAGACAAGCTTTTAGTTGCAACTGTTCTATTTACAAGTGATATTCGTTTAAATAATAAAAGGTGAAGACAAAAGACAGATTCGACGAATTGAAGACGCAAACCACCAAAATGCTCAAAAGTACAAAGTACAATCAAAGTGGTTCAAATTATTGATGAGAAACGTCTCAAAATTACAAGAGTACAAGACGCAAAACGCAAAATACAAGATATTAAATTGTACGAAAGGACGTTCGAAAATCCGGAACCGGGACCAAAGTCAACTCTCAACGCTCAACGCAACGGACTAAAAATTACAAGTCAACTATACACACAAATATAATATAATATTTAAATAATTCTATAAATTATTTATATATTATATTATTATTATAAACCGTCGGCAAAAAAAGAAAACAAACTTATGTGAGCTGGTACCTACCTCCATGCGATCGCATGGCCTGGAGGCACAAAAGCCATGCAATCGCATGGTGAATAGTTCCAGGCCACATGCCTATAAATTTCGAGGTTTTGAGCAAATATATCCATCCTATATATATATATATATATATATATATATATATATATATATATATATATATATATATATATATATATATATATATATATATATATATATATATATATATTTTAATTTTAATTTTAATTTTAATTTCTAATAATAAGGGTATGTTAGCGAATTTTATTTTTAATTTAATGTCTCGTAGCTAAGTTATTATTATGCTTATTTAAGACGAAGTAATCATGATGTTGGACTAAATACTAAAATTGAGTAATTGGACTTTGTACCATAATTGGAGTTTGGACAAAAGAACGACACTTGTGAAAATTAGACTATGGGCTATTAATGGGCTTTATATTTGTTTAACTAAATGATAGTTTGTTAATTTTAATATAAAGATTTACAATTGGACGTACCTATAAATAACCATATACACTCGATCGGACACGATGGGCGGGATATTTATATGTACGAATAATAGTTCATTTAACCGGACACAGGAATGGATTAATAGTCTATGGAATTATTAAAACAGGGGTGAATTTATGTACAAGGACACTTGGCGTAATTGTTAACAAAGTATTAAAACCTTGGGTTACACGCAGTCGATATCCTGGTGTAATTATTAGACAAAGTATTAAGACCTTGTTACAGTTTAAGTCCCCAATTAGTTGGAATATTTGACTTCGGATATAAGGATAAAATGACGAGGACACTTGCATTTTATATTTATGACTGATGGACTGTTATGGACAAAAACCAGATGGACATATTAAATAATCCAGGACAAAGGACAATTAACCCATGGGAATAAACTAAAATCAACACGTCAAACATCATGATTACGGAAGTTTAAATAAGCATAATTCCTTTATTTTCATATTTAATTGCACTTTTAATTATCGCACTTTTATTTATTGTCATTATATTTAATTGCACTTTTAATTATCGTACTTTTTAATTATCGCAATTTTATTTTCGTTATTTACTTTACGTTTTAAATTAAGTCTTTTATATAATTAATATTTTACATTAGGTTTTAACTGCGACTAAAGTTTTAAAATCGACAATCCGGTCATTAAACGGTAAAAACCCCCCTTTTATAATAATAATACTACTTATATATATTTTTGTATTTTTACAATTATAAGTTAAAAATATAGCGTTAAGCTTGTTTAAAAGATTCCTGTGGAACGAACCGGACTTACTAAAAACTACACTACTGTACGATTAGGTACACTGCCTATAAGTGTTGTAGCAAGGTTTAGGTATATCCATTCTATAAATAAATAAATATCTTGTGTAAAATTGTATCGTATTTAATAGTATTTCCTTGTAAAAATTAATACTATTTCTAGTACACCTCGCACACATCAAGTATTTTTGGCGCCGCTGCCGGGGACTCTAAAACGCCGGAAGCGAAACGCAATATATAAAAAATATATATATTTATTAATTTTTAGTTTACTTTTATAAAAATACGCTTCTGTAAAAATACGTTTTTAAATATACAAAAATATAAAAACAAAACCAAAAATTATATATTTTTAATAGTTTGTTAAATATATAAGTTTTATAAAGGTTCGTTATTTTTATTTTTAGTTTGTAAAAATATAAATTTTATTTAAATATTTTGTATTAATATAAAACTGAAAACTGAAAAAAATATATAAATAAATAAAAGTTTCGGGCCTAGTACTGTAGCAGCCCAACTTCTGGCCCGAAACCCTAGCTCATGCGATCGCATGAGCCCGAAGGCAAAACTTCATGCGATCGCATGAAGCTGTCTGACACGCCACAGTTTGACTTTCCACTGCAATAATTACGGTTATTAATTATTATTATTATTAAACCTTAATTAGGGTTATATTTTTATATTAATTAAGTTTAGTTTATTTATTTTGTATTTTAAGTATTAATTAGTTTTTATTAAATATATAAAATTAATACTTTTATAAAATAAATAATATAAAAATAATATTTTTAAAAAATTGTACTTTTTACAACTTTAAGTTTTATTTTTATATTTTGTATCTTTTTATTTGTTTTAGCGTAATATTTGTATTTTTCGCTCGTATTTAGTTTTAAGTTATAGTTTTTGCCATAGTTATTTTTATTTCCAGATTTCTAGGCTTTGCCGTAAAATCCCTTAAGTGCTTTTTCTTTAGACTAAGATTTAGGTGCTTTAGAATTTTGCGACGCCGTTTTTTTTTATATTTTAGTACCTTTTTAAGTTATTGCCGTTTTGGGATATAGTTTTTCTTTTAAGCTTTAATATTTTTAGACGTAACTTTTAATTATTAGTTTTTAGTTCCTTTTTAAGTTTCAACGCGCTACGTTCTTTTTATTACGCCTTTTATTTTTCGACGTTTTTCGACGCGCTCTTTTTCTTTCTTATTTTTCGCCGCTCTAGTTTTAGGACATAGAATTTTCTATTTCTTCTCTCTAAATTTCTTTAAATTTCCACGAAAAATTATTTTAAGCGGTTAAATTGATAGACATCTAAATTTTCTGCTTCGTAGTAATACTTGGATTTGTTAGTGGCTGAGTTGTGAGCTTCCGATTTAAAGGGTTCTGGCTCCCTGCTACATCTATTGGCTATTCGAAACGTGGGCAAAAGCAGAAAAGTCTATTAATTGGATAACTTATATAATTTTTCTTTCTTTTTAAAAAACTAATAGGATATTCAGTGAATGCACAGAGCAAAACGTTCACCACCTTTTGTACGTTCACCACCTGTAACTCGATCAAGACATCTAGTAAATATTGTCGCCGTTGATTTTTCTTTAGAATCGTCATCCAGTCGACCAAGTACTCCAATTCAAATTTCCGATAATCCATTTTTTGAACCCAACCTCACAATTGAGAATCCGGAGGATATTCAGGGACAATTCCGAGATCCTGAACCATTAATCTTTCCTCCGGAACCACCAATCATTCAAACAGAGATTGTTGAGGAACCAACCATTAAATCAGAATTCTCTAGTGATTCAGATTCAACAAATTAAATAACGGAGAATCTGGAACCTCTAAGTATGGAAGACCGAATGCGAGCTAAACGCACTGGTCAAGGTCACGCAATTACTCAACCAGACATTAATGCGCCAGATTATGAAATCAAAGGACAAATCCTACACATGGTAACTAATCAATGCCAATTTAGTGGTGCGCCGAAGGAAGATCTAAACGAACATCTTCGTACATTTAATAGGATCTGTACACTATTTAAAATCCGAGAAATGGTGGATGAACAGATTTATCTCATGTTATTTCCCTGAACTTTAAAGGGAGAAGCCAAAGATTGGTTAGAATCGTTACCTGAAGGGGCGATTGATACATGGGACGTTTTAGTTGAAAAATTTCTTAAACAATTCTTTCCGGCATCTAAAGCCGTGAGATTTCAAGGAGAAATTGTTACGTTCACTCAAAAGCCAAATGAAACTTTATATGAAGCATGGACCAGATTTGGAAAGTTATTAAGAGGATGTCCGCAACATGGTTTAGACACCTGTCAAATAGTACAAATATTCTACCAAGGATGCGACATCACTACACGCAAAGACATAGATATAGCAGTTGGTGGTTCCATTATGAAGAAAACCGCAACTGAAGCTTACAAAATTATTGATAACACTGCTTCCCACTCACATGAGTGGCACCAAGAAAAAGATATCGTTAGATCATCTAAAGCAGCTAGAGCCAATTCTAGCCATGACTTAGATTCCATTTCCGCAAAGATAGATGCTGTCGAGAGACGAATGGAAAAGATGACTAAGGAAATACACTCAATACGTATTAGTTGTGAGCAGTGTGGAGGACCACATTTGACAAAAGATTGTCTCAGTATTGAGCTAACAATGGAACAAAGAGAGAATGTTTCATACATAAACCAAAGGCCTGGAAATAATTATCAGAATAATTATCAACCGCCAAGACCAATCTACAATCAAAACCAGAATTATAATCGAAATGTTCCATACAACAACCAACAAGGTCCTAGTAATCAACAAGTATCCAATAATACTTACAATCAGCAAAGACCTATTTTTCAAAACAAACCACCACAAACCGATGATAAAAAGCCAAATTTACAAGATATGATGTAGAAGCTAGTTGAATCTCAAACACAGTTTTTCACATCTCAGAAACAAACCAATGAACAAAATGCTCAAACATTTAGAAATCAACAAGCTTCTATTTAAAATTTGGAACAAGAAGTGAGCAACCTAGCAAGGTTGATAGGTGAAAGAAAATCGGGAAGTCTACCTAGTGATACAAATGCTAACCCCCGGAATGAAACAGCTAAAGCCATTACCACAAGAAGTGGTATCACACTTAAACCACCTGAAATACCTGTAATTTCTGATGATGCTATTCCTACTCCACAAGAACCACAATCTGATCAAGATAAGGAAACAGAACCGGTAGTTGAAAAGGTTAATGAAGATAACAGAGTTAAGGCTAAACCTTATGTTAAACCATACCAACCACCACTTCCTTACCCGAGTAAGATGAGAAAAGAAAGACTTGAAGCCGAGCAATCCAAATTCTTGGATATGTTTAAACAGATAAATGTCAATCTTCCTTTCATTGATGTGATTTCAGGAATGCCTAGATATGCTAAATTCTTGAAAGATCTAATCACGAATAGAAACAAAATGGAAGAACTCTCAGCTGTTACAATGAATGCTAATTGTTCTGCAGTGCTGTTGAATAAGATACCAGAAAAATTATCAGATCCAGGAAGTTTCACAATTCAATGTTTTCTAGGTAGTCTTAGTTCAATAGAAGCATTGGCAGACTTAGGTGCTAGTATAAATTTAATGCCGTATTCACTATACACTAAACTAGACCTTGGAGAATTGAAACCAACATGAATAAGCATACAACTAGCTGATCGATCAGTAAAATATCCTAGAGGGATAATGGAGAACATGCTAGTTAAAGTTGGAACTTTAGTATTTCCAGTAGATTTTGTTATTCTGGACATGGAAGAAGATTCTCGAGTTCCTCTCATATTAGGAAGACCATTCTTAAACACGGCCAAAGCAATAATAGACGTGTTCGGTAAGAAACTGACCCTAAGTATAGAGGACGAGAGTGTTACCTTTTCTATTGCTAGAGCAATGCAACAACCGCAATCTGTAGATGATACATGTTATTATATTCAAACTATAGATTCACATGCAGAATTGTTAGAAGAATTTCTAGAATTACAAGGAACAGGAGAATGTTCTTTAGGAGAAGGAACTGAACCAATTGATGAAACTGAAATGTTAGCTACACTTAGGCTAATGGATATGAACCAACAACAGAAGAAATTCAAATGCTAAAAGAAGAAGACAGATATCGATATAAATCATCGATAGAAGAACCACCGACATTAGAGTTAAAGCCACTTCCAAACCATTTGGAATATGCTTATTTACATGGTGAATCTGAATTACCTGTAATAATATCGTCTTCTCTTACTGAAAATGAAAAATCTCAACTCATTTCTGTGCTAAAAGCTCATAAACCAGCTATTGCATGGAAAATTCATGATATTAAAGGAATAAGTCCTTCGTATTGCACACATAAAATCCTTATGGAAGAAGGTCATAAAATGTATGTGCAACGCCAACAAAGACTAAATCCAAATATGCAAGATGTCGTTAAGAAAGAAATTATTAAACTGCTTGATGCAGGTTTAATTTATCCAATTTCTGATAGTCCATGGGTAATCCCAGTTCAATGCGTACCTAAGAAGGGTGGCATGACTGTCATCACAAATGAAAAAATGAGCTTATTCCTACTAGGACTGTAACAGGATGGCGTGTTTGTATTGATTATAGATAATTAAATGACGCCACCAGAAAAAATCACTTTCCCTTACCTTTCATTGATCAAATGTTGGAAAGATTAGCCGGAAACAGTTACTATTGTTTTCTTGACGGTTTCTCCGGATACTTTCAAATTCCAATAGCACCCGAGGACCAAGAGAAAACCACGTTCACGTGCCCTTATGGTACTTTTTCTTACAAACGCATGCCATTTGGACTTTGCAACGCCCCTGCAACCTTTCAAAGGTGCATGATGGCAATTTTTCACGACATGATAGAAGAATGCATGGAAGTTTTCATGGATGACTTTTCAGTCTTCGGTGATACATTTGAATCATGTCTAGTTAAATTTGAACGAGTGCTTATTAGATTCGAACACTCAAATCTAGTACTTAATTGGGAGAAATGCCATTTCATGGTTAAAGAAGGCATCGTTCTTGGTCATAAAATTTCAAAGGAAGGAATTGAAGTGGATAGAGCTAAAGTAGATGTAATTGCTAAACTTCCACATCCCACCAATGTTAGAGGAGTTAGGAGTTTTCTAGGGCATGCCGATTTTTACCGACGTTTCATAAAAGATTTTTCTAAAATTGCCACTCCTATAAATAAACTCCTAGAAAAGGATGCTCCATTTATCTTTTCAGATGAATGTATCAAATATTTTAATATTCTTAAAGAGAAACTCACTAATACGCCGATCATGATAACTCCAAATTGGAATCTACCGTTTGAACTAATGTGCGATGCAAGTGATTTTTCAATTGGAGCCGTTTTAGGACAAAGGATTGAAAAACGATTTCAACCTATTTATTATGCTAGTAAGATGTTACAAGGAGCACAAACAAACTATACAACTACTGAAAAAGAACTCCTTGCTATTGTCTTTGCTTTTGACAAATTTTGATCATATCTCGTTCTAGCTAAAACGGTGGTCTATACCGACCATTCTGCTCTTAGATACCTATTTTCGAAACAAGATGCTAAATCAAGATTAATCTGTTGGATCTTACTCTTACAAGAGTTCGATATTGAAATCCGAGATAAAAAGGGAGCAGAAAATCTCGCCGCTGATCATCTTTCTCGTCTTGAAAATCCTGAATTAGAAGTTCTAAATGAATCGGCCATACAAGACAACTTTTCTGATGAATATCTATTGAAGATAGAATATAATGAAATTCCATGGTTTGCAGACTATGCAAATTATTTAGTATGTGGATTCCTTGAAAAGGGATTATCGTACCAAAAACGAAAGAAATTCTTTAGCGATATAAAACACTATTTCTGGGAAGATCCACATTTGTTTAAAAGTTGTCCCGATGGAATAATACGCCGAAGTGTATTCGGAGATGAAGCTAGTCAAATATTAAACCAATGTCACACAGGACCAACAGGAGGGCATTATGGGCCTCAACTTACAGCAAGAAAAGTTTACGATGCTGGATTCTATTAGCCTACAATTTTCAAAGACGCACACCTTCTTTGCAAATCCTGTGATGCTTGTCAAAGGGCGGAAAAATAAGTCAACGTGATGAAATGCCACAAAATGTCATTCAAGTATGTGAAGTATTTGACATTTGGGGTATTGACTTTATGGGTCCATTTCCAAAATCTCATAATAATCTTTACATTCTCGTTGCCATTGATTATGTATCTAAATAGCACAAGCTCTCCCAACTAATGATGCACGAGTTGTAGTCAACTTTTTAAAACGTCTTTTTGCAAGGTTCGGAACACCGAAAGATTTAATAAGTGATCGGGGTACTCATTTTTGTAATAATCAACTTGAAAAAGTTCTCAAAAGATATGGAGTAACTCATAAAATCTCCACCGCTTATCATCCACAAACAAGTGGACAAGTTGAAAATACCAACCGAGCTTTAAAACGTATTCTAGAGAAAATCGTAGGATCAAATCCGAAGGAATGGTCCTTGAAATTGGAGGATGCACTCTGGGCTTTTAGAACAGCCTACAAAACTCCAATTGGAACCACATCTTTTAAACTCGTTTACGGAAAAGCATGTCATCTTCCAGTAGAAATTGAACACAAAGCATTTTGGGCTTTGAAGACATGTAATCTTGATTTACATGAAGCTGGACGTCTACGATTAAGTCAACTAAACGAATTAGAAGAATTAAGACATGAAGCATACGAAAATTCGTTAATCTATAAAGAAAGAACGAAGAAATGGCATGATAAAAGAATCAGAAGTTCAAAATAATTTAAAGAAGGTGATAGAGTTCTTCTTTTCAATTCACGATTCAAGCTATTTCCTGGAAAATTGAAATCAAGATGGTCTGGACCATTTATAGTCAAAAGAGTTTTCCCGTACGGAACAATAGAATTAATAAATTCTAATGGGATTGAATTTAAAGTTAATGGTCACAGAGTTAAACATTACATAGATAGTCCGATGGAAGTTGACAACGAAGTTAATCACAATTTCGACACCACAGCTAACTAAGTGTGGGGAGAATCAAGTCTTTAAAGGATAATATGTATTTCTGTTAGAGTTAGATTTTCTGTTTTCGTGTAGTTCTCGAGAATGGAATCCGAATGGTCTTTCCCTAGCAGACCTTAAAGAACTAGTCTTCTCCCCCCATTCTGAATTTTTATTTTTTTAGGTTTTACGAGATGAAGACTTCCTGTGAACTAAACCATGGTCTAATGCTACACGCTTTAATAACTAAACGGAATAATGACACCCTTCCAAGTGAATTGGTATCATTAATCAGAGGTAAATTGGACGGAGTAAGAAAAGAATCCAGGAACGAAAATAATAAGTTACAGTTTGGTAAAGAAAAATCAAAATCCGCAGCAAAAAGAAGAGCACGACACCTTGAAAGATGTCACAAATGCGGAAAATGGTCACACGAAGGAAAATGCTCGACGAATCAGACATATTCCAATACCGAAATCGTTACTTTATGCAGAGATGGACCGTTCATATGTTTCGAAGAAAAAACGTTGAATGCTCGAGGTTACGCCTGTGTAGCTATGGAAAACCAATTAGTCCGACTATCTTATAAATGGGCTAAAACAGGTCACTGAGAATTCCATATCACAGGTAAGTATGTACGGTTTTTATTTTTATTTTTATTGCTTTAAACCTTTTGATAATAAACGCTAAATCGTTCGCTATAAAGTATTAAATTGATATTCAATAAAATTAGGTTTTGCGACCGAAATTATTGGTATCATACAAAAATTTACTACATCACTGCGAAATTTACCGTTTATTCTTAAGGTATAAATATCTTTAATCAATCAACCCAAAATATTTCAAAAATTCGTCAGGAGTAAAACTAGGTAATATAGCCGAAATTACTTTACCGAAAAGAGGGGCGTATATTTTTTATAATATTTGATTGATTAAAGTGGGATAAAAGACCAAAAAGATTTTTAATTTTATTTTTACCATGTTTTTAAAATTAATATTTAAATATTAAATTATTATTATAAACTTTTTAAAATCAATATATTTAATTTATAAATATTTGAAAAATTAATATTTTTAATATAAGTTTGCATGTATAAAAACAAAAATATAATAAAAGTTTGGTGTGAATTTTCAATTTTATTAATATAAATTTTTAATTTTATGCATTTTAAATTTAAGTTTGGTGTGAATTTAAAAACAAAATTTACTTTATTTCGTTAAGTTAAAAATATGATTTTTAAAATTCGTCGTAAGTTGAAGACTAGGTCATTGAACTGAAATTGCTTCACCCAAGGGAGGGACGAGAACTTTTATTATCATTATTTTTAATCTTATTGAATTAAAGTATGCCAAAAACATTTAAAAAACCCAAAAACCTTTGCTTTTAATACTGCTCTTAAAATTGACAAATTTTAAAATTTTGTCGAGGGACGGACTAGGACATCGTTCCGACACGCCCTCATCCTAAAAAGAAACAAATTTTTAAAATTTAATTTAATTATATGTTTTAAAAAGTGTAAGGTTTTATAAAAAAAAAAAAAAAAAAAAAAAAGGGAAAAGTCACTGTACCCGGACTCCATGCGATCACATGGAGTTTGGCCTTTGGAGCCATGCGATAGCATGGAGCTGGAAAACTTGCCAGAAACAAAAGGCCACGAGCAGTCTGTCTCCACACTTCACCAAATTTCACCATTTTTTCACCGTAATTCACCAAATTTCTTGCTACAATCCACTCTAAACATGAAATTATTCAGAAGTTTATCAAGAAAGGTAACAATTACATCCCTAAACCTCTTTAAATTTGATTTTTAGTGTTCTTGAGCTATATTTTTCCTAATTTGATTTTGTTAGTTTCTAGTGTAATTAGAGTTAAATTGTTAGTATTTTATGCATGTATAACCTAGATTGATGCTATTTAACATGATTTGAAGTCAAAAACTTCAAAAAATTTAGAAATCTAGGGTTTGTGTTCTTGAGCAATTTGGGACTTTTTGATATAAACAGGTTATGGCCTATTTTTGTCATGAATTAATGCTAAATTAAGTAGTGTAACATGTTTAGGTAGCTAAATGATCCAAACTTTGATCCTAAACATGATTTTTGAAAATTAAAGTGGACTTTTTAAGTCCAAAATTCATGAACTTGATTAATTTGATATAATTGTCATTTGAGACTTGTTTAATTGTTAGTAATGGATGTTTTAACATGTTATTTGAGTTAAATGCTTATGAAATTTGTATACATTTTCATATATGCTTATTTGAAAAAGTGTAGATTTGTAAAAATTGTGAAAATGTGTATAAGTTTAATTTTGATTTAACATGTTATTGTAATTGTTTCAATTTGTTATTTTGCTAACACTAATGCATATTTGGATGCACAAATTTTGTGTTTAATGTGTTTTGCAGAGATTTACAGATACTGATGGTGCAACATCATCATCTAGACAACCACAACCAGAACCTGAACCTGAAATGCAATATGAACCTGAACAAGAACCACAACAGGAACCACAACAACAGCCTGATCAACACGTACCTTATTATGATTCGCTACAATTTGTTGATGCCTTCACAGTATTTTCGATGCATCCACCAGTAGAATACCCAACAATTCCTGAACACACGTTGCATCCTAATTTGAGATTCGATAGAAGCTGGAGAGATTACCCATCATATCAAAGTAACAAATTCAAACTGCTACTGAAAAATGTAGAAGTGCCAAGGGTAATCGATTGGGATCCTTTGGAAAGGGTCCAACTAGCTAACTCAGTTGGACAACATTTGATCCAAAGGTATGGCATCACTTCTTTTACTGATTGGGAACATTTATTCACCATTCGTAGACCTGTATATAAGGAATGGTGTGTTGAGCTCATGAGTACTATAGTGTTAAATGTAGATGTAGATAGATTAGATGATAGAATTTTTCTTAGATTTATACTTGGCCGTAGGATGTACAGGATGTCCATGCTGGACATGGCCAGGGCATTACAGATTTACACTCCTAGTGAATTGCTACTACCCGATTGTATGAACTTGATTTATCGTGGTGAAAGGGTAGATAGAAATTTTGACGCGAACGCCGTCTGGAGGTGTATGTAAAACTATAATGTTTTTACGCTAGGAAGAAAACACTCCTACTTACATATTAACAAAGCCGAGCTTCGTATAATTCATAGATTTTTGGCTAACTCGATTACACAGAGAGGTCACAACAAGGAGAAAATGACCTTACATGATTTATTTTACCTAAAGTGTATTCGAAACCCAAGAAGCTTTGTTAATATCCCCTACTGTGTTGGTTTTTATTTGTCTAAGATGGTGGAAGAAATACAGGAAGGGGGGATAATAGGAGGAGGTATTTTTGTTACTCTCATTGGAGAGTATTTGGGTGTAGATAAGGACCAAGGGGGTCCACTTTTGGAATGTAGGGAACAGGTTGAGCCTTTAGGATTGAGGGTTTATGCGGGTGCTAAGGTATTAAAGAGCAGACGCAACCAGGAAGTACCCTATGAAGGTAGTCATCCTCAGGTAGAGAGAGGTTCAGACGAGAAAATAGAGGAAGCATATGACATTAGGGATGTCATTCAGGAGGCTATGACTGATGTCTACCAGCATATAGATGAGGTAGATATGACAAACGTGGAGAGATTTCGTCAGATGGAGCAGTGGCAAGCCCGAAATGATTACGAGCATTCTAGGCAACGACAGCATGATAGATGGGACTATCATCAGCGTCAGATTATGAGCCGGCTGTCACCTCAGGATCACTACGTTCCGAACCGACCCGCTTACTATCCTCCACACCAGCCCGAGATGAGACCACCATATACTCTCTACGACCCTAACCAGGCCTACCAGTACACCTATCACCAAGCATGGAACCCAGACGACGACATGAACTGGAACCCCTATCCAGATTGATATAGTTCCAATTGGTGATTTCTATGATTTTTATCTTTTTATTATTTTTATTTATTTATGTTTAAACATATGATATTGTGATACATTAAGGTATTGTTTAATATTTTTTATTTTGTACTAATATTTCATATTTGATTTGAAAGTGGGATTTTAAGTCCCATTTCAAATTACCATGCATGTTTATATTTGTATGTATGTATATTGTCAATTGTACACAACAGGGTAAAACAGCGCATTTTCAAAGACTGGCATTAAGTTCAGCAAAAGCTACTAATCTTGACGACAAAACGAAAAACAAATGTGATATAACAACAAGACGGAATGAACAAATGATGTGCACCATTTATCATTTAACAAACAAACGCCAATATGTTTGGAAACTTTGGTAAAATTTAATCATTTTTCTACGATAATCACCCTCCATAATTTAAATTGTTACTGATTTCTTGCAAATGAGGGCATTGCAAGATCTTAAGTGTGGGAAGGGGTTAAATTCTTTCGGATTTTTAAAATTTTAAATTTAAACACTTGGTTACCATTAGAAATACTAGTAACGCAGTAGTTGTATTAGAATCTAGTGCTCTCTGATAATAAAGAACAGCCCTAGTCTTATATACTGACTACCAATTCTAGTAAAATTTTTCAAAATTTTTAATTAAATGAATTCAAAATCATGTTTATACATATTTATGAACGATAAAACTAGGTGTTAACACCGAAATTATTGTTACCTCAGAAAGGACATAAATTGAGAAACAAACCAAAATATTAGAATTCATTTAAAATGGAATAGAGGACAATAAAAAGGAAAATAAAAGCCAAGTGTGGGAAAAATTTACCAAGTTATTTTGAACATATATCACATATTTTTGTACAAATAACTGAAGATACTTTTGTTTTGGACAAAATTAACCGTTTTACCCAATTTCTTATAATATATTTGAAAGAAAGATGGATCTACACGATGAATCAATTCCATCATTAAAAGGAAGTAAAGTCTTCCGAAAAAGACATGCGCTTCTTGATTTAGGTCATGAAGTTGTAGTCCAGACCAGCTGTAGGTTGACCAAAAATCTAGAAAAGTCATCACTAAAATCAGCAGGAAATCCACGGACCTCAGCATCAAACAGGGTCGCCAAGTGGTCAGACTTATCCTAACCATGAGAAGATCTGTCTCGTAAAATGGGGAGGACGCCATGCAAATTAGCTTGATAAGACTAATGAATCAGATCCCCAGAAAAGGATAATCTCCTTAAAGATCAAAAATCAGCTTTTAAGCCTGATATTACTCAATCCTAGAGATTGACTTTAAAGATTGAGAATTACAAACTCATGGAATTCAATGATATCTAAACTCGAGCTTGAACGAGAAAATATTTTGATCAAAATTACAAACCGATTTGTTTTCTGAAAACCCATTTTCAATGCGTTCATTACCATTGAACGTACAATCCTAGGAATTCACCTGGAATTCATTAGGTCACCTGAACCAAATCGGGTGTCAACCGTAAGAACGGTGGTTTCATAGCATGGTCGAAGACAGGACCTTATGCCAGACCGAAAAATTATAAGGGTGAGCTTTACTATTGATCCTACAAAGGATAGTAATTACATCCGACTCGTTATAGACCATAATTAAAAGCATGTCAGGGGACATTGCCTTAACAGTTGCTTGTTCAAGGCTTTCCTTTACAACCGGACAGTAGTTTACCGAAAGGTAATATACGTAGCAAGTATACTGGACGTGTTGCTTTCCCAATACAAGGTTAGCAAGTGGGTGACACAAAACCATAAGTTTTGAGCTAAAATTTTCAAATCTGAAACCCACCAAACCCACAAAAACAATTTCGCAAACACCGGTGAAGGGTTATTCCGGAAAACTTATCTAGGGTAAATGCTAGATCGTATTTTCAAAAGATCAAATGTTTTCATAAAGATCCAATTTCCTTAAGGATCTAAATTTTTATAGTCATGTGGAACTGTAAACCACAACGTTACTACCATTGTTCATACCGCCGTATAGAAATCACTGATGTACAAAGTGTGAAGAATAAAGAAGTGATTCTAGTTTTTTTTATTTCAAGACTATATTGCTTGAGGACAAGCAACGCTCAAGTGTGGGAATATTTGATAATGCTAAAAACGAACATATATTTCATTGCATTATCCCTCAAGAAAGACAAGCTTTTTGTTGCAACTTTTCTATTTACAAGTGATATTCGTTTAAATAATAAAAGGTGAAGACAAAAGACAGATTCAACGAATTGAAGACGCAAACGATCAAAAAGCTCAAAAGTACAAAGTACAATCAAAGTGGTTCAAATTATTGATGAGAAACGTCTAAAAATTACAAGAGTACAAGACGCAAAACGCAAAATACAAGATATTAAATTGTACGAAAGGACGTTCGAAAATCCAGAACCGGGACCAAAGTCAACTCTCAACGCTCGACGCAACGGACTAAAAATTACAAGTCAACTATACACACAAATATAATATAATATTTAAATAATTTTATAAATTATTTATATATTATATTATTATTATAAACCGTCGACAAAACAAGAAAATAAACTTATGTGAGCTGGTACCTACCTCCATGCGATCGCATGGCCTGGAGGCACAAAAGCCATGCGATCGCATGGTGAACAGTTCCAGACCACATGCCTATAAATTTTGAGGTTTTGAGCAAATATATCCATCCTATCTCTCTATCTATAAACGTATATATATATATATATATATATATATATATATATATATATATATATATATATATATAATCTTAATTTTAATTTTAATTTTAATTTCTAATAATAAGGGTATGTTAGCGAATGTTGTAAGGGTGTAAGTCGAAATTATGTCCGTGTAATGCTACGCTATTTTTAATCACTGTAAGTTATGGTTAATGTTATTTTTAATTTAATGTCTTGTAGCTAAGTTATTATTATGCTTATTTAAGATGAAGTAATCATGTTGTTGGACTAAATACTAAAATTGGGTAATTGGGCTTTGTACCATAATTGGGGTTTGGACAAAAGAACGACACTTGTGGAAATTAGACTATGGGCTAATAATGGGCTTTATATTTGTTTAACTAAATGATAGTTTGTTAATTTTAATATAAAGATTTACAATTAGACGTACCTATAAATAACCATATACACTCGATCGGACACGATGGGCGGGATATTTATATGTACGAATAATCGTTCATTTAATCGGACACGGGAATGGATTAATAGTCTATGGAATTATTAAAACAGGGGTGAAATTATGTACAAGGACACTTAATTATTAACAAAGTATTAAAACCTTGGGTTACACGCAGTCGATATCCTAGTGTAATTGTTAACAAAGTATTAAAACCTTGTTACAGTTTAAGTCCCCAATTAGTTGGAATATTTGACTTCGGATATAAGGATAAAATGACGAGGACACTCGCACTTTATATTTATGACTGATGGACTGTTATGGACAAAAACCAGACGGACATATTAAATAATCCAGGACAAAGGACAATTAATCCATGGGAATAAACTAAAATCAACACGTCAAACATCATGATTACGGAAGTTTAAATAAGCATAATTCCTTTATTTTCATATTTAATTGCACTTTTAATTATCGCACTTTTATTTATTGTCATTGTATTTAATTGCACTTTTAATTATCGTACTTTTTAATTATCGCAATTTTATTTTCGTTATTTACTTTACGTTTTAAATTAAGTCTTTTATATAATTAATATTTTACATTAGGTTTTAACTGTGACTAAAGTTTTAAAATCGACAATCCAATCATTAAATGGTAAAAACCCCCTTTTATAATAATAATACTACTTATATATATTTTTTTGTATTTTTACAATTATAAGTTAAAAATATAGCGTTAAGCTTGTTTAAAAGATCCCTGTGGAACGAACCGGACATACTAAAAACTACACTACTGTACGATTAGGTACACTGCCTATAAGTGTTGTAGTAAGGTTTAGGTATATCCATTCTATAAATAAATAAATATCTTGTGTAAAATTGTATCGTATTTAATAGTATTTCCTTGTAAAAATTAATACTATTTCTAGTACACCTCGCACACATCACCCTCGTAGTTGGAGCGGGAGCAGCGCGAACGCTTAAACTGGATCTGAACTCATCAAGAAGCGCAGTAGGAAGACCTTTGGTGAAGATGTCAGCATATTGATTGCGAGAGGGTACATGAAGCACACGAACGTGACCTTTCATTACAAGGTCGCGAACAAAGTGGATGTCTATCTCAATGTGTTTGATGCGCTGATGCTGAACCGGATTGCCAGCATGTAGACGGCACTGACATTGTCACAATAAACAAGTGTAGCGGAGAATAGAGGGAAGTGAAGCTCCCGAAGAAGATTACGAATCCAGCACGTCTCTGCAACGGCATTGGCGACACCACGATACTCTGCCTCTGCACTGGAACGAGATGGAGTGTGTTGTCGCTTGGAAGACCAGGACAACAGATTGTTGCCCAGAAATACACAGTATCTAGAGGTGGAATGTCTGGTGGAGGGGCAGCCTGCCCAATCAGCATCCGAGTAAGCAACTAGCGAAGTGGTGTAGGATGCATAAAGCTGAAGACCAAGATCAAGTGTGCCCTGAACATAACGAATAATCTTGCATAGGGCAGCGAGGTGAGGCTCTCTAGGGTCATGCATGAATAAACATATCTGCTGCACGGCATACACAATATCAGGGCGAGTGAAAGTAAGATACTGAAGTGCACCTGCAAGACTGCGGTATGCAATGGGATCCTTAACAGGAGGACCTGATGTGGTGAGTTTAGTGCTAGTATCAATCGGAGTCCTACTGGGATTGCAATTTCCCATATCAGCACGCTCAATGATCTCTTATGCATACTTTTTCTGAGAGAGGAACATCCCAGAAGTAGTGCGCGTGACGGAGATGCCTAGAAAATAATTCAGCGGACCAAGATCTGTCATCGAGAATTCCTTATGTAACGAGGTGATAATCCGCTGAAGAAGAGCCGTCGACGAAGCAGTGAGAGTAATGTCATCCACATATAGTAGTAAGTAAGCAGTGTCTACACACTATTTGTAAATGAACAAGGAGGTGTCCCATCGACTGTCTTGAAAAACCAACACGCTGAGCATATCCTGCAAATCTCTAGAACCAGTCCCTGGGGGCCTGTTTCAACCCGTAGAGGGACTTCTGCAGAAGGCAGACGTGATCGGGACGAGCGGGATCCCGAAATCCTGGAGGCTGGTGCATGTATACAATCTCGGATATATGCCCATGAAGGAACACATTCTTGACATCAAGATGATGAATGGGCCAATGTCGATAAGCGGCAAGGCTGAGGACTGTCCGAATAGTAACCGATTTGACAACCGGGCTGAAATTCTCATCACAATCAATACCAACCTGCTGGTTGTGACCATTAGCAATAAGTCGCGTTTTATGCCTACTTAAAGAGCCATCAGCATTAAACTTGTGCTTAAACAACCACATGGAGCGAACTATGTTCGTGTCCGGTGGGCGAGGCACAAGAGTCCAAGTACCATTACTAATTAAAGCATTATATTCTTCGGTCATAGCGTTATGCCAGTTAGAGTTGTTAAGGACATGGGAGTACGTTTTTGGTGTAGGAGATGGGTGAGATACATGAAGATTTAGACGTTGAACTGGTTTGGTGGTCCCAAGGCGTTGACGGGTGACCATGGGATGTGTAGAGGTAGTAGTAGGAGGAGTGGGAGGATTTGGTGGAGGATTTGGCTGAGTTGGATGAGCTAGACCGATTTTATTTTCTTGAAGTGGTGATGTTTGTTGAGGTTGATGGGTGGTTTGTGTAGTAGGAGAAGTAGGAATTTGGTTTTCTTGAGGTGGTGACGTGTCTTGAGGTTGTTGGGTGGTTTGTGTAGTAGGACAAGTAGGAATTTGATGAATGGTACGAGAGTAAATATTTGGTGGTGGAGGGTCTTGAAAAGCATAAGATAGTGGTTGGGTAGGTGTCATAGATCCATAAGAAAAAGAGGTCTCGTCAAACGTAACATGTCGAGAGAGAATGATCTTATTAGTGGCAAGATCAAGGCATCGATACCCACGATGGTTTGATGGGTACCCAAGAAAAATGCAAGGTGTGGAGCGGGTTCGAGTTTATTTGTAGTGTTAAGATGAGGATAACAAAGGAGAGTAATTTGGTGGGTATTTGTAAAGGCGTGTGTGAGGTATTTCATTGTTGATGGCAGATGATTGAAGAAAGTTGAGAAGGTGGGTAGACATATGAAGAGCTTCAACCCAGAAATTTGGAGGAAGATGCGCTTGGAATAGAAGGGTGCTGATAATACTAAAAACGAACATATATTTCATAGCATTATCCCTCAAGAAAGACAAGCTTTTAGTTGCAATTGTTCTATTTACAAGTGATATTCGTTTAAATAATAAAAGGTGAAGACAAAAGACAGATTCGACGAATTGAAGACGCAAACGACCAAAAAGCTAAAAAGTACAAAGTACAAATCACGAGGTTCAAATTATTGATGAGAAACGTCTAAAAATTACAAGAGTACGAGCCGCGAAACGCAAAGTACAAGATATTAAATAGTACGAAAGGACGTTCGAAAGTCCGGAACCGGGACCAGAGTCAACTCTCAACGCGCGACGCAACGGACTAAAAATTACAAGTCAACTATACACATGAATATAATATAATATAATATATAATTAATTCTTAAAATTATATATATATATATATATATATATATATATATATATATATATATATATATATATATATATATATATATATATATATATATATATATATATATATATATTATATTATATATTAAAACCGTCGGCAAACAAGAAAACAAAGCTTCCTGAGCTGTAAAAGAAGGCCATGCGATCGCATGGCCAGGAAGACCAATTTCCATGCGATCGCATGGGAAGGAATCACAGGCCACATCTATAAATTCAGCGTTTTTCGGACGAATTTGATACACCTTTTTCTAAACTATCTCTCACTTTTACGATATATATATATATATATATATATATATATATATATATATATATATATATATATATATATATATATATATATATATATATATATATATATATTATAATTTTAATTTTAATTTTAATTTTAATTTAAGATTAATAATAATAAGGGTATGTTAGCGAATGTTGTAAGTGTGTAAGTCGAAATTCTGTCCGTGTAACGCTATGCTATTATTAATCATTGTAAGTTATTTTCAACCTTTTTAAATTAATGTCTCGTAGCTAAGTTATTATTATGCTTATTTAAATCGAAGTAATCGTGATGTTGGGCTAAATATTAAAGACGGGGTAATTGGGTTTTGTACCATAATTGGGGTTTGGACAAAAGAACGACACTTATGGAAATTGGACTATGGACTATTAATGGGCTTTATATTTATTTAATTGAATGATAGTTCGTTAATTTAATATAAAGATTTACAATTGGACGTAATTATAAATAACCATATACACTCGATCGGACTCGATGGGCGGGATATTTATAAGTACTAATAATCGTTCATTTAACCGGACACGGGAATGGATTAATAGTCAATGGACTTATTAAAACAGGGGTGAATTACATACAAGGAAAATTGGTGTAATTATAGTTTAAGTCCCCAATTAGTTGGAATATTTGACTTCGGATATAAGGATAATTTGACGAGGACACTCGCACTTTATATTTATGACTGATTAACTGTTATAGACAAAAACCAGATGGACATATCGAATAATCCAGGACAAAGGGCAATTAACCCATAGTAATAAACTAAAATCAACACGTCAAACATCATGATTACGGAAGTTTAAATAAGCATAATTTCTTTATTTCATATTTTATCGCACTTTTATTTACTGTCATTTTATTTCTCGTACTTTTTAATTATCGCAATTTTATTTATCGCACTTTAATTATCGTCATTTACTTTACGCTTTAAATTAAGTTATATTTATTTTTAACATTTTACATTAGGTTTTAACTGCGGCTAAAGTTTTAAAATCGACAAACCGGTCATTAAACGGTAAAAACCCCCTTTTATAATAATAATACTAATTATATATATATATATTTATATTTATACAAATATAGTTTTAAAAATATAGCGTTAAACTTGGCTAGTTCCCTGTGGACAAACCGAACTTACTAAAAACTACACTACTATACGATTAGGTACACTACCTATAAGTGTTGTAGCAAGGTTTAGGTATATCCACTCTATAAATAATTAAATAACTTGTGTAAAATTGTATCGTATTTAATAGTATTTTCCAATAAAAATATAACTATTTCGTATACACCTCTACGCACATCAAGTATTTTTGGCGCCGCTGCCGGGGACTCCTAAACGCCGAAAGCGCAAAGCTATAAAAAAAAGATTTTTTTATAGTTTTAATTAAGTTTTTTTATAAAATATAAGTTTTAAATTTTTTTTAAAAAAATACAAAAAATACAAAAACAAGAAAAAGAAAAATATATCTATATTTTAAAGTTTAGTTGAATTAAAAACTTTATATTTTTTATTTATTGTGAAAAGTTATAAAAACTAATAAGTAATAATTTTTTTTATTTACTAATAATTTATATTTATATTTATATTTTATATATATTAAAAACAAAAATATATATATAAAAATCAATCGGGCCCGAGAACTGCAGCAGCCCAATTTTTGAACCGGATCCGAGCCTCATGCGATCGCATGAGATTTTAACTATCAACCCATGCGATCGTATGGTTTGAGTTGACAGCCCTGAAACCTTTGACTGGCGAATAGGTTTAGGGTTTAATATTAATTATTATTATTAAATAAAACCTAATTAGGGTTTTATTTATTTATTAATTAGTTTTAGTTTTATTATTTTGTATTTTTAGTTTTAAACTAGTTTTATTAAATTATAAAATTAATACTTTTATAAATAAATAATTTAAAAATAATATTTTTTTATAAAAATTGTATTTTTATAACTTTAAGTTTATTTTTTTATATTTTTGCATATTTTTAATCGTTTATTCGTAATATTTATATTTTTCGCTCGTAATTAGTTTTAAGTTATAGTTTTTGCCGTAGTTATTTATATTTTTAGGTTTTTAAGATTTGCCGTAAAATCCCTTAAGTCCTTTTTCTTTAGACTAAGATATAGGTGCTTTAGAATTTTGCGACGCCGTTTTAAGATTTTAGTACTTTTTAAGTTATTGCCGTTTTGGATATAGAATTCCTTTTAAGCTTTAATACCTTTAGACGCAACTTTTAATTTTTAATTTTTAGAATTCTAAGTTTCGATGCGCTACTTTCTTATTTTTTTTATTTTTCGACCTTTTATTTTTCGACGTTTTCCGACGCGCCCTTTTTCTTTCTTATTTCTCGACGCTCTAGTTTTTAGGACATAGAATTTTCTATTTCTTCTCTAAAATTTCTTTAAATTTCAACGAAAAATTATTTTAAGTGGTTAAATTGATAGACATCCAAAATTTTCTGGTTCGTAGTAATAGTTGGATTTGTTAGTGACGAGTTGTGGGCTTCCGATTTAAAGGGTCCTGGCTACCTGCTGCATCTATTGACTATTCGAAACGTGGGCAAAATCAGAAAAGTCTATTAATTTGATAACTTATATAATTTTTATATTTATAACTAATAGGATATTCAGTGAATGCACCGAGCAAAACGTTCACCACCTTTTATACGTTCACCTCCTGTAACCAGATCAAGACATCTATCCAATATTGTCGCCGTTGATTTTTCTTTAGAATCGTCATCTAGTCGACCAAGTACTCCAATTCAAATTTTCGATAATCCATTTTTTGAACCCGACCTCACAATTGAGAATCCGGAGGATATTCAGGGACAATTCAGAGATCCTGAATCACTAATCATTCCTCCTGAACCACAAATCACTCATCCAGAGATTGTCGAGGAAGAAACTATTAAATCAGAATCCTTTTGTGATTCAGATTCAACAAATTTAATTATGGAAAATCTGGAACCTCTAAGTATGAAAGACCGAATGAGAGCTAAACGAACTGGCCAAGGTCACGCAATTACTCAACCAGACATTAATGCGCCAGATTATGAAATCAAAGGACAAATCCTACACATGGTAACTAATCAATGCCAATTTAGTGGTGCGCCAAAGGAAGATCCAAATGAACATCTTCGAACCTTTAATAGATCTGTAATTTATTTAAAATTCGAGAAGTGGAGGATGAACAGATCTATCTCATGTTATTTCCCTGAACTTTAAAGGGAGAAGCCAAAGATTGGTTAGAATCGTTACCTGAAGGGGCGATTGATACATGGGATGTTTTAGTTGAAAATTTTCTTAAACAATTATTTTCGGCATCTAAAGCCATGAGACTTCAAGGAGAAATTGTTACGTTCACATAAAAGCCAAATGAAACTTTATATGAGGCGTGGACAAGATTTGGAAAGTTATTGAGAGGATGTTCGCAACATGGTTTAGACACTTATCAAATAGTACAAATATTCTACCAAGGATGCGACATCACTACAAGAAAAGACATCGACATAGCAGGTGGTGGTTCCATTATGAAGAAAACCGCAACTGAAGCTTACAAAATTATTGATAACACTGCTTCCCACTCACATGAGTGGCATCAAGAAAAAGATATCGTTAGATCATCTAAAGCGGCTAGAACCGATTCTAGCCATGACTTTGATTCCATTTCCGCAAAGATAGATGCTGTCGAGAGACGAATGGAAAAGATGACTAAAGATATTCACTCAATACGAATTAGTTGTGAGCAGTGTGGAGGACCACATTTGACAAAAGATTATCTCAGTATTAAACAAACAATGGAACAAAGAGAGAATGTTTCATACATGAACCAAAGGCCTGGAAATAATTATCAGAATAATTATCAATCGCCAAGACCAATCTACAATCAAAACCAGAATTATAACCGAAATGTTCCATACAACAACCAACAAGGTCCTAGCAATCAATAAGTATCCAATAATACTTACAATCAGCAAAGACCTATTTTTCAAAATAAATCACCACAAACCGATGATAAAAAGCCAAATTTCGAAGACATGATGTCAAAGCTAGTTGAATCTCAAACTCAATTTTTTACATCTCATAAACAAACGAATGAACAAAATTCCCAAGCATTTAGAAATCAACAAGCCTCTATTCAAAATTTGGAACAAGAAGTAAGCAACCTAGCAAGGTAGATAGGTGAAAGAAAACCGGGAAGTCTACCTAGCGATACAAATGCTAACCCCCAGAATGAAACAGCTAAAGCCATTACCACAAGAAGTGGTATTACACTTAAACCACCTGAAATACCTGTAATTTCTGATGACTTTATTGCTACTCCACAAGAACCACAATCTGAACAAGATAAGGAAACAGAACCGGTAGTTGAAAAGGTTAATGAAGATAACACAGTTAAAGCTAAGCATTATGTTAAACCATACCAACCACCACTTCCTTACCTGAGTAAAATGAGAAAAGAAAGACTTGAAGTCGAACAATCCAAATTCTTGGATATGTTTAAACAAATAAATGTCAATCTTCCTTTCATTGATGTGATTTCAGGAATGTCAAGATATGCTAAATTTCTGAAAGATCTAATCACAAATAGAAAGAAAATGGAAGAACTCTCGGCTGTTACTATGAATGCTAATTGTTCTGCTGTGCTGTTAAATAAGATACCAGAAAAATTATCAGATCCAGGAAGTTTCACAATTCCATATTTTCTGGGTAGTCTTAGTTTAATAGAAGCATTGGCAGACTTAGGTACTAGTATAAATCTAATGCCGTATTTACTATACGCTAAACTAGACCTTGGAGAATTGAAACCAACACGAATAAGCATACAACTAGCCGATCGATCAGTAAAATATCCTAGAGGGATAATGGAAAACATGCTAGTTAAAGTTGGTACTTTAGTATTTCCAGTAGATTTTGTTATTCTGGACATGGAAGAAGATTCTCGAGTCCCTCTCATATTAGGAAGACCATTCTTAAACACGGCTAAAGCAATAATAGACGTGTTCGGTAAGAAATTGACCCTAAGTATAGAGGACGAGAGTGTTACCTTTTCTGTGGATAGAGCCATGCAACAACCGCAATCTGCAGATGATACATGTTATTATATTCAAACTATAGATTCACATGCAGAATTGTTAGAAGAATTTCCAGAATTACAAGGAACAGGAGAATGTTCTTTAGGAGAAGGAATTGAACCAATTAATGAAGCTGAAATGTTAGCTACACTTATGGCTAATGGATATGAACCAACAACAGAAGAAATTCAAATGCTAAAAGATGAAGACAGATATCGATATAAATTATCGATAGAAGAACCTCCAAAATTAGAGTTAAAGCCACTTCCAAACCATTTAGAATACGCTTATTTACATGGTGAATATGAATTACCTGTAATAATATCGTCTTCTCTTACGGAAAATGAAGATTCATGACATTAAAGGCATAAGTCCTTCGTATTGCACACATAAAATCCTTATGGAAGAAGGTCATAAAACGTATGTGCAACGCTAACGAAGACTAAATCCTAATATGCAAGATGTTGTTAAGAAATAAATTATTGAACTGCTAGATGCAGGTTTAATTTATCCAATCTCTGATAGTCCATGGGTAAGCCCAGTTCAATGCGTACCTAAGAAGGGTGGCATGACTGTCATCACAAATGAAAAAAATGAGCTTATTCCTACAAGGACTGTAACAGGATGGCGTGTTTGTATTGATTATAGAAAATTAAATGACGCCACCAGAAAAGATCACTTTCCCTTACCTTTCATTGATCAAATGTTGGAAAGATTAGGCGGAAATAGTTACTATTATTTTCTTGACGGTTTCTCCGGATATTTTCAAATTTCAATAGTACCCGAGGATCAAGAGAAAACCAATTTCACGTGCCCTTATGGTACTTTTGCTTATAAACGCATGCCATTTGGACTTTGCAACGCCTCTGCAACCTTTCAAAGGTGCATGATGGCGATTTTTCACGACATGTGATAATGCTAAAAACGAACATATATTTCATAGCATTATTCCCCAAGAAAGACAAGCTTTTAGTTGCAATTGTTCTATTTACAAGTGATATTCGTTTAAATATTAAAAGGTGAAGACAAAAGACAGATTCGACGAATTGAAGACGCAAACGACCAAAAAGCTCAAAAGTACAAAATACAATCAAAGAGGTTCCAATTATTGATGAGAAACGTCTCGAAATTACAAGAGTACAAGATTCAAAACGCAAAGTACAAGATATTAAATTGTACGCAAGGACGTTCGAAAATCCGGAACCGGGACCAGAGTCAACTCTCAACGCTCGACGCAACGGACTAAAAATTACAAGTCAACTATGCACATAAATATAATATAATATTTAAATAATTCTTATAATTATTTATATATTATATAAATAATAAAAATCCGTCGGCAAGAAAGACTCCAAAGTTGGTGAGCTGGAATTTCAAACTCCGCGACTCGCGGAGTTTGAAGGCAAAAAATGCCGCGAGTCGCGGAGATTACCTGGACGAAAATTCCTATAAAAGCAAACGAATTCTGATCATTTTAAAAATCATAATATATCAATCTCTCAATATCTATACGTAATATTTATATTTATAATTTATATTTTAATTTTAATTTTAATCCTAATAATAAGGGTATGTTAGCGAATGTTGTAAGGGTGTAAGTCGAAATTCTGTCCGTGTAACGCTACGCTATTTTTAATCATTGTAAGTTATGTTCAACCTTTTTAATTTAATGTCTCGTAGCTAAGTTATTATTATGCTTATTTAATCCGAAGTAATCATGATGTTGGGCTAATTACTAAAATTGGGTAATTGGGCCTTGTACCATAATTGGGGTTTGGATAAAAGAACGACACTTGTGGAAATTAGACTATGGGCTATTAATGGATTTTATATTAACTAAACAATACCTTGTTAATTTAATATACAAACTTATAATTCTACGTATTTATATATAACCACATACGCTTGACTGGGTACGGTGGGCGGGATATCTATAAATACCAATAATTATTCATTTTACCGGACACGGAACTGGATTAATAGTTAATAGACTTGTTGAAACAGGGGTGAATTACATTCAAGGGTAATTGGTGTAATTGTTAACAAAGTAGTAAAACCTTGGTTTACACGCAGTCGATAACCTGGTGTATTCATTAAACAAAGTATTAAAACCTTGTTACAATTAGAATCCCCAATTAGTTGAAATATTTGACTTCGGGAATAAGAATAATTTGACGAAGGCTTTCGCTCTTTATATTTATGACTGATGGACTATTATGGACAAATCCGTATGGACATATTAAATAATCCAGGACAAAGGACAATTAACCCTTGGGCATAAAACTAAAATCAACACGTCAAACATCATGATTACGGAAGTTTAAATAAGCATAATTCTTTTATTTCATATTTAATTTCCTTTATTTTATATTTAATTGCACTTCTAATTATCGCATTTTAATTTATTGTTATTGTATTTAATTGCACTTTTAATTATCGTACTTTTTAATTATCGCAAGTTTATTTTATCGCACTTTTATTATTCGCAATTTCATTATCGTTATTTACTTTACGCTTTAAATTAAGTCTTTTATTTATTTAATATTTTACATTTGGTTTTAACTGTGACTAAAGTTTTAAAATCGACAAACCGGTCATTAAACGGTAAAAACCCCCCTTTATAATAATAATATTACTTATATATATATTTGTATTTTTATAAAAGTAAACTAATATAGCGTTAAGCTTTGTTTAAAGATTTTTCCTGTGGAACGAACCGGACTTACTAAAAACTACACTACTGTACGATTAGGTACACTGCCTATAAGTGTTGTAGCAAGGTTTAAGTATATCCATTCTATAAATAAATAAATATCTTGTGTAAAATTGTATCGTATTTAATAGTATTTCCTTGTAAAATATAAAGCTATTTTATATACACCTCGCACGACATCAAGTATTTTTGGCGCCGCTGCCGGGGACAATCAAACTTAAAAGCCGGAAGCGCAACGCTAATAATTATAAAAAAAAAGATTTTTATTTTTAGTTTACTTTTATAAAAATACGTTTTTGTAAAAATACGTTTTAAATATTCGAAAACATAGAAAAGAAAAACAAAAATATAAATATTTTTAAGAGTTTATTAAATATTTAAGTTTTATAAAGTTTCTTTATTTTTATTTTATAAAAATATAAGTTTTATTTAAATATTTTGTGTTTATTTAGAACATAAAATTAAAAATCGAAAAAAAATAAATAAATATATAAATCTAGTTTTAAGATATTTCTATTTTTATTTTAGTTTTTAAAACATAAGTTTTTATTTAGTTTTTATAAATATTTTATTTAAATATTTAAACAGAAAATATAAAATAAAAAAGAAAAACGAAACCTGTCGAAACCAGCCTTTCATCTGAATTTTCATATCCCGCGACTCGCGGAGTTTGAAGAAGAAAATACCGCGACTCGCGGAGACACTCTGACACGCCGACAGAAACCCTAATCAGGCATTAATTACGGAGTAATTATTATTTATTTATTATTATTAACCCTAATTACTTATTTATTATTATAATTAGTTTTAAGTTTTTAAATTAAATTGTATTTTAGTTAAATTAGTTTAATTAAAATATAAAATTAATAGTTTAATAAAATAAATAATATAAAAATAATATTTTTATAAAAATTGTACCTTTTTCCAACTTTTAGTATATTTTTATATTTTGTCCCTTTTTAATTGTTTTAGCGTAATTTTTTGTATTTTTCGCTCGTATTTAGTTTTAATACATAGTTTTTGCCATAGTTATTTTTAGTTCTAGATTTTTAGGCTTTGCCGTAAAATCCCTTAAGTGCTTTTTCTTTAGACTAAGATTTAGGTACTTTAGAATTTTGCGACGCCTTTTTAAGTTTTAGTTTCTTTTTAAGTTATTACCATTTGGGATATAGTTTTTCTTGTAAGCTTTAATATTTTTAGACACCTTTTACCTATGTATCAATTATCATTCCAATTAGTAATCTCAATTTGCGATTATAATTTTAAGTGAGTGATAGTAATAAGGTTGGGTTAGTCTAGTGTTTTTAAGTTCTATAAGTCACTCTTTTTCTTTCTTATTTTTATTTTTTGATCTTTTTTCGACACGCTCTTTTTCTTTCTTATTTCTCGCTACTCTAGTTTTTAGGACATAGATTTTTTATTCTACTTCTTATCTAAATTTCTTAAAATTACGAAAATTTATTTTAAGTGGTTAAATTGATAGACATCAAAATTTTCTGGTTCGTAGTAATAGTTGGATTTGTACGTGGACCGGGTTATTGGAGCCAAACAGTCCTCAATTATATTGAGACCAAATGAATCCTGCCCCTCTGCTGCATCTTTTGGCTATTCGAAACGTGGGCAAAATCAGAAAAGTCTATTAATTGGATAACTTATATAATTTTTCTTTCCTTTTAAAAACTAATAGAATATTCAGTGAATGCACCGAGCAAGACGTTCACCGCCTTTTGTACGTTCACCACCTGTAACTAGATCAAGACATTTAGCAAATATTACCGCCGTTGATTTTTCTTTAGAATCGTCATCCAGTCGACCAAGTACTCCAGTTCAAATTTCCGATAATCCATTTTTTGAACCCGACCTCACAATTGAGAATCCGGAGAATATTCAGGGACGATTCATAGATCCTGAACCATTAAATTTTTCTCCGGAACCACCAATCATTCAAACAGAGATTGTTGAGGAACGAACCATTAAATCAGAATCCTCTAGTGATTCCGATTCAACAAATTCAATTATGGAGAATCTGGAACCTTTAAGTATGGAAGACCGAATGAGAGCTAAACGCACTGGCCAAGGTCACGCAATTACTCATCCTGACATTAATGCGCCAGATTATGAAATCAAAGGACAAATTCTACACATGGTTACTAATCAATGCCAATTTAGTGGTGCGCTGAAGGAAGATCCAAATGAACATCTTCGTACCTTTAATAGGATCTGCACACTATTTAAAATCCGAGAAGTGGAGGATGAACAGATATATCTCATGTTATTTCCCTGGACTTTAAAGGGAGAAGCCAAAGATTGGTTGGAATCGTTACCTGAAGGGGCGATTGATACATGGGACATTTTAGTTGAAAAATTTCTTAAACAATTCTTTCCGGCATCTAAAGCCGTAAGACTTCAAGGAGAAATTGTTACGTTCACACAGAAACCGAATGAAACTCTATATGAGGCGTGGACAAGATTTGGAAAGTTATTAAGAGGATGTCCGCAACATGGTTTAGATACCTATCAAATAGTACAAATATTCTACCAAGGATGCGACATCACTACAAGGAAAGACATAGATATAGCAGCTGGTGGTTCTATTATGAAGAAAACAGAAACTGATGCTTACAAAATTATTGATAACACTGCTTCCCACTCACATGAGTGGCACCAATAAAAAGATATCATTAGATCCTCTAAAGCAGCTTGAGCCGATTCTAGCCATGACTTAGATTCCATTTCCGCAAAGATAGATGATGTGGAGAGACGAATGGAAAAGATGACTAAGGATATTCACTCAATACGAATTAGTTGTGAGCAGTGTGGAGGACCACATTTGACAAAAGATTGTCTCAGTATTGAATTAACAATGGAACAAAGAGAGAATATTTCATACATAAACCAAAGGCCTGGAAATAATTATCAGAATAATTATCAACCGCCAAGACCTATTTACAATCAAAATCAGAACTATAACCGAAATATTCTATACAACAACCAACAAGGTCCTAGCAATTAACAAGTATCTAACAATACTTACAACCAGCAAAGACCTAATTTTCAAAACAAACCACCACAACCCGATGATAAAAAGCCAAATTTAGAAGATATGATGACGAAGCTAGTTGAAACTCAAACGCAGTTTTTCACATCTAAAAAACAAACTAATAAACAAAATGCTCAAGCATTTAGAAATCAACAAGCTTCTATTCAAAACTTGGAACAAGAAGTAAGTAACCTAGCAAGGTTAATAGGTGAAAGAAAACCGGGAAGTCTACCTAGTGATACAAATGCTAACCCCCGGAATGAAACAGCTAAAGCCATTACCACAAGAAGTGGTACAACACTTAAACCACCTGAAATACCTGAAACTTCTGATGAAGCTATTCCTACTCCACAAGAACCACAACCTGATCAAGATAAGGAAAAAGAACCGGTAGTTGAAAAGGTTAATGAAGATAACACAGTTAAGGCTAAACCTTATGTTAAACCATACCAACCACCACTTCCTTACCCGAGTAAAATGAAGAAAGAGAAACTTGAAGCCGAGATATCCAAATTCTTGGATATGTTTAAACAGATAAATGTAAATCTTCCTTTCATTAATGTGATTTCAGGAATGCCTAGATATGCTAAATTCTTGAAAGATCTAATCTCAAATAGAAAGAAAATGGAAGAACTCTCGGCTGTTACTATGAATGCTAATTGTTCAGCAGTGCTGTTGAATAAGATACCAGAAAAACTATCTGATCCAGGAAGTTTCACAATTCCATGTTTTCTGGGTAGTCTTAGTTCAATAGAAGCATTGGCAGACTTAGGTGCTAGTATAAATTTAATGCCGTATTCACTATACGCTAAACTAGACCTTGGAGAATTGAAACCAACAAGAATAAGCATACAACTAGCCGATAGATCAATAAAATATCCTAGAGGGATAATGGAGAATATGCTAGTTAAAGTTGGTACTTTAGTATTTTCAGTAGATTTTGTTGTTCTGGACATGGAAGAAGATTCTCAAGTTCCTCTCATATTAGGAAGACCATTCTTAAACACGGCTAAAGCAATGATAGACGTGTTCGGTAAGAAATTGACCCTAAGTATAGAGGATGAGAGTGTTACCTTTTCAGTTGATAGAGCAATGCAACAACCACAATCTGTAGATGATACATGTTATTATATTCAAACTATAGATGCACATACAGAATTATTAGAAGAATTTCCAGAATTACAAGGAACAGGAGAATGTTCTTTAGGAGAAGGAACTGAACCAATTGATGAAGTTGAAATGTTAGCTACACTTATAGCTAATGGATATGAACCAACAACAGAAGAAATTCAAATGCTAAAAGAAGAAGACAGATATCGATACAAATCATCGATAGAAGAACCTCCGAAATTAGAGTTAAAGCTACTTTCAAACCATTTGGAATACGCTTATTTACATGGTGAATCTGAATTACCTGTAATAATATCGTCTTCTCTTACTGAAAATGAGAAATCACAACTCATTTCTGTGTTGAAAGCTCATAAACCAGCCATTGCATGGAAGATTCATGATATTAAAGGAATAAGTCTTTCGTATTGCACACATAAAATCCTTATGGAAGAAGGTCATAAAACGTATGTGCAATGCCAACGAAGACTAAATCCTAATATGCAAGATGTAGTTAAGAAAGAGATTATTAAACTGCTAGATGCAGGTTTGATATATCCAATTTCTGATAGTCCATGGGTAAGCCCAGTTCAATGCGTGCCTAAGAAGGGTGGCATGACTGTCATTACAAATGAATAAAATGAGCTTATTAATACTAGGACTGTAACAGGATGGCGTGTGTGTATTGATTATAGAAAATTAAATGACGCCACCAGAAAAGATCACTTTCCCTTACCTTTCATTGATCAAATGTTGGAAAGATTAGCCGGAAATAGTTACTATTGTTTTCTAGATGGATTTTCCGGATATTTTCAAATTCCAATAGCACCCGAAGATCAAGAGAAAACCACATTCACGTGCCCTTATGGTACTTTTGCTTACAAACGCATGCCATTTGGACTTTGCAATGCCCCTGCAACCTTTCAAAGGTGCATGATGGCGATTTTTCACGACATGATAGAAGAATGCATGGAAGTTTTCATGGATGACTTTTCAGTCTTAGGTGATACATTTGAATCATGTCTAGTTAATCTGGAACGAATGCTTATTAGATGCGAACAATCAAATCTAGTACTTAATTGGGAGAAATGTCATTTCATGGTTAAAGAAGGCATCGTTCTTGGACATAAAATTTCAAAAGAAGGAATTGAAGTGGATAGAGCTAAAGTAGATGTAATTGCTAAACTTCCACATCCCACCAATGTTAGAGGAGTTAGGAGTTTTCTAGGGCATGCCGGTTTTTACCGACGTTTCATAAAAGATTTTTCTAAAATTGCCACTCCTATGAATAAACTCCTAGAAAAGGATGCTCCATTCATCTTTTCAAATGAATGTATCAAATCTTTTAATATTCTTAAAGAAAAACTCACTAATGCGCCGATCATGATAACACCAAATTGGAATCTACCATTTGAACTAATGTGCGATGCAAGTGATTTTGCAATGGGAGCCGTTTTAGGACAAAGGATTGAAAAACGATTTTAACCTATATATTATGCTAGTAAGACGTTACAAGGAGCACAAACAAATTATACAACTACTGAAAAAGAACTCCTTGCTATTGTCTTTGCTTTTGAAAAATTTCGATCATATCTCATTCTAGCTAAAACGGTGGTCTATACCAACCATTCTGCTCTTAGATACCTATATTCAAAACAAGATGCCAAACCAAGATTAATCCGTTGGATCTTACTCTTACAAGAGTTCGATATTGAAATCCGAGATAAAAGAGGAGCAGAAAATCTCGCCGCTGATCATCTTTCTCGTCTTGAAAATCCTGAATTAGAAGTTCTAAATGAATCGGCCATACAAGATAACTTTTCTGATGAATATCTATTGAAGATAGATTATAATGAAATACCATGGTTTGCAGACTATGCAAACTACTTAGTATGTGGATTCCTTGAAAAAGGATTATCATACCAAAAATGAAAGAAATTCTTCAGTGATATAAAACACTATTTCTGGGAAGATCCACATCTGTTTAAAAGTTGTCCAGATGGAATAATACACCGATGTGTATTCGGAGATGAAGATAGTAAAATTTTAAACCATTGTCACACAGGACCAACAGGAGGGCATTATGGGCCTCAACTAACAGCAAGAAAAGTTTACGATGCTGGCTTCTATTGGCCTACAATTTACAAAGACGCACACATTCTTTGCAAATCCTGTGATGCTTGTCAAAGGGCCGGAAAAATAATTCAACGTGATGAAATGCCACAAAATGTCATCCAAGTATGTGAAGTATTTGACATTTGGGGTATTGACTTTATGGGTCCATTTCCAAAATCTCATAATAATCTCTATATTCTCGTAGCCATTGATTATGTATCTAAATGGGCGGAAGCACAAGCTCTCCCAACTAACGATGCACGAGTTGTAGTCAACCTTTTAAAACGTCTTTTTGCAAGGTTTGGAACACCGAAAGCTTTAATAAGTGATCGGGGTACTCATTTCTGTAATAATCAACTTGAGAAAGTTCTTAAAAGATATGGAGTAACTCATAAAATTTCCACCGCATATCATCCACAAACAAGTGGACAAGTTGAAAATACCAACCGAGCTTTAAAACGTATTCTAGAGAAAACCGTAGGATCAAATCTGAAGGAATGGTCCATTAAGTTGGAGGATGCACTCTGGGCTTTTAGAACAGCTTACAAAACTTCAATTGGAACCACACCTTTTAAACTCGTCTACGGAAAAGCATGTCATCTTCCAGTAGAAATTGAACACAAAGCATTTTGGGCTTTGAAGACATGTAATCTTGATTTACATGAAGCCGGACGTCTACGATTAAGTCAACTAAATGAATTAGAAGAATTAAGACATGAAGCATACAAAAATTCGTTAATCTATAAAGAAAGAACTAAGAAATGGCATGATAAAAGAATCAGAAGTTCAAAAGAATTTAAAGAAGGAGACAGAGTTCTTCTTTTCAATTCACGATTCAAGCTATTTCCTGGAAAATTGAAATCAAGATGGTCTGGACCATTCATAGTCAAAAGAGTTTTCCCATACGGAACGATAGAATTAATAAATTCAAATGGAATTGAATTTAAAGTTAATGGTCACAGAGTTAAACATTACATACATGGTCCGATGGAAGTTGACAATGAAGTTAATCATAATTTCACCACCCAAGAAAACCTTCAAAATGAAAACATAAATATGTTATCAACAACATATGAAAAATCAAAATTAGAATATAAGGAGGATTCAAATTTGAGTGATGAAGAAGAATTCTTATACAAACCTCCCATTCCAAGAAACGAAGAAAAATGTGAACAAGAAATTCAAATAGAAGTGAAAGAACCAAGGAAAGAACACCCGAAAAAGGTTTACAAACCAACTCGACTTACTAAAGCAGGAGACCCGGGTGAATTTATCATTTCTTGCTTACTTAATGATGGTGCTGTATATAATGGACTCGCAGATTTAGGAGCAAGTGCAAATATTATGCCTCTTTCCTTATACAAAAGATTAGGCATGGGTAAATTAAAACCAACCAAAATAGGTGTTCAATCATTTGACCAAACCATTAAACACCCGATTGGAATAGAAAATAATTTACTTGTTAATGTGGGAAGTTTGACCTTTGTTGCAAACTTCATAGTGATTAATATGGAGGAAAACCTTGATATTCCTCTAATTCTAGGTCGCCCATTTTTAGCAACCACCGAGGCATTCATTGATGTAAGAGAAGGTAGAATGACACTTAGGGATGGTGATACATCAATCACCTTTGTGAACCGAAAGTTTAGATCTCCACAAACCAAAACTGTTAGACCAATAAAAACGCATAAGTGTGGGGAAGATGAAGAAACACTTAATGATGATCCAATCACAAAGAATGTCATTGATGATACGAAATTAGATGAACCCATTTTTAACAGTTCAATGAAGAAACTTTATAAACAGATTCACGATGCTAAGATTAAAGGAAACTTTAAGTTATATAACCGATTAATATCCAATTTATCGTCAAAAGAAAAGGCAATGTTAGTTGAATTTGTGAAAGTTACGGAGGAAATCAACAAATGGATTGAAGTAAAAGTCAAAGATATACAAGTTGTTGATGATTCAATTGAAAATAATGTTAATCACAATTTCAACTATGTATAGGGGGTTTATGTATTTCTGTTAGAGTTAGATTTTCTGTTGTCGTGTAGTTCTCGAAAATGGAACTCGAATGGTCTTTTCCTAGCAGACCCTAAAGAACTAGTCTTCTCCCCCCATTCTGAATTTTTATTTTTATTAGGTTTTTACGAAATGAAGAATGCCTGTGAACTAAACCATGGTCTAATGCTACACGCTTTGATCACTAAACGTAATAATGACACACTTTCGAGTGAAATAGTATCAGTAATCAGAGAAAGATTAGACGAAGTAAGAAAAGAATCCAGATGCGAAGATAATAAGTTACAATTTGGTAAAGGAAAATCAAAATCCGCAGTGAAAAGAAGAGCACGACACCTAGAAAGATGTCATAAATGCGGAAAATGGTCACATGGAGGTAAATGTTCAAATAATCAAACCTATTCAAACACCGAATTTGTTACTTTATGCAGAGACGGACCGTTCATATGTTTAGAAGAAAAAACACTGAATGCTCGAGGTTACGCCTATGTAGCTATGGAAAACCAATTAAACCGACTATCTTATGAATGGGATAGATCATATAACTAAGAATACTATCTCACAGGTAAGTCTGTACAGTTTTTATTTTTATTTTTAACCTTTTGATAATAAACGCTAATTTGTTCGCTATAAAGTATTAAATTGATATTGAATAAAATTAGGTTTGGCGACCGAAATTATTGATATCATTCAAAAATTTATTACACCACTGCGAAATTTAACGTTTATTCTTAAGGTATAAATATCTTTAATCAATCAACCCAAAATATTTCAAAAATTCGTCATGAGTTAAATTAGGTCTTGGAACTGAAATTACTTTACCGAAAAGAGGGGCGCATATTTTTGATAATATTTGATTGATTAAAGTGGGATAAAAAGCCAAAAAGATTTTTAATTTTATTTTTACCATGTTTTTAAAATTAATATATAAATCTTAAATTAATATTGTAAACTTTGTAAAATTAATATATTTAAAATTGTAAATATTTGAAAAAATTAATATAAGTTTGGTGTGAATTTATAATATGAATTTTTAAATTAAGTTTGGTGTGAATTTTTTAATTTTTAAAATATGAATTTTATTTTTATGCATTTTAAATTGTAAGTTTGGTGTGAATTTTTAATATTAATTTTGAATTTTATATTTAAGTTGTGTGAATTTAAAAACAAAAATTTACTTTATGTCGCTAAGTTAAAAATATGATTTTTAAAATTCGTCGTAAGTTGAAGACTAGGTCTTTGAACTGAAATTGCTTTACCCGAGGGAGGGACGGGAACTTTTATTATCATTATTTTTAATCTTATTGAATTAAAGTATTCCAAAAACATTAAAAAAAACCAAAAATCTTAGCTTTTAAAACAATCGCTACAAAAAGACAAATTTTAAAATTTTGTGGAAGGACGGACTAGGACATCGATCCGAAACGACCTCGTCCTAAATAACAAGGGAAACAAAATTTTAAAATTAATTACCTAATTGTTTTAATAAGTATAAGATATATATATATATATATATATATATATATATATATATATATATATATATATATATATATATATATATATATAAAATACAAACTCCGCGACTCGCGGAGTTTGAAGGGTCAAACACCACGACTCGCGGAGGGACCAAAACCCAGAAAAAAATAAAAACGTAAAGAACAGCTCAGTTGCACACCACAACACAAAAATACTGCGAAAATACTGCGAAAAAACCCGAAAAAGACCTCCCAAATTCACAATTTTTCACCGTTAATCATCAAATCTTTTACTAAAATCATGTTAAGAAGGATGCTATCAAGGAATTACTCAAGAAAAACGGTAAATTTCTACGCCTAAACACCATTTAATCCGAAAATTGGTGTTCTTGAGCAATTTTATACCCAATTTGATTTTGATGCTTTTTAGTGTAATTATGCTTAAATTGTTTATGTATTATGCTTGTATAACCTAGATTGATGCTATTTAACATGATTAGAAGCCTTAAACTTCAAATTTTGAGTAATCTAGGGTTTGTGTTCTTGAGCAAATTTGGGGCTTTTTGATATAAACAGGTTATGGCCGATTTTTGTCATGAATTGTTGCTAAATTAAGTAGTGTAACATGTTTAGGTAGTTAAATGATCCAAACTTTGAGCCTAAACATGATTTTGAGAATTAAAGTGGACTTTTTCAAGTCTAAAATTCATGAACTTGATTTTTGAGAGATAATGCCATTTGAAACTTGTTTAATTGCTAGTAATGATTATTTTGACATGTTATTTGAGTTGAATGCTTATGAACTTGGCGAACACTTTCGTATATGCTTATTTGAAAAAGTGTAGATTTGATGAAAATATGAAAATGAGCTTAAGTTTGATATAAATTGATCATGTCATTGTAATTATTTTGATTGATAATTTTGCTGACACTAATGCATATTTGGATGCACGAAATTGTGTTTGATGTGTTTTGCATACTGAAAGGGGTGAATCTTCATCCCAAGCTCGCAATGCTCCTGGTGAAAATGTGGAACACCAGGAGGTGGATAACTACTACAAACAAGATATACCTCATCCAGTCATGACATTTTCTGATATGCACTTGGAAGATTTGCACCCGAACCTGAGATTTGACAGACTTTGGATAGATTATCCAAAATACCAAAGGGGTTTGCATACTCTTCATTCTAAAGCTGTTGAAGTACCTAGGGTCATAGAATGGGGACCATTAGAAGCTGTAGAATTGGCCGGGCCAATTAGGGAATTACTTGCACAGAGGTATGGTAATTCTACTTTTAACGATTGGGTACGGTTATTCAACATGCGTAGACCTGTATATAAAGTATGGTGTGAAGAATTGTTGTGTAGTATAGAATTAAATGATCGGGTAGCTAGTTTAACCGATCGATCTTTTATTAGATTTTTGTTAGGAGGTTCGATGCGCCACATGTCTTTACTAGACATGGCTCAGGCTTTACGTATATATACGCCTGAGGAGTTAGCATCAGCCGATTGTAGAGGGTTGATATTGAACGGTAGAAAGATAGACAAAAATTTTGATACGCATGGTGTATGGAGTCAAATGACTAGCCATCACCGATTTAAAGGGGGAAATTACTCTTATTTGGATATAGATAGAGCTGAATTAAGAGTAATTCATAGGTTTTTAGCCAATTCGATTACACAACGAGGTAAGAATAAGGAAAAGGTAAATGAACAGGATTTGTTTTACCACATGTGTATTCGAGACCCACAAAATGCTGTAAGTATACCTTATTGTGTGGGTTATTATTTATCAGCTATGGTTAGGGGGATGAGACCGCATAGCATAATAGGAGGTGGTATATTTATTACTTTGATTGCTGAATATCTCGGTGTGGATATAAGTCGGGGGGGATTATTAGTCGAAGAACCAGAACCCCGCGATACAATAGGTTTAAATGTATACCATGGTGCGAAGGTTTTGAAGAGGCGAAATAACGCCGCAGTACAATACCATGGTAGACATCCACAGGTTGAGAGAAACCAACAGCAAGGTAATGTAGGAGGGGGAAATGAAATGGCAGAAATGCAAAGGTTTATAGCTTCACAAGAGTATGAAAATGCTAGACATAGAGCATTTGAAGATTGGCAAGTTCATCAAAACTAAATCATAGCTTATTGCCAACATATAGGTAGAAACTATATTCCTACTCCATCGCCTATATTCCCTCCCTGGTCTATAGAGATCCAACCACCGTATCCTACCTATAACCCAGCCGAAGCATTTTATAGCACATATGGTTATGCATGGAACCCCTTCTGGTATTAGTATCATCCCAAGTCTACTTAGTTTTTTTATTTATTTTATTATTTGTAATGTTAATACATTTAATACTTATGTTGGATTTGTAATGGTTTTTATAATTTTCTAACTTTTATTATTAGATTTTAATAATGTTTGAATGTGGGGTAATATACCAAACTTCAAAAATATGTATATATGTTTGCAGTTTATCTTATGTACACAACAGGGTAAAACAACGCATTTTCAAAGACTGGCATTAAGTTCAGCAAAAGCAACTAATTTTGACGACAAGATGAAAAATAAATGTGATATAACAACAAGACGGAATGAACAAATAATATGCACCATTTATCATTCAGCAAACAAACGCCAATATGTTTGGAAACTTTGGTAAAATTTAATCATTTTCACACAAATCACCCTCAATAATTTAAATTATTACTGATTTCTTGCAAATGAGGGCATTGCAAGATCTTAAGTGTGGGAAGGGGTTAAATTCTTTCGGATTTTAAAATTTTTACTTTATACACTTGGTTACCATTAGAAATACTAGTAAAGTAGTAGTTGTATTAGAATCTAGTGCTCTCTGATAATAAAGAACAGCCCTAGTCTTATATACTGACTACCCAATTCTAGTAAAATTTTTCAAAATTTTCAATTAAATGAACTCAAAATCATGTTTATACATATTTATGAACGATAAAACTAGGTTTTAACACCGAAATTATTGTTACCTCGGAAAGGACATAAATTGAGAAACAAACCAAAATGTTAAAATTCATTTAAGAATGGAATAGAGGAGAACAAAAAGGAAAAATAAAAGCCAAGTGTGGGAAAATTCTCCAATTTATTCAAAACATATGTCACATATTTTTGTACAAATAACTGAAAATACTTTTGCTTTGGACTAAACTAAAAAGTTTTACCTGATTTACTGTAAGAAAGATGGATCTACAAGATGAATCAATTCCATCATTAAAAGGAAGTAAAGTCTTCCGAAAAAGAAACGCGCTTCTTGATTTAGGTTAGGGAGTTGTCGTCCAGACCAGCTGTAGGTTGACGAAAAATCTAGAAAAGTCATCACTAAAATCAGCAGGAAATTCACGTACCTCAGCATCAAACAGAGTCGCCAAGTGGTCAGATTTATCCTAACCATGAGAAGGATTTATCTCGTACAATGGGGGGCACCATGCAAATTAGCTGGATAAGACTAATGAATCAGATCCCCAGAAAGGATAATCTCCTTAAAAGATCAAAAATCGGCTTTTAAGCCTGATATTACTCAATCCTTGAGATTGACCTTAAAGATTGAGAATTACAAACTCATGGAATTCGATGATATCTAAACTCGAGATTAAACGAGAAAATATTTTGATCAAAATTACAAACCGATTTGTTTTCTGAAAACCTATTTTCAATGCGTTCATTACCATTGAACGTAAAATCCTAGGAATTCACCTACAATTCATTAGGTCACCTGAACCAAATCGGGTGTCAACCGTAAGAACGGTGGTTGCATAGCATGGTCAAAGACAGGACCTTGTGCCAGACCGGAAAATTAAAAGGGTGAGCTTTACTATTGCTCCTACAAAGGATAGTAATTGCGTCCGACACGTTATAGACCATAATTAAAAGCATGTCAGGGGACATTGCCTTAACAGTTGCTTGTTCAATGCTTTCCTTTACAACCGGACGGTAGTTTACCGAAAGGTAATATACGAGACAAGTAAACTGGACGTGTTGCTTTCCTAATACAAGGTTAGCAAGTGGGTGACACAAAACCGCAAGTTTTGAGCTAAAATTTTCAAATCTGAAACCTACCAAACCCACAAAAATAATTTGCAAACACCGGTGAAGGGTTATTCCGGAAAACTTATCTAGGGTAAAAACTAGATTTAATTTTCAAAAGATCAAATGTTTTCATAAAGATCCAATTTCCTTAATGGATCTAAATTTTTATAGTCATGTGGGACTGTAAACCATATCGTTACTACCATTGTTTATACCGCCGTATAGAAATTACTGATGTACAAAGTGTGAAGAATAAAGAAGTGATTCTAGTATTTCAAGACTATATTGCTTGAGGACAAGCAACGCTCAAGTGTGGGAATATTTGATAATGATAAAAACGAACATATATTTCATAGCATTATTCCCCAAGAAAGACAAGCTTTTAGTTGCAATTGTTCTATTTACAAGTGATATTCGTTTAAATATTAAAAGGTGAAGATAAAAGACAAATTCGACGAATTGAAGACGCAAACGACCAAAAAGCTCAAAAGTACAAAATACAATTAAAGAGGTTCCAATTATTGATGAGAAACGTCTCGAAATTACAAGAGTACAAGATTCAAAACGCAAAGTACAAGATATTAAATTGTACGCAAGGACGTTCGAAAATCCGGAACCGGGACCAGAGTCAACTCTCAACGCTCGACGCAACGGACTAAAAATTACAAGTCAACTATGCACATAAATATAATATAATATTTAAATAATTCTTATAATTATTTATATATTATATAAATAATAAAAATCCGTCGGCAAGAAAGACTCCAAAGTTGGTGAGCTGGAATTTCAAACTCCGCGACTCGCGGAGTTTGAAGGCAAAAAATGCCGCGAGTCGCGGAGATTACCTGGACGAAAATTCCTATAAAAGCAAACGAATTCTGATCATTTTAAAAATCATAATATATCAATCTCTCTATATCTATACGCAATATTTATATTTATAATTTATATTTTAATTTTAATTTTAATTTTAATCCTAATAATAAGGGTATGTTAGTGAATGTTGTAAGGGTGTAAGTCGAAATTCTGTCCGTGTAACGCTACGCTATTTTTAATCATTGTAAGTTATGTTCAACCTTTTTAATTTAATGTCTCGTAGCTAAGTTATTATTATGCTTATTTAATCCGAAGTAATCATGATGTTGGGCTAATTACAAAAATTGGGTAATTGGGCCTTGTACCATAATTGGGGTTTGGATAAAAGAACGACACTTGTGGAAATTAGACTATGGGCTATTAATGGGTTTTATATTAACTAAACAATACCTTGTTAATTTAATATACAAACTTATAATTCGACGTATTTATATATAACCACATACGCTTGACTGGGTACGGTGGGCGGGATATCTATAAATACCAATAATTATTCATTTTACCGGACACGGAACTGGATTAATAGTTAATAGACTTGTTGAAACAGGGGTGAATTACATTCAAGGGTAATTGGTGTAATTGTTAACAAAGTAGTAAAACCTTGGTTTACACGCAGTCGATAACCTGGTGTATTCATTAAACAAAGTATTAAAACCTTGTTACAATTCGAATCCCCAATTAGTTGAAATATTTGACTTCGGGAATAAGAATAATTTGACGAAGGCTTTCGCTCTTTATATTTATGACTGATGGACTATTATGGACAAATCCGTATGGACATATTAAATAATCCAGGACAAAGGACAATTAACCCATGGGCATAAAACTAAAATCAACACGTCAAACATCATGATTACGGAAGTTTAAATAAGCATAATTCTTTTATTTCATATTTAATTTCCTTTATTTTATATTTAATTGCACTTCTAATTATCGCATTTTTATTTATTGTTATTGTATTTAATTGCATTTTTAATTATCGTACTTTTTAATTATCGCAAGTTTATTTTATCGCACTTTTATTATTCGCAATTTCATTATCGTTATTTACTTTACGCTTTAAATTAAGTCTTTTATTTATTTAATATTTTACATTTGGTTTTAACTGTGACTAAAGTTTTAAAATCGACAAACCGGTCATTAAACGGTAAAAACCCCCCTTTATAATAATAATATTACTTATATATATATATATTTGTATTTTTATAAAAGTAAACTAATATAGCGTTAAGCTTTGTTTAAAGATTTTCCCTGTGGAACGAACCGGACTTACTAAAAACTACACTACTGTACGATTAGGTACACTGCCTATAACTGTTGTAGCAAGGTTTAAGTATATCCATTCTATAAATAAATAAATATCTTGTGTAAAATTGTATCGTATTTAATTGTATTTCCTTGTAAAATATAAAGCTATTTTATATACACCTCGCACGACATCAACATGATAGAAGAATGCATGGAAGTTTTCATGGATGACTTTTCAGTCTTCGGTGATACTTTTGAATCATGTCTAGTTAATCTTGAACGAATGCTTATTAGATGCGAACAATCAAATCTAGTTCTTAATTGGGAGAAATGCCATTTCATGGTTAAAGAAGGCATCATTCTTGGTCATAAAATTTCAAAGGAAGGAATTGAAGTGGATAGAGCTAAAGTAGATGTAATTGCTAAACTTCCATATCCCACCAATGTTAGAGGAGTTAGGAGTTTTCTAGGGCATGCCGGTTTTTACCGACGTTTCATAAAAGATTTTTCTAAAATTGCCACTCCTATGAATAAACTCCTAGAAAAGGATGCTCCATTCATCTTTTCAGATGAATGCATTAAATATTTTAATATTCTTAAAGAAAAACTCACTAATGCGCCGATCATGATAACTCCAAATTGAAATCTACCGTTTGAACTTATGTGCGATGCAAGTGATTTTGGGAGCCGTTTTAGGACAAAGGATTGAAAAAAGATTTCTACCTATTTATTATGCTAGAAAGACGTTAAAGGAGCACAAACGAATTACACAACTACTGAAAAAGAACTCCTTGCTATTGTCTTTGCTTTTGACAAATTTCGTTCATATCTTGTTCTAGCTAAAACGGTGGTCTATACCGACCATTCTGCTCTTAGATACCTATTTTCAAACAAGATGCCAAACCACGATTAATTCGTTGGATCTTACTCTTACAAGAGTTCGATATTGAAATCCGAGACAAAAAGGGAGCAGAAAATCTCGCCGCTGATCATCTTTCTCGTCTTAAGAATCCCGAATTAGAAGTTCTAAATGAATCGGCTATATAAGATAACTTTCCTGATGAATATCTATTGAAGATAGATTATAATGAAATTCCATGGTTTGCAGACTATGCAAACTACTTAGTATGTGGATTCCTTGAAAAAGGGTTGTCGTACCAAAAACGAAATAAATTCTTTAGTGATATAAAACAATATTTTTGGGAAGATCCACATTCGTTTAAAAGTTGTCCCGATGGAATAATACGCCGATGTGTATTCGGAGATGAAGCCAGTCAAATCTTAAACCATTGTCACACAGGACCAACAGGAGGGCATTATAGGCCTCAACTAACGGCAAGAAAAGTTTACGATGCTGGATTCTATTGGCCTACAATTTTCAAAGACGCACACCTTCTTTGCAAATCCTGTGATGCTTGTCAAATGGCCGGAAAAATAAGTCAACGTGATGAAATGCACAAAATGTCATTCAAGTATGTGAAGTATTTGACGTTTGGGGTATTGACTTTATGGGTCCATTTCCAAAATCTCATAATAATCTCTATATTCTCGTTGCCATTGATTATGTATCTAAATGGGCGGAAGCACAAGCTCTCCTGACTAACGATGCACGAGTTGTAGTTAACTTCTTAAAACGTCTTTTTACAAGGTTCGGAACACCGAAAGCTTTAATAAGTGATCGGGGTACCCATTTTTGTAACAATCAACTTGAGAAAGTTCTCAAAAGATATGGAGTAACTCATAAAATCTCAACCGCTTATCATCCACAAACAAGTGGACAAGTTGAAAATACCAACCGAGCTTTAAAACGTATTCTAGAGAAAAGCGTAGGATCAAATGTGATGACCCGGAAATTTCCGACCAAATTTAAACTTGATCTTCATATGATTTCGACACGATAAGCAAAGTTTGTTAAGTTAAATCTCAAGAATTTTAAACTATGTTCATGTATATATTTGACCTTTGACCATGCCCGACGATTCACGAACAATTGTTTGTAAATAAATATGTATATATAAATATTAATGTAAGTATACATATAATAATTTGAAGTTATAAAATTTAAACATTTAAAAATTAAATATGTAAAATAAGATACAAAATAATTAAGAGTAATTTAAAATGAAGCTACATATATAAATATATATGATATATTGTTATTACTATTATCATTAAAAATTATTATTATAAATTATTATTATTATCATTATTATGGTTAATAGAAAATAACACAATTTATTTTATCATTAATAATATTATTATGATTATTAGTATTATTAGTATAATTAATAATATAATTATTATATTATTATTATTATTGTTATTATTATCTATTTAATAACAACAATTAAATACAATATATATATATATATATATATATATATATATATATATATATATATATATATATATATATATATATATATATATATATATATATATATATATATATATCCCGGAATCAATTCCAAATCTTTTCATACAACTGTAGGTGATTGAATAACAGTACAAATCATTTACAATATGAACAAATTCTGTTAGTAGTCATATTCATCTTTTATATATTTTATTTTTATTTTCCATGTGTTCGTTGTCTGATTGAGAACCTTTACACCTTTGTTGAAAATGGGAGCAAACATCTACATCCTTTTTTTTTTACTTGTGTTATGGATCCCACAAAACTACAGTAATATTTGTTATTTCTATTCTATTATATAGATTACATGTACTATATATCTATATCAATATATATGAGTACTTATATGATACGTGTAAACCAAGGCCACCCTCAATTGATTATCACCCTCCTTCAAACTAACCGGGAACTACAATCGTCATCATGTTCATTAATGACCATCACCCTCCAAAACTCCAACCATCATCACCAAAGTTTGATCACCACCTTACTTAATGAAAACCATCGAGACACCAATCACCACCATCAAAATGCTACTACATATGCGTGACTTGTAAACCGAACTACTACCTAATCCCGATTGTAATCGATTACCAACCCAACCCAAAACAAACCCATTCGCTATTATTATTATTTTTCTGATAAACCTTCGATCAGACCCCAAATGCAACCCAACTTGATAACTCATTATATCTGTTATTATTTTGGATCGAACCCTCATCAAATCGAAACCCATATCACCACATCTCTTCTCTCTCTCTCTCCTCCATCATTCTTCATTGTGAAACCACCATCAAAGCCGCCATTGTTATTAATTTTTTTGTTTCTGTTGCTGCTGTAAAAAGTCGGACAATCACTACCACTGGCCACCCTAATCCACCTCTATCTCTTTTCTCTTTTTATTAAGCATGATCGTGAATCACCCCCACCACTCACCATTTATTTTTGTTGTTGTCTGTTAAACCTATCTCCACAAACGAAATCAACTACAACCTATTGATCTATTTTTTTTTTTTTCGAATAACCAAAATCATTGAATACCCTAGCGAGTTTTTATCGAGTGCTAAAGAACCCTATTTAAATGTTGTTTCATTCTTCAGCCTTGAGTAAACTTCTGTTTATGTTGAGGGAACACAACCACCACAACACCACACTCAACACAATCTTCTCAATTCGTTTGCAAGTGATGTTTTCTGTTTTCTTTCCAATCAAACCAAAGAAATCAAGATACCTATCGCCGCTATTCGACGAATGTTACCTGTAAACGATCGGTTATGATAAAAACAAAAGAAAATCGAAACCCACTTAGATGAAGATGAATTGTGTTTAGTGATTATAATATTAAACAAGAATGATACGTGTATTGATGAGGCGTACAGTGAAATGAGAGAGTGATGATGCTATTATTTTAAACTACTGGCATATCCCTTTTTGTATTTGTGGCCGACCACCCCCACTAGATAACCCCATTGTTGATCATCAAAGAAAAAAAGAAACTGATATACAATTCACTAGTTTATTTGAGCTGTTAAACGGCCATTTAAAATCGTGTTGTTCTTGGACTCCTGCTAGTTGGGCTTAAAAGAGACTTGGGTCGTGTATTGTTGGTGTAGTTGGGCCAAAGTAAAAACGAGCTAGATTGTAGTGTAGAACTTGTACATATTGATATTCATTACGTGATTTCTGCTATTCGAGATACTGGTGACGAGCTGTGACAGCCACAAGCGATGACGAATAGATGATAAAGATAGTGATAAGAATGATTAGATTAAGTGATGATAGAAGCATAATGAAAATAAAATAGTTGCTACATACTAAATAAATATTCGAGCGAATTAAATCAAGTACAAATGAACGGTTCATTGGTTGGGGTGTGTTTGTTAAGTGAGAGGTTGTAGGTTCGAGCCCGAGCTATAGCGTATTATTTTTAGGAGCTTGCTTTCTTCAAAGGTTGTATTCTATTTTTATTATTATTATTATTATTATTATTATTATTATTATTATTATTATTATTATTATTATTATTATTATTATTATTATTATTATTATTATTATTGTTATTATTAATATGATTCCTATTATTAATCTTATTACTATTATTATAATTAATTATTGTTATTATTAAGATAGTTATTATCGTACCAACATTAGAATATGATTATATGTATAAGTAATATTATCATTATTATTAATGTTATCACTAAGTATTGACAATAAGTATTATTAATATTAGTACCACTATCATAATACAATTTATTATTATTATTATCATATATATTTAGAATTACAAATAATTAGTACTAAGTATTATTAAGTCTTTGGAATTAGATTCAAAACTAATGTTTTTATTATAAAAATAATATAACTTTTATATTTATTGTTAGTATCATTAATATGATTCTTAAAATCTTTATTATTAAAATTATCATATAACCTTATTATTAAAGTTATTAACTTTATTAAAACTTTCATTTTTATTATTAATATTACTATTATTACTATCATTATTATTATTATCCTTAATCTGGTATTTTCATGATTATTAATTCTTGCAAACGAAAGATTGTTATATAAAAGTATATTTAATATAAAACCTAACTATACTAATATTGTTATTTATTTAAAATATATAAATTGACATATATAAGTTATTAATATAAAAACCATAACATTAATAATAATATATATACTTGTTGATTACAAGTACATGTGTTAATATATATATGAATGATATAGGTTCGTGAATCCGAGGCCAACCCTATACTTGTTCAATGTCGTTCTATGTATTTTTACTACAAATACAATAGGTGAGTTTCATTTGATTCCCTTTTTACTCTTTACATTTTTAGACTGAGAATACATGCGCTTTTATAAATGTTTGACGCAATAGACACAAGTACCTTAACTGTATTCTATGAAAGAATTATCTGGGATTGGGGTTGATTATTATGACACGCATTAGCCCCCGGTTTCCGTTAGAGCGTATGAGCTCCCGAGCCAGGTGGATGGTTTATTATTTATGACATTTTGGCACCGGTTGTCCTATATTTTAGAAACATGTGTTCAGCCGTGGGGTGTAAAGACCGGCACAGAGGTTCTATATTTTGAAGACACATGTATTCAGCCATGGGAGTGAAAGACCGGCACAGATGGTTACTATTATATTTTGAATCCTCACCAGGTGTTCTTCATATGAAATTTATTTTTTTTTTGTGCAGTTGGAATGGGACTTCTGCACGTTTTATAATATTTAAAATCTTGTGGCCTATTAAAATGATGGAAATGAATGATTATGATAAACTAATGAACTCACCAACCTTTTGGTTGACACTTTAAAGCATGTTTATTCTCAGGTTTGAAAGAAATCTTCCGATGTGCATTAGCTCATTTTAAGGATATTACTTGGAGTCATTCATGACCTATTTCAAAAGACGTTGCATTCGAGTCGTTGAAGTTCATTAGAGATTATTATTAAGTAAATGACAAATTAGGTCATTTATAGTTTGGATATTATGAAATGGTATGCATACCTGTCAACTTTTGATGAAATGAAAGTTTGTCTTTTAAAAATGAATGCAATGTTTGTAAAATGTATCATATAGAGGTCAAATATCTCGCGATGTAATCATATGTAATGTTCTCGTCCATATGGATTTGGTCGGGGAACTACAGGTGGTATCAGAGCGGTGGTCGTAGCGAACCAGGTCGACATTAGTGTGTCTAACTAGGAGTTGTTAGGATGCATTAGTGAAGTCTGGACTTCGACCTAGTAGTTTTTAGGTTATATTAATGAGTCTGGACTTCAACCTGGTCCGCATGTCAAAAGTTTTGCTTACCATTCTTGTCAAAAATTATCTGCTTATCATTCTTAGTCTAGACACATCTTACTGCATTGATTACATGAATAGTGTATAGACAAAATTCATATCTTAGCGCATCTGCTAATTCATATCTTAGCGTATCTGTTACTGTAGACTTTATCTGACATGTTTCCTTAATTCCCTTCGTAATCTACGGGATCTTCTGTACTATGTATAGGTATTCTATGTAATTAGAATATCATTCGATATCCGAAAATCATTTCATATCGAAAATCCTTTATTCAATCGTACGCAATGGAACTCGCCATTAGTTCAAGTCCCTCGGATTCCGATATGGAGTCCCACTCCAGCTCCGAAAGTAGCGTCACTAGAATGAATCAATCAATCAGCCATCCCCAATTCATCTGATAGGTTCGTAGTCGACTTAATCAATGGAGACACGAAGAAGGTGATCCTTTCCATCAACCGAATTCACTTCTTGGCGATGAACCCGAAGCACTTACCGGTGAACCTATTAGAAACACCATTTTCATACTCATTTCCCGAATACCTCGCCACGATTAGATTCTATCTAAAATTTTAAATCTTATTCATTCGTTTGTTATGATCGACGATCATCCCGGAATAATATAGGAAGTCAACGAGCTTCGCACCCGAGTTGTAGCCTTGAAAAATATGGTGCAAAATGTACCAGCTTCAGCAACATTACCGACATCAACAGTACCACAATCACCAACAACAACATCCACATCTCACACCTCAACATCACAATCTGTCCCACGAATATCAACATCATACGTACCATAGATACCAAGGAGTACCAACAGCAATGAACGATGAAGTATTGATCCATAACTTCATTAATATTCTGCGAAGAATATGTGGATCCTAATAGTTTTAGAGATTACTTATTCTAGCTCAAACCGAAAATCAAACGAGTCTAATATTATATTGACTCATTAAATCCATGATTACATCTGAAGAAAATATATATGTATATATATTTTCATAAAGATTGTGATTAAAAATTCTTTCGTACAAACTGTTAATGATGAAAATATTTTAACGGGTAGGTAATACCCGAGGAATATTTAAGATTTCACATTAATAAGTTACATTGTACATTCTTCAAATCTGATTCAACAGTCATTTCACATCCTACTTACATCCACAGATACATGAATTCATTCACCACAGAATAACCATTTCCATTCAAATTTCATATTTGGATTTTGACCTATCAGAATCCAACAAGTGGCATAATGAAGAAAAACATTTGACGGAATAAAATTTGTTAGAAACAAACAAATTAACTATGAGAAATTTTGTTAAGAATCCACGCTAACAAAATCCTAGCTAACTGTTCCTAGCTAACTGTGGACTAATCAACTGAGGACTACCAACAGTGGACAATTAAAATGAATTAAAATATTAATTATAACATATGAAACTAAACAATTCTTCAAGTTTGCCACTTGATTTCATCTTAAACCTCATTTGTATCGTGACGAATCCAATTTGCGTTCAAACCTTTCATAATTCTTGAAAACACCTCAATCGAGAGAATGAATCAACCGCACTTCATCTACGGAAGAAAAGATTGATACTTATAGTTATGCACATGAAAACTCTCGGAAACTGAGTAAACGTTTAACGCGTAGCTGTGCTAATTTCCTTTAGCGTTATTATTACCGAAAATAACTTTTCAATCTCTTTCCAAATTAGCCAATTTTGTCACAGCTTCAGCAAATCAACTTCAATTTTTATTCGAATTAGCCTTATTATAACCTTGATATACGAGTTGCCTTTCGTCATCATTACCGAAGAATCATTTATGTTCCACCACGTTAGTAGTAAACTTACCAACAACTTCATTACTCATTGACTTAAGTGTCTCCGAAGAACTATTATGGTTGTTCATTAAAACCTTACCATATACTCATCCATATCTTATAACGAGAATTGCCATACCAATTACAGGAAATCAGCAATCAGTATTTTGAATCTCGTAGCATTTCTACATCAACAGTTATATGTATACATATAACATTTATCTCATAGAATTATGAACTTTCATTCTGAAATTCTGAAAAGCACTCTAGCTTACGAATCAGATCTCTGAGTTCTGAAAAATGAATCGAGCAAACATGAAGGAGACCAAGGACAAATACAATGACCAAACCCTGTATTTAAAGAATCCTGATGATTCTGTTTCTGATGAAATCTTTAGCGAATACCTTACTCCTTAACCACTCAAATCATCGTGAATGAATTTCTTCATCACAATTTGATTCTGAAATCCTAAGATATCATCGTACCTTTCTTTATTAATATCCTCAATATTTCTGAAGATATCTTCATAAATATTCTCGTTCGATATTAATTATCTATCTGCGCTATCCGTATTATAACATAAAAGAAACTGTGTTAGTTTCTAAATTCTGAAAAATTCAAATTCAAAATATGAATGTTTTGAAGTAGTGTTGGGAACTGATGCATGAGTTAGTATAATATAATGACACTTGATCAACGTGATTATATTACAGTAATTTATGCTGAGTTTCTAATGGAACGTGATGATTCACAGAACATACCGCCATCATGTGCCATTTACACGACTCTTACATTCTACCCAATTTCCAAACATATTAAGAACATATCTTCTTGATAGTTCTATCTTTTTCTTGAATCCTGGTAATTTAACCAACCAAGATCGTGCTATAACAATCTCTCTCATAGAACATTAGTCATGTTCATTCGAAACTCCATACCTACGAATTCTGGACCATTACTCGCTTTACTAGAGATCGAGAGAAGAATAAAAAGACAAAGAGATTCAAAATATAAGGGAAGATATAAAACCCAACAACCACTCAGAAATTATAAACCGTATATGTCGATGCATATAGCAATATAAAGACACGGGAGAACTAGAAACACTATAAACCCAAAAGTATAGTAAAAGTAAATAGATTCTTCTGGCGGTAGATGAAAGAGAAGAATGACATATATGAAAGTTAAGAGTATATCAAGGATCAGAACGGGATGGAGCATATTAATGAATGTTTTAAAGTATGAATTAAGGAGAAAGAATAGAAGATGTGAGATATGAAAAATAAGGAAAAGAAGGGGGTGGATTTATAGTAAAATATCCGACAGATCAATCGAAATAGATTATTGCATTTAATTAAAGAAAATCCCGATTTCCTAAATCGTCGAAGAAACAAATCTTATTACGAAGACTTTCTTTAAATCTCTTAAATTTCAGAAACCAATCATAATTACGTCATCGGTTAAAACGAATCTACATTTACTCATTTCACTCTCTTGCGATAACTTCACTCATACTCTTTGCGAAATCAAATTGTTTTATCTATATTATTCAATGATGATAAAACTCTATTTACCAACTCATATTCATCATGGAAACATTTTTATTGTTAGCCATGGCCACCTCACTCAAATTTCGGGACGAAATTTCTTTAACGGGTAGGTACTGTGATGACCCGGAAATTTCCGACCAAATTTAAACTTGATCTTCATATGATTTCGACACGATAAGCAAAGTTTGTTAAGTTAAATCTCAAGAATTTTAAACTATGTTCATGTATATATTTGACCTTTGACCATGCCCGACGATTCACGAACAATTGTTTGTAAATAAATATGAATATAAAAATATAAATGTAAGTATACATATAATAATTTGAAGTTATAAAATTTAAACATTTAAAAATTAAATATGTAAAATAAGATACAAAATAATTAAGAGTAATTTAAAATGAAGCTACATATATAAATATATATGATATATTGTTATTACTATTATCATTAAAAATTATTATTATAAATTATTATTATTATCATTATTATGGTTAATAGAAAATAACACAATTTATTTTATCATTAATAATATTATTATGATTATTAGTATTATTAGTATAATTAATAATATAATTATTATATTATTATTATTATTATTGTTATTATTATCTATTTAATAACAACAATTAAATACAAAATATATATATATATATATATATATATATCACGGAATCAATTCCAAATCTTTTCATACAACTGTAGGTGATTGAATAACAGTACAAATCATTTACAATATGAACAAATTCTGTTAGTAGTCATATTCATCTTTTATATATTTTATTTTTATTTTCCCTGTGTTCGTTGTCTGATTGAGAACCTTTACACCTTTGTTGAAAATGGGAGAAAACATCTACATCCTTTTTTTACTTGTGTTATGGATCCCACAAAACTACACTAATATTTGTTATTTCTATTCTATTATATAGATTACATGTACTATATATATATATATATATATATATATATATATATATATATATATATATATATATATATATATATATATATATATATATATATATATATATATATATATATATATATATATATATATATATATATATATATATATATATATATATATATATATATATATCAATATATATGAGTACTTATATGATACGTGTAAACCAAGGCCACCCTCAATTGATTATCACCCTCCTTCAAACTAACCGGGAACTACAATCGTCATCATGTTCGTTAATGACCATCACCCTCCAAAACTCCAACCATCCTCACCAAAGTTTGATCACCACCTTACTTAATGAAAACCATCGAGACACCAATCACCACCATCAAAATGCTACTACATATGCGTGACTTGTAAACCGAACTACTACCTAATCCCGATTGTAATCGATTACCAACCCAACCCAAAACAAACCCATTCACTATTATTATTATTTTTCTAATAAACCTTCGATCAGACCCCAAATGCAACCCAACTTGATTACTCATTATATCTGTTATTATTTTGGATCGAACCCTCATCAAATCGAAACCCATATCACCACATCTCTTCTCTCTCTCTCCTCCGTCATTCTTCATTGTGCAACCACCATCAAAGCTGCCATTGTTATTAATTTTTTTGTTTCTGTTGCTGCTGTAAAAAGTCAGACAATCACCACCACTGGCCACCCTAATCCGCCTCTATCTCTTTTCTCTCTTTATTAAGCATGATCTTGAATCACCCCCACCACTCACCATTTATTTTTGTTGTTGTCTGTTAAACCTATCTCCACAAACGAAATCAACTACAACCTATTGATCTATTTTTTTCTGTTCGAATAACCAAAATCATTGAATACCCTAGCGAGTTTTTATCGAATGCTAAGGAACCCTATTTAAATGTTGTTTCATTCTTCAGCCTTGAGTAAACTTCTGTTTATGTTGAGGGAACACAACCACCACAACACCACACTCAACACAATCTTCTCATTTCGTTTGCAAGTGATGTTTTCTGTTTTCTTTCCAATCGAACCAAAGAAATCAAGATACCTATCACCGCTATTCGATGGCTGTTACCTGTAAACCATCAGTTATGATAAAAACAAAAGAAAACCGAAACCCACTTAGATGAAGATGAATTGTGTTTAGTGATTATAATATTAAATAAGAATGATACGTGTATTAATGAGGCGTACAGTGAAATGAGAGACTGATGATGCTATTATTTTAAACTACTGGCATATCCCTTTTTGTATTTGTGGCCGACCACCCCCACTAGATAACCCCATTGTTGATCATCAAAGAAAAAAAGAAACTGATATACAATTCACTAGTTTATTTGAGCTGTTAAATGGCCATTTAAAATCGTGTTGTTCTTGGACTCCTGCTAGTTGGGCTTAAAAGAGACTTGGGCCGTGTATTGTTGGTGTAGTTGGGCCAAAGTAAAAACGAGCTAGATTTTAGTGTGGAACTTGTACATATTGATATTCATTACGTGATTTCTGCTATTCGAGTTACTGGTGACGAGCTCTGACAGCCACAAGCGATGACGAATAGATGATAAAGATAGTGATAAGAATGATTAGATTAAGTGATGATAGAAGCATAATGAAAATAAAATAGTTGCTACATACTAAATAAATATTCGAGCGAATTAAATCAAGTACAAATGAACGGTTCATTGGTTGGGGTGTGTTTGTTAAGTGAGAGGTTGTGGGTTCGAGCCCGAGCTATAGCGTTTTATTTTTAGGAGCTTGCTTTCTTCAAAGGTTGTATTCTATTTTTATTATTATTATTATTATTATTATTATTATTATTATTATTATTATTATTATTATTATTATTATTATTATTATTATTATTATTATTATTATTATTATTGTTGTTGTTGTTGTTATTATTAATATGATTCCTATTATTAATCTTATTACTATTATTATAATTAATTATTGTTATTATTAAGATAGTTATTATCGTACCAACATTAGAATATCATTATATGTATAAGTAATATTATCATTATTATTAATGTTATCACTAAGTATTAACAATAAGTATTATTAATAATAGTACCACTATCATAATACAATTTATTATTATTATTATTATCATATATATATTTAGAATTACAAATAATTAGTACTAAGTATTATTAAGTCTTTGGAATTAGATTCTAAACTAATGTTTTTATTGTAAAAATAATATAACTTTTATATTTATTGTTAGTATCATTAATATGATTTTTAAAATCTTTATTATTAAAATTATCATATAACCTTATTATTAAAGTTATTAACTTTATTAAAACTTTCATTTTTATTATTAATATTACTATTATTACTATCATTATTATTATTATCCTTAATCTGGTATTTTCATGATTATTAATTCTTGTAAACTAAAGATTGTTATATAAAAGTATATTTAATATAAAACCTAACTATACTAATATTTTTATTTATTTAAAATATATAAATTGACATATATAAGTTTTTAATATAAAAACCATAACATTAATAATAATAATATATATACTTGTTGATTACAAGTACATGTGTTAATATATATATGAATGATATAGGTTCGTGAATTCGAGGCCAACCCTATAGTTGTTCAATGTCGTTCTATGTATTTTTACTACAAAATACAATAGGTGAGTTTCATTTGATTCCCTTTTTACTCTTTACATTTTTGGGACTGAGAATACATGCGCTTTAATAAATGTTTGACGCAATAGACACAAGTACCTTAACTGTATTCTATGAAAGAATTATCTGGGATTGGGGTTGATTATTATGACACGCATTAGCCCCCAGTTTCCGTTAGAGCGTATGAGCTCCCGAGCCAGGTGGATGGTTTATTATTTATGACATTTTGGCGCCGGTTGTCTTATATTTTATAAACATGTGTTCAGCCGTGGGGTGTAAAGACCGGCACAGAGGTTCTATATTTTGAAGGCACATGTATTCAGCCATGGGGTGAAAGACCGGCACAGATAGTTACTATTATATTTTGAATCCTCACCAGATGTTCTTCATATGAAAGATATTTTTTTTTTTGTGCAGTTGGAATGGGACTTCTGCATGTTTTATAATATTTAAAATCTTGTGGCCTATTAAAATGATGGAAATGAATGATTATGATAAACTAATGAACTCACCAACCTTTTAGTTGACATTTTAAAGCATGTTTATTCTCATGTTTGAAAGAAATCTTCCGCTGTGCATTAGCTCATTTTAAGGATATTACTTGGAGTCATTCATGACCTATTTCAAAAGACGTTGCATTCGAGTCATTGAAGTTCATTAGAGATTATTATTAAGTAAATGACAGATTAGGTCATTTATAGTTTGGATATTATGAAATGGTATGCATACCTGTCAACTTTCGATGAAATGAAAGTTTGTCTTTTAAAAACGAATGCAATGTTTGTAAAATGTATCATATAGAGGTCAAATACCTCGCGATGTAATCATATGTAATATTCTCGTCCATATGGATTTGGTCGGGGCACTACATCAAATCCGAAGGAATGGTCCAATAAATTGGAGGATGCACTCTGGGCTTTTAGAACAGCCTACAAAACTCCAATTGGAACCACACCTTTTAATCTCGTTTACGGAAAAGCATGTCACCTTCCAGTAGAAATTGAGCACAAAGCATTTTGGGCTTTGAAGACATGTAATCTTGATTTGCATGAAGCCGGACGTCTACGGTTAAGTCAATTAAACGAATTAGAAGAATTAAGACATGAAGCATACGAAAATTCGTTAATCTATAAAGAAAGAACGAAGAATTGGTATGATAAAAGAATCAGAAGTTCAAAAGAATTTAAAGAAGGAGACAGAGTTCTTCTTTTTAATTCACGATTCAAGCTATTTCCTGGAAAAATGAAATCAAGATGGTCTGGACCATTCATGGTCAAAAGAGTTTTCCCATACGGAACGGTAGAGTTAATAAATTCAAATGGGATTGAATTTAAGGTTAATGGTCACAGAGTTAAACATTACATAGATAATCCAATGGAAGTTGAAGATGAAGTTAATCACAATTTCGACACCACAGCTAACTAAGTGTGGGAAAATTCGAATCTTTTTAGGGTAATATGTATTTCTGTTAGAGTTAGATATTTTGTTTTCATGTAGTTTCTGAAAATGGAATCCGAATGGTCTTTCCCTAGCAGACCCTAAAGAACTAGTCTTCTCCCTCCATTCTGAATTTTTATTTTTTTTAGGTTTTACGAGATGAAGAATTCATTTGAACTAAACCATGGTCTAATGCTACATGCTATGATTACTAAACGTAATAATGACACCCTTCCAAGTGAATTGGTATCATTCATAAGAGGCAAAATGGACGGAGTAAGAAAAGAACTCTGGAAAGATCATCATAAGATACATTTTGGTAAAGGAAAATCAAAATCCGCAACAAAAAGAAGAGCACGACACCTTGAAAGATGTTATAAATGCGGAAAATGGTCACATGAAGGTAAATGTTCAAACAATCAAACATATTCAAATACCGAATTTGTTACTCAATGCAGAGAAGGACCGTTCATATGTTTAGAAGAAAAGATATTGAAGAATCGAGGTTACGCTTACGTAGCTATGGAGAACCAAATCACACGACTCTCCTATGAGTCAACTAAAGCAGGTCTCTGCGAATTCTATCTCACAGGTAAGTATGTACAGTTTTTATTATTATTTTTATTGCTTTTAACCTTTTGATAATAAACGCTGAATCGTTCGCTATAAAGTATTAAATTGGTATTCAATAAAATTAGGTATGCGTAACCGAAATTATTGATATCATATAAAAATTTATTACATCACTGCGAAATTTACCGTTTATTCTTAAGGTATAAATATCTTTAATCAATCAACCCAAAATATTTCAAAAATTCGTCAGGAGTAAAACTCGATTATGGAACCAAAATTACTTTACCGAAAAGAGGGGCGTATATTTTTGATAATATTTGATTGATTAAATGTGGGATAAAAGACCAAAAAGATTTTTAATTTTTTTTTACCATGTTTTTAAAATTAATATATAAATATTAATTTATTATTGTAAATTTCTAAAACCAATATATTTAAGTTTTTAAGTATTTTTAAAAAATTAATATTTTTAATATAAGTTTGTATGTATAAAAATTTTAATAATATGAATTTTTAATTTTATGCATTTAAGTTTGGTGTGAATTTAAAAACAAAAATTTACTTTATTTCATACAGTTAAAAATGTGATTTCTAAAAATTCTTCGTAAATTGAAAACTAGGTCGTTGAACCGAAATTGCTTTACCCGAGGAAGGGACGAGAACTTTTATTATCATTATGTTTAATCTTATTGAATTAAAGTATGCCAAAAACATTAAAAAACCCAAAAATCTTTGCTTTTAAAACAACGCTTTAAAGTGACAAATTTTAAAATTTTGTCGAGGGACGGACTAGGACTAAGATCCGAAACGCCCTCATTCTAAAAGAAAAAATTTTTAAATAAAATTAATTATTTGTTTTAAAAGTATAAGGTTTTTTTTAAAAAAAAAAAAAAAAACAGACCCCATGCGATCGCATGGGGTTCCTTCACTAAATCCATGCGGTCGCATGGCCTTGAAAAACTGGGCAGGTTATAAGAATTCAGTCGCCTGCTTCTGTCCACACAACACACACATAAAACACGAACACTCTCCAAAATTCTCTCAATTTTCATCAATTTATCACCAAATTACTCCAAATTTCTCACAAAACTTCGCTATAATCATGCCTAGGTTTGGATTTTTTAACAAGAAGGTAAAAATTACACCCCTAAACTCTTAAATTTCCTAGTTTTTGTGATAATTACCAATATTTTACCTAATTTAATTTTGTTAATTTTTAGTGTAATTAGAGTTAAATTGTTAGTATATTATGCATGTATAACCTAGATTGATGCTATTTAACATGATTTGAAGCCAAAAACTTCAAAAATTTTAGAAATCTGGGGTTTGTGTTCTTGAGCAATTTGGGGCTTTTTGATATAAACAGGTTATGTTCGATTTTTTTCATGAATTATTGCTAAATTAAGTAGTGTAACATGTTTAGGTAGCTAAATGATCCAAACTTTGATCATAAACATGATTTTTGAGAATTAAAGTAGACTTTTTAGGTCTAAAATTCATGAACTTGATTAATTTGATATAAATGTCATTTGAAACTTGTTTAATTGCTAGTAATGGTTATTTTAACAAGTTATTTGAGTTGAAAGCTTATGAACTTTGTAAACATTTTCATATATGCTTATTTGAAAAAGTGTAGAATTGTTAAAATTGTGAAAATGTGTATAAGTTTAATTTTAATTGAACATGTTATTGTAATTGTTTTAATTTTTTATTTTGCTAACACTAATGCATATTTGGATGCACAAATTTTGTGTTTAATGTGTTTTGAAGAGATATACCGATACTGATGGTGCATCATCATCATCATCTAGGCAACCTGCTCCGGAACCTGAACCAGAAATGCAATATGAACAGGAACAACAACAGGAACAACAACAACAACAACCTGATCAACACGTACCATACTATGATCCGCAACAAGAATATGTTAATGCCTACGTACAATTTTCGATTCATCTGATAATAGAACACCCAAAGATTCATGAAGAACAGTTGCATCCCAATTTGAGATTTGATTGAAGTTGGAGAGATTACCCGACATATCAAATTAACAAATTTAAACTGGTAACGAAAAATGTAGAAGTGCCGAGGGTAATCGATTGGAAGCCTTTGGAAAGGGTCCAACTAGTTAACTCAGTTAGACAACATCTGATCCAAAGGTATGGCAGCTCTTCTTTTCCCGATTGGGAACATTTATTCACCATTCGTAGGCCTATATAGAAGGAATGGTGTGTTGAGCTTATGAGTACTATATCACTTAATGCGGATGTAGTTAAGTTAGATGATAGAAGTTTTCTTAGATTTTTACTTGGCCGTAGGATGTACAGGATGTCCATGCTGGACATGGCCAGGGCTTTACATATTTACACTCCTTATGAATTACTACTATCTGATTATACAAATTTGATTTATCATGGGGATCGGGTAGATAGGAATTTTGACGCGGACGCCATCTGGAGGCGTATGTCAAATTATAATGTTTTTACGCTGGGAGGAAGACACTCCTATTTAGATATTAACAAAGCAGAGCTACGTATTATACATAGATTTTTAGCTAATTCGATTACACAAAGAGGTAAAAATAAGGAGAAGATGACCTTACACGATTTATTTTACCTTAAGTGTATTCGAAACCCTAGAAGCTTTGTTAATATCCCTACTGTGTTGGTTTTTATCTGTCCAAAATGGTGGCATGAATACAGGACGGTGGAATAATAGGAGGAGGTATTTTTGTTACTCTCATTGAAGAGTATTTGGGATCAAGGAGGTCCACTGATGGTGTTTAGGGAACAGGTTGACACTTTAGGATTGAAGGTCTATCAGGGGGCAAAGGTATTAAAGAGTAGACGCAATCAGGCAGTACCATATGATGGCCGTCATCCACAGGTAGAGAGAGGTTCAGATGAGGAAATGGAGGAATCGGATGACATTAGGGATGTCATTAGGGATGTCACTAGGGAGGCTATGAGTGACGTTTACCAGCGTATAGATGAGGTAGAAATGACAAATAAGGCTAGACATAGTCAGTTCGAGCAGTGGCACGCCGAGAATGTGTACGATCATTCGAGGCAACGACAGCATGATAGATGGCACTATCATCAGCATCAGATCATGAGCCAGCTATCACCTCAGGTACCAAATAACTACGTACCGACCCGACCTGTGATGCCCCGTACAAAACCATCGTGTACGAATCATCAACAACAGGATCATTACAAGGTTAAGTACTATATGCGTTTTCAAAAAGAGTTTGCATTCATCAATAAAGTGATGTCTAAACTAACATCGAATGTTTTACCATCCAAAAGCATGCTTCACTAAGTAGAAGCAAATAATAAGTGTATGTGACCACAATGGTCGTTACAAGTCATAGTTCGAAAGTACTAATGTTGAATGCAAAATAAAGTAGTTCATGCGATAACAACTCTAAGCAGCGGGTGTCTACTGCACGACTAGTATACAGCGGAAGCTAACCTCAAGCACCTGAGAAAAACATGCTTTAAAATGTCAACACAAAGGTTGGTGAGCTATAGTTTAAGTATAACAGTAAGTAAGGTAGGCCACGAGATTTCAGTGCTACAAAGAGCGTTTCAAAACAGTATGATAAAGTATATGTTAACCGTGGGCACTTGGTAACTAACTTAACGTTTATACCCCCTGAAAGTACACTTGGCAAGTGCGTATGTCTACGAAGTATTAAATACTCGTTAAATGCTAGCGCTACTAGCCCTAGTGGGGATGTCAAACCCTATGGATCCATATCTAAGATTCGCGTTCACGGTTCAAAAACCAATGATTAAACGTTACCGAGCTAAAGGGAATGTTTATGCCGTTGTATAACCCACACATATATAAGTTTAAGTACTCGTACCTAGTATGTAAAACATAAAATCTGCATGTATTCTCAGTTCCCAAAATAAGTTAAAGTAAAAAAGGAATGCTATAACTCACAATGATAATGTAGTCGTAAAGTTGGTTCGGAAAAGGTGTGCAAGTAATCGGTCCGAAGGTCCTCAACCTAAGGAAAATAGTACTAAGTCAGTAAATCATCTTAATAGGTTTAAAAGTATGTAAATAAGGTCTTAAGGGTCATCATCATTCATCATTTAACAAAAGGTGTAAAGTAGGTTTCGTTCATGAAAGTAGTTTAAAACAAAAGCTGACTTCGATCAGTCACCAGGGCCTCTACCCTTACTGAATTAAGGTGAGACCAGTGGCCATGTCTCCGTATATGAGTCCCTTAAGTGTGGTAAAATTTACAGAAGTAAACTCGTCTTCGTTTGACCGTGGCGACGGTCTAAGTGCGAGTAGGTCAGAAATTTCTGCACAACGTTAAAAGGACATAGTGACGATCGGAGGGCCATAAATCCTAAACCGTAACTCGGATTAAGATGAGTCCTATATGAAAAGTTATCTACTCAAAAATTTCTATCTAAAAATCATGGTCTCAGTAGCCCAGGTCTACTAGTCTGTTACAGAAACAGCAGGTCAGTAGGGTTTGGACAGAAACAGTAAGTTTAAGTGAGTTCCGGTGGTCTTGGTGCTTGATGTTCATCATGGTTCTCATCCTTGATGCATATAGCTTCAAGTGTACAACTCATTGATGTATCTACATCATCTTAACCAAGTCTCGACCATCATAACCCTAGTGCAAGTCTAAGACATGAAGCACAACTCACTTAAGAGTTGCATGTAGTTTGATGAACCAAAGTTACATCAAAGTCTTAGGTTTGACACTTACATGAACTATAAGACTAATAATAAGTTACAAACTTGAAAATGAACTTATGAAATCAAGATCTTAAAATGTAGAACATAGTTCTTAGTTAGATCTTGAAGATCCAAGACTCAAAAGTCTAGATCAAGCATAAGTATACAAAGTTATAATTAAAAAGTTTCATTTATATGTTCTTGAACTTTAAAGTTAACTTTAAGTTCAAGATTAATGAGATCAAAGTTAACTTGTAACATTTGACCAACAAGAAGATAAATCATGAAATTAAAGTGCAAGAATGAAGTAGTAAACTAAGTAAACAAGTAACTACTTCATTGTTGTTCATACTTTAAAGATTCAAACCAAAGTTTGATCTTTAAGAAAGTAAACTTTAAAGTTTACTAACATGACTTACAAGCATGAGTTTATCAACACATGAACATAAAGCTTTTAAAAATAACAAATTTAGAACATAACTTGAAAGTATATGTTCTTGTTGTTCTTGTTTTAACAAGATAAAATGAAGAATCAAACTAACAAGTTTGATTCTTGAAAGCTAGTAAGTAAGTAACAACACAAAGTAAGTAAGTAATAATAACAAACAAGTAAGTAACAAAAGATGATGATGATGATTATGTGTCTCTTGGTTTCGGTTTTGGTTAAAGAAAAAGAGAAGAAATGCTTCAAGTTACTTACAAAGAAGAAAGAAAACCTTGAAAGAAAATGAGAGAAAGTTTGAGAGAAAGTAAGTGTGTTTGCTAAATGTGAAGTGTAATGAGAGAAGTAAGTGTATCAAGTAGTAAAAAAAAAGATTTTGAACACATAAAATGGCCCTAGGCCGTTGGTTTTGGAGTGGGGGAGGGGGAAGAGAGTTGTTTGTTGGTTACAAGCTTGTAAAGCCTTACAAAAGTTGGATACTTGGTGTGTTTACATGGGAATGGCAAGTTAACTAGATTTCTCATCTCCTTAACTAACTAGTTACCATATACAAGTAATACTTACAAGTCTTATGGGCTAATTAAGTCCATTTAATATGTAGGGTGGGCTTATAAGCCTTATTCATGAGTCCATTTACTTTAAACAAGCCCAAGTTCAATAATTCACAAGTTAAACCAATTAAAGCCCAAGTAACTAACTAATCACCATAGTTAATTAAAATGATTAATAAAACTAATCATGAATGCAAATAATATCTAAAAATATTATTCGTGAAAGTTCTGGGTGTCACAAAGACGTTTCGGGCAATTAAAGTCAAGTTCGGGCAATCATGGCAACATGTAAATGTAATAACATACATTCGTTTTATCACACGTATTAATAATAACAATTATTAATAAAATAACGTTGGAAAATCTAGGGTCGTTACATTACCCACCTGTTAAAGAAAATTTCGTCCCGAAATTTAAGCTGAGGTAGATGGAGGAGTCGGGAAAAGGTGAGGATACTTCCGCATCATTTGATCCTCTCGCTTCCAAGTAAACTCAGGTCCTCGTTTGGCATTCCATCGTACTCGGACGATTAGAATCTTGTTGCATTTCAAAGTTTTGATCTCACGATCCATAATCTCAACTGGTTCTTCCACAAAGTGGAGTTTGTCGTCAATTGTAAGTTCTTCCAATGGTATTATAAGTTCAGGTGCAGCAAGACACTTCTTCAAGTTTGACACATGGAAGGTAGGATGAACTGAGCTCAATTGTGCTGGTAGATCCAAACGGTAAGCAACGGGTCCAACACGTTCCAAGATTTCAAAAGGACCAATGTATCGTGGGTTCAACTTTCCATGTTTTCCAAAACGGATCACACCTTTCCAAGGTGCAACCTTTAACATTACACGATCACCAACGTTGAATTCAAAGTCCTTACGTTTAAGATCAGCATAACTCTTTTGACGATCGCGGGCAGTCTTAAGTCTAGCTTGAATCTGAGCAATCTTCTCCGTGGTTTCATGGACTACCTCGGGTCCAGTGATTTGCTTTTCGCCTACTTCGGCCCAACAAATAGGAGATCGGCACTTACGGTCATACAATGCTTCAAAAGGTGCAACATTAATGCTAGAGTGATAACTGTTATTGTACAAGAATTCGGCGAGTGGCAAATGCCTTTCCCAGGCCTTTCCGAAATCAATGACACATGCACGTAACATGTCCTCCAAGGTCTGAATCATTTGTTCACTTTGCCCGTCAGTCTGAGGATGATAAGCAGTACTCATGTCAAGACGAGTTCCCATGGCTTCTTGCAAAGAACGCCAAAATCTAGAGGCAAAACGGGGATCGTGATCTGAGATGATAGATAAAGGTACACCGTGTCGTGATACAACCTCCTTAATGTAAAGTTGAGCAAGTCTCTCCATTGTATCCGTTTCCTTCATCGCTAGGAAGTGTGCAGATTTGGTAAGGCGGTCAACAATAACCCAAATAGTATCGTATCCGCCCACCGTCTTTGGCAGCTTGGTGATAAAATCCATTGTGATCCTTTCCCACTTCCATTGTGGGATCTCCGGCTGTTGAAGTAAACCAGAAGGTCTCTGATGTTCGGCTTTAACTTTCGAACAAGTCAAACACTTCCCAACATAAGTTGCAACGTCCTTCTTAAGATTCGGCCACCAATACTGTTCTTTAAGGTCGTGGTACATCTTGCCCGCACCGGGGTGAATCGAATATCTCGATTTGTGTGCTTCATCAAGTATCAGGTTTCGTAGATCTCCATAATAAGGTACCCAAATTCTTCCGGCATAACATCGGAGTCCAGACTCCCTAACCTCGAATCGAGAGACAAGTATGTTCAAATGTTCGTGAGATATATTCTCCTCCTTGAGAGCCTCATCTTGGGCTACTCTGATCTGGCTATTGAGGTTCGAATGGATGGTGATGTTCAGGGCCCTAACACGAAGAGGTGCTGTCCTCTCCTTTCGGCTTAAAGTGTCAGCTACAACATTGGCCTTTCCAGGGTGATAACGAAGTTCACAATTGTAGTCGTTGAGCGTCTCGATCCATCGACGCTGTCTCATATTCAGTTGCTTCTGGTCGAAGATGTGGTGGAGACTCTTGTGATCGGTGAAGATAGTGCTCTTAGTTCCATACAAATAGTGTCTCCACAATTTAAGTGCAAAGACAACGGCTCCAAGTTCAAGATCGTGAGTAGTGTAGTTCCGCTCGTGAATCTTCAATTGGCGGGAGGCATAGGCATTAACCTTTGATCGTTGCATCAGTACACAACCAAAACCACTCTTTGATGCATCACAATAAACAACAAAGTCGTCACTGCCCTCAGGAAGTGATAGGATAGGTGCGGTGGTCAACTTATTCTTCAAAGTTTGGAATGCTGATTCATGTGCGGGTTCCCAAATGAACTTCTTGCCCTTGTGAGTCAGCGCGGTCAAAGGACGCGCAATCAGAGAAAATCCTTCGATAAATCTTCGGTAATAACCGGCGAGACCTAGGAATTGGCGAATATGAGTCGGAGTAGTGGGGGTCTCCCACTTGCTGATGGCTTCAATCTTGGCGGGATCAACTTTGATACCCTGGTCGCTCACAACATGACCCAGAAACTGGACTTCCTTCAACCAAAATTCACACTTGGAGAATTTGGCATATAGTTGTTCTTGTCTCAATAGTTCAAGTACTAGTTGGAGGTGTTGCTCATGTTCTTCTTCACTCTTAGAGTAGATGAGGATATCATCTATGAAGACAATGACAAACTTGTCCAAGTAAGGCTTGCAGACACGATTCATAAGATCCATGAACACGGCAGGTGCATTTGTCAATCCGAATGGCATCACGAGAAACTCATAATGACCATAACGAGTTCTAAATGCAGTCTTTATCACGTCACTTTCATTCACCCTCAACTGGTGATAGCCGGATCTCAAATCAATCTTTGAGTAGACACTCGATCCTTGTAGTTGGCCAAAAAGATCGTCAATTCATGGAAGAGGATACCGATTCTTGATTGTCAATTTGTTGAGTTCACGGTAGTCGATACACATACGGAAGGATCCATCCTTCTTCTTCACAAACAAAACAGGTGCGCCCCAAGGTGAGAAGCTTGGTTGGATAAATCCTCGATCAAGTAGTTCTTGTAGTTGACTCTGTAATTCTTGCATCTCGGAAGGTGCGAGTCTATAAGGTGCGTGAGCTACAGGTGCAGCTCCTGGCACTAAATCAATCTGAAACTCTACTGCTCTCTGCGGTGGCAATCCAGGCAATTCCTCTGAGAAGACGTCAGAAAATTCGTTAACAATTCGAATGTCGTTCACGCTCTTCACCTCTGTTTCTACCGCTTTCACATGTGCTAGGACAACAAAACGTCCCTTCTTCATAATCTTTTGCGCTTTCACGCAACTAATGAGGTTCAACTTCGAGGTACATCTCTCTCCATAGATAACCAGTGGTTCGCCATCTCCCTGTTGTATGCGAAGTGCTTTATCTCCACAGATAATATCGGCCTTTATCTTGCTCAACCAATCCATACCGACGATCACGTCAAAACTTCCCAGTTTGATAGGTATCAAGTCAATTTCGAAATCTGCACTAGCTATGTTGATAATAGCTCCTCGACTAATATGGTCAACCTTTTCAAGTTTTCCATTGGCGACCTCGACAAGCATACTTTCTTTTAACGGGACTAATGACCAATTAATCTTATCGCAAAAATGTCTACATACATAACTTCTATCCGCACTAGTATCAATCAAGACAGAAGCTAAAATATTGTTGATTTTGAATATACCTGTCACCAATTCGGGATTATCGCGTGCATCCCTTGCATTAACATTAAAAGCTCTACCACGGGGTGGCCCGCCATCTTTTCACTTGTTTGGGCATGCATTTCTGAAATGGCCCGTCTGTCCACATTCGTAGCACTTCTTAGGTCCATTGGTATTCGGCTTCCCATTCAAAGTGGTGACCTTGCAGTCTTTTCCGATATGCCCAGCCCGTTGACACTTCTCGCAGACAACATTGCAATACCCAGTGTGGTGTTTATAACATCGCTTACATTGTGGTAAGGTTCCTTTGTAGTTCGGGTTGGTGTTGGTGTTGTTGTTGGGATTAGGGTTTCCACCATTGTTGTGCCTCTTGGCGGGGGTTTGATCGTAGTTTCTCCCCCTGTTGTTGTTGTTGTTGTGGTTGTTATGGTTGTTGTGGTTGTTGTCCCATTTCCTCTTTTTGATACTACTAGCCTCAAACTTAGCCTTCTCCAGCTCATCAATAATGATTTGGTTCATGAGAGTATGCGCCATGCACATTGCTTCGGGAACATTCGGTGGTTTGGACGATGTGACGTTTCCTTTGATGGACTTAGGGAGTCCCTAGAAGTATCTCTCCATACGCTTGAATTCCGGGGTGACCATTGTTGGACACATAAGAGCTAGTTCCAAAAATCTCATGTTGTAGCCATCAAGGTCGTTCCCAACGGCCTTTAACTGCATAAATTCGATTTCCATCTTCTGAATTTCGGTTCTCAGACAATACTCATCAATCATAATAGCCTTGAATCCTCCCATGGCATAGCATACGCCTCATCGATGCCTTTCGTTGAGCTAACATGTTCCACCACGTTAGCGCGCTGTCAGATAGCGTGCACGAAGTAAACTTGGTCTTGTTGTCCTCCGAACAGTTGCTAACTCAGAATACTGATTCAAGTTTCTCGAACCATCTGGTGAGACCAACCGGTCCCTCGGTTCCACTGAAGTTATGTGGTTGGCAGCTCTGGAATTCCTTGTAAGTACACCCATTTCGAACGGGTGGGATAACTGGTGGTGGTGGCGGTGGAGCTTGGAGGTTTCTTTCTGCTAGGGCTGCAGCGACCCGTTCATTGATCATGTCCTCAATCTGGGCTGCGGTAGGTGTGGTTCTTCCGTTGGCCATGGTATTCTAAACAAACATTTTGACTCAAGTCAAAATCCAGTATGCAAATAGTAATAATACAGTATATAATAACCAACATGGAATCAAAACATCACATGTTATTAAATAACGCATCTAGGTACAAATACCACAGAATCATCGTACAGTAATGTAAATAGAACACCTTGCAAGAATTAAATAACGCAAAGTTCCATTAATAATAATAAGTTCCATACATCTGAATAAGTCCGTACAATACATAAATAATACAAGAATCTACAACTAGATTACATCATGAAATCTAATACAAAAGTCCTACGGTGAAGGTGGGTGTAGGATGTCCAAAACCTGAGCCAAATGCTCCTCGAGCTTAGTAACCCGAGCTCGGAGAATCTCCACCTCCCTTGTCAATTCCTCGGGAGCTGGTGGGGCGGGCGGTGCTGGTGGTGCAGGTGGGGCCGGTGGAGCGGATGGTGCTGGTGGTGCCGATGGTGCGGGTGGAGCGGATGGTGCAGCCCTCACGAAATGAGGTGAAGACGTTCCGGCTCCAGAAACAGTCAATACGTAACGGGGAACCTTACGTATCTGTGGGTCGGCAGGGTACAGCACAAGCCGCTTACGGGCAGTAACCCTCCGACGCCGACCAAAAGCGTCAGTGAAAACACGACCCCCATTCACCCCTGTAATGACGGTGCCGTCAGGACGGTACCGCTTTTTCGGCGGGGTGGAGGGTGCCTGTATAGGTATATCAGCAGGGTCCTCGTCGTCACTGGAGTCATTCGAAGAGGTGTCATCTGATGGAGCATCAGTGGAAGACCCGTCGTCTGAATCATGTGGTGGCGACACGGGTGGCTCAACTGGCAGTCCGAAGGCGGCCAACATATGTCTGTGTCTGCCTGGCGGAATCGACACTAAACATCCGTCGGGAGTGCGTCGGCAAGGCGTGCGCATATGGTTACGAAATGGCCCTTCCCCGAACTCCGCGGGAATCTCAATCCCACCGATGCGGGGCTGTGACCCTGAGGGTCCGGGAGCAGGCGGAGCTGGAATCTCCGTAGGGCCTACGTGTCCATCGGAAGCAGCCACTGGGGCAGGTGTACTACTACTAGCTCTGGAAGTAGAAGTGCCGGGATCACTAATGGGTAGCGGGACCGGTGTATCGGCAGCAGCAGCAGGTGGGGCGACGGGGTCTGAGTCTGAACTGCCCAAAACGCTAACAGGTGGTACATCCGACATTTGAACAAGGAAAAATAAATTTTCCATGTCAGTAAGTCATAAAGCAAGTACGTATTAGGCCAACAGTTTTAAATCATGTATAACAATAAGTAGCATGGTAATAACAGCAAATCGTACGAAGGTAGCATGCAATCGAAAGCAAGTAATAGCATGCAGTAGTGAAATCATGTAGTAGCATACGGCATATAGCAGTAACAGTAAGCAGCAGCATGCAGTAAGTTCAGCGGAAACAAGTAAACTTGCAAGTTGTAGATTAGTCCTATTAGTGAATCCTACGCGGGTCGGTCTTAGACTCACTAATGCAACCTAATTCCGTACAACCAATGCTCTGATACCAAATGTGATGCCCCGTACAAAACCATCGTGTACGAATCATCAACAACAGGATCATTACAAGGTTAAGTACTATATGCGTTTTCAAAAAGAGTTTGCATTCATCAATAAAGTGATATCTAAACCAACATCGAATGTTTTACAATCCGAAAGCATGCTTCACTAAGTAGAAGCAAATAATAAGTGTATGTGACCACAACGGTCGTTACAAGTCATAGTTCGAAAGTACTAATGTTGAATGCAAAATAAAGTAGTTCATGCGATAACAACTCTAAGCAGCGGGTGTCTACTGCACGAATAGTACACAGCGAAAGCTAACCTCAAGCACCTGAGAAAAACATGCTTTAAAATGTCAACACAAAGGTTGGTGAGCTATAGTTTAAGTATAACAGTAAGTAAGGTAGGCCACGAGATTTCAGTGCTACAAAGAGCGTTTCAAAACAGTATGATAAAGTATATGTTAACCGTGGGCACTTGGTAACTAACTTAACGTTTATACCCCCTGAAAGTACACTTGGCAAGTGCGTATGTCTACGAAGTATTAAACACTCATTAAATGCTAGCACTACTAGCCCGAGTGGGGATGTCAAACCCTATGGATCCATATCTAAGATTCGCATTCACGGTTCAAAAACCAATGATTAAACGTTACCGAGCTAAAGGGAATGTTTATGCCGTTGTATAACCCACACATATATAAGTTTAAGTACTCGTGCCTAGTATGTAAAACATAAAATCTGCATGTATTCTAAGTTCCCAAAATAAGTTAAAGTAAAAAGGGAATGCTATAACTCACAATGATAATGTAGTCGTAAAGTTGGTTCGGAAAAGGTGTGCAAGTAATCGGTCCGAAGGTCCTCAACCTAAGGAAAATAGTACTAAGCCAGTAAATCGTCTTAATAGGTTTAAAAGTATGTAAATAAGGTCTTAAGGGTCATCATCATTCATCATTTAACAAAAGGTGTAAAGTAGGTTTCGTTCATGAAAGTAGTTTAAAACAAAATCTGAATTCGATCAGTCACCACGGCCTCTACCCTTACTGAATTAAGGTGAGACCAGTGGCCATGGCTCCGTATATGAGTCCCTTAAGTGTGGTAAAATTTACAGAAGTAAACTTGTCTTCGTTTGACCGTGGCGACGGTCTAAGTGCGAGTAGGTCAGAAATTTCTGCACAACGTTAAAAGGACATAGTGACGATCGGAGGGCCATAAATCCTAAACCGTAACTCGGATTAAGACGGGTCCTATATGAAAAGTTATCTACTCAAAAAGTTATATCTAAAATTCATGGTATCAGTAGCCCAGGTCTATTGGTCTGTTACATAAACAGCAGGTCAGTAGGGTTTGGACAGAAACAGTAAGTTTAAGTGAGTTCCGGTGGTCTTCGTGCTTGATGTTCATCATGGTTCTCATCCTTGATGCATATAGCTTCAAGTGTACAACTCATTGATGTATCTACATCATCTTAACCAAGTCTCGACCATCATAACCCTAGTGCAAGTCTAAGACATGAAGCACAACTCACTTAAGAGTTGCATGTAGTTTGATGAACCAAAGTTACATCAAAGTCTTAGGTTTGACACTTACATGAACTATAAGACTAATAATAAGTTACAAACTTGAAAATGAACTGAAATCAAGATCTTAAAATGTAGAACATAGTTCTTAGTTAGATCTTGAAGATCCAAGACTCAAAAGTCTAGATCAAGCATAAGTATACAAAGTTATAATTAAAAAGTTTCATTTATATGTTCTTGAACTTTAAAGTTAACTTTAAGTTCAAGATTAATGAGATCAAAGTTAACTTGTAACATTTGACCAACAAGAACATAAATCATGAAATTAAAGTGCAAGAATGAAGTAGTAAACTAAGTAAACAAGTAACTACTTCATTGTTGTTCATACTTTAAAGATTCAAACCAAAGTTTGATCTTTAAGAAAGTAAACTTTAAAGTTTACTAACATGACTTACAAGCATGAGTTTATCAACACATGAACATAAAGCTTTTAAAAATAACAAATGTAGAACATAACTTGAAAGTATATGTTCTTGTTGTTCTTGTTTTAACAAGATAAAATGAAGAATCAAACTAACAAGTTTGATTCTTGAAAGCTAGTAAGTAAGTAACAACACAAAGTAAGTAAGTAATAATAACAAACAAGTAAGTAACAAAAGATGATGATGATGATTATGTGTCTCTTGGTTTCGGTTTTGGTTAAAGAAAAAGAGAAGAAATGCTTCAAGTTACTTACAAAGAAGAAAGAAAACCTTGAAAGAAAATGAGAGAAAGTTTGAGAGAAAGTAAGTGTGTTTGCTAAATGTGAAGTGTAATGAGAGAAGTAAGTGTATCAAGTAGTAAAAAAAAAAATTTTTGAACACATAAAATGGCCCTAGGCCGTTGGTTTTGGAGTGGGGGAGGGGGAAGAGAGTTGTTTGTTGGTTACAAGCTTGTAAAGCCTTACAAAAGTTGGATACTTGGTGTGTTTACATGGGAATGGCAAGTTAACTAGATTCCTCATCTCCTTAACTAACTAGTTACCATATACAAGTAATACTTACAAGTCTTATGGGCTAATTAAGTCCATTTAATATGTAGGGTGGGCTTATAAGCCTTATTCATGAGTCCATTTACTTTAAACAAGCCCAAGTTCAATAATTCACAAGTTAAACCAATTAAAGCCCAAGTAACTGACTAATCACCATAGTTAATTAAAATGATTAATAAAACTAATCATAAATGTAAATAATATCTAAAAATATTATTCGTGAAAGTTCCGGGTGTCACAAAGACGTTTCGGGCAATTAAAGTCAAGTTCGGGCAATCATGGCAACATGTAAATGTAATAACATACATTCGTTTTATCACACGTATTAATAATAACAATTATTAATAAAATAAAGTTGGAAAATCCAGGCTCGTTACACGACCTGCTTACTATCCTCCACACCAGCCCGATATGCGACCACCATTTACTCTCTACGACCCTAACCAGGCCTATCAGTACACCTATAACTAACCGTGGAACCCGCCCGATGATATGAACTGGAACCCCTATCCAGATTGATACAGTTCCCGTTGGTGATTTCTATGATTTTTATCTTTTTATTATATTTATTTATTTATGTTTAAACATATAATATTGTGATACTTTTATGTAAGTTTTAACATTTTTATTATGTTATACTAATATTTCATATTTGCTTTGAAAGTGGGATGTTAAGTCCCATTTTAAATTACCATGCATGTTATTATTTGTATGTATGTATATTGTCAATTGTACATAACAGTGAATTTTCAAAGACTGGCATTAAGTTCAGCAAAAGCTACTAATTTTGACAACAAAACGAAAAACAAATGTGATGTTACAACAAGACGGAATGAACAAATGATGTGCACCATTTATCATTCAACAAACAAACGCCAATATGTTTGGAAACTTTGGTAAAATTTAATCATTTTTCTACGCTACTCACCCTCAATAATTTAAATTATTACTGATTTCTTACAAGTGAGGGCATTGCAAGATCTTAAGTGTGGGCAGGGGTTAAATTCTTTCGGATTTTTAAAATTTTTAACTTAAACACTTGGTTACCATTAAAAATACTAGTAACGCAGTAGTTGTATTAGAATCTAGTGCTCTCTGATAATAAAGAACAGCCCTAGTCTTATATACTGACTACCAATTCTAGTAAAATTTTTCAAAATTTTCAAATAAATGAACCCAAAATCATGTTTATACATATTTATGAACGATAAAACTAGGTGTTAACACTGAAATTATTGTTACCTCGGAAAGGACATAAATTGAGAAACAACCTAAAATGTTAGAATTCATTTAAAATGGAATAGAGGAAAATAAAAAGGCAAAGAAAGGAAAATAAAAGCCAAGTGTGGGAAAAATTTACCAAGTTATTTAGAACATATGTCACATATTTTTGTACAAAGATACTTTTGTTTTGAATGATATTTATCAGTTTTACCCAGTTTATTGTAATATAAAAGGAAGTAAAGTCTTCTGAGAAAAAGAAACGCGCTTCTTGAATTAGGCCAGGAAGTTGTCGTCCAGACCAGTTGTAGAGTCTACGAAAAACCTTGAAAAGTTTTCTCGAAAATCAGCTGGAAATCCACGGACCTCAGCATCAAACAGGGTTGCCAAGTGGTCAGACTTATCCTAACCATGAGAGGATCTGTCTCGTACAATGGGGGCACCATGCAAATTAGCTTATAAGACTAATGAATCAGATTACCAGAAAGGATAATCTCCTTAAAGATCAAAAATCAACTTTTAAGACTGATATTACTCAATCCTTGGGATTGACCTTAAAGATTGAGAATTACAAACTCATGGAATTCGATGATATCTAAACTCGAGCTTGAACGAGAAAATATTTTGATCAAAATTACAAACCGATTTGTTTTCTGAAAACCCATTTTTAATGCGTTCATTACCATTGAACGTAAAATCCTAGGAATTCACCTGGAATTCATTAGGTCACCTGAACCAAATCGGGAGTCAACCATAAGAACGGTGGTTGCATAGCATGGTCAAAGACAGGACCTTGTTCCAGACCGAAAAATTATAGGGTGATCTTTACTATTGCTCCTACAAAGGATAGTAATTGCATCCGACATGTTATAGACCATAATCAAAAGTATGTCACGGGACATTGCCTTAACAGTTGCTTGTTCAATGCTTTCATTTACAACCGGACGGTAGTTTATCGAAAGGTAATATACGTAGCAAGTTTACTGGACGTGTTGCTTTCCTAATATAAGGTTAGCAAGTGGGTGACACAAAACCATAAGTTTTGAGCTAAAAATTTTCAAATCTGGAACCCACAAAATCCACAAAAATATTTTGCAAACACCGGTGAAGGGTTATTCTGAAAAACTTATCTAGGGTAAAAGCTAGATTGAATTTTCAAAAGATCAAATGTTTTCATAAAGATCCAATTTCCTAAAGGATCTAAATTTTCATAGTCATGTGGGACTGTAAACCACAATGTTACTACCATTGTTCATACCGCCGTATAGAAATCACTGATGTACAAAGTGTGAAAAATAAAGAAGTGATTCTAGTATTTTTATTTACTATATTGCTTGAGGAAAAGCAACGCTCAAGTGTGAAAATATTTGATAATGCTAAAAACGAACATATATTTCATAGCATTATCCCTCAAGAAAGACAAGCTTTTAGTTCCAATTGTTCTATTTACAAGTGATATTCGTTTAAATAATAAAAGGTGAAGACAAAAGACAGATTCGATGAATTGAAGACGCAAACGACCAAAAAGCTAAAAAGTACAAAGTACAAATCACGAGGTTCAAATTATTGATGAGAAAAACGTCTAAAAATTACAAGAGTACGAGCCGCGTAACGCAAAGTACAAGATATTAAATAGTACGAAAGGACGTTCGAAAATCCGGAACCGGGACCAGAGTCAACTTTCAATGCGCGACGCAACGGACTAAAAATTACAAGTCAACTATGCACATGAATATAATATAATATATAATTAATTCTTAAAATTATATATATAATATATTATATTATATATTAAAACCGTCGGCAAACAAGAAAACAAAGCTTCCTGAGCTGTAAAAGAAGGCCATACGATCGAATGGCCAGGAAGACCAATTTCCATGCGATCGCATGGGAAGGAATCACAGGCCACATCTATAAATTCAGCGTTTTTCGGACGAATTTGATACACCTTTTTCTAATCTATCTCTCACTCTTACGATATATATATATATATATATATATATATATATATATATATATATATATATATATATATATATATATTATAATTTTAATTTTAATTTTAATTTTAATTTAAGATTAATAATAATAAGGGTATGTTAGCGAATGTTGTAAGTGTGTAAGTCGAAATTCTGTCTGTGTAACGCTACGCTATTATTAATCATTGTAAGTTATGTTCAACCTTTTTAAATTAATATCTCGTAGCTAAGTTATTATTATGCTTATTTAAATCGAAGTAATCGTGATGTTGGGCTAAATATTAAAGAAGGGGTAATTGGGTTTTGTACCATAATTGGGGTTTGGACAAAAGAACGACACTTGTAGAAATTGGACTATGGGCTATTAATGGGCTTTATATTTATTTAATTGAATGATAGTTCGTTAATTTAATATAAATATTTACAATTGGACGTAATTATAAATAACCATATACACTCGATCGGACACGATGGGCGGGATATTTATAAGTACTAATAATCGTTCATTTAACCGGACGCGGGAATGGATTAATAGTCAATGGACTTATTAAAACAGGGGTGAATTACATACAAGGAAAATTGGTGTAATTATAGTTTAAGCCCCCAATTAGTTGAAATATTTGACTTCGGATATAAGGATAATTTGACGAGGACACTCGCACTTCATATTTATGACTGATGAACTGTTATGGACAAAAACCAGATAGACATATCGAATAATCCAAGACAAAGGACAATTAACCCATAGTAATAAACTAAAATCAACACGTCAAACATCATGATTACGGAAGTTTAAATAAGCATAATTTCTTTATTTCATATTTTATCTCACTTTTATTTACTGTCATTTTATTTCTCGTACTTTTTAATTATCGCAATTTTATTTATCGCACTTTAATTATCGTCATTTACTTTACGCTTTAAATTAAGTTATATTTATTTTTAGCATTTTACATTAGGTTTTAACTGCGGCTACAGTTTTAAAATCGACAAACCGGTTATTAAACGGTAAAAACCCCCTTTTATAATAATAATACTACTTATATATATATATATATATATATATATATATATATATATATATATATATATATATATATATATATATATATTTATATTTATACAAATATAGTTTTAAAAATATAGCGTTAAACTTGGCTAGTTCCCTGTGGACGAACCGGACTTACTAAAAACTACACTACTATACGATTAGGTACACTGCCTATAAGTGTTGTAGCAAGGTTTAGGTATATCCACTCTATAAATAATTAAATAACTTGTGTAAAATTGTGTCGTATTTAATAGTATTTTCCAATAAAAATATAACTATTCCGTATACACCTCTACGCACATCAGGTGCGTATGAGATTATTAATGGTTCGGATCATTCGTTCGGATTTTCCATTTTGTTGGGAAGTTTGAGGGCATGAGAAGCGGATTTGGATGCCATTGGTTTGAAATAGATGATGTAGGGAGTGGTTGTCAAATTCACCACCGTGATCACATTAGAAAGCTTTGATTTCACAATTAAATTGGGTTTTGATGTAAGCTCGAAACTGAACAAACTTATTAAAAACTTCTGATTTATAACGCAAAGGAAACACCCATAAATAATGAGAAAAATGGTCGAGGAATACGACATAATACTTGAAACCGCTGAGACTAGGAATTGGAGAAGTCCACAAATCTGAATATATAATATCAAATAAAGAATTAACATTAAAACTTGAAATGGAAAAAGGTAGTCTAACATGCTTCCCCAACTGACAAGCGTGGCAAAGCAACGGAGATTTCGTTTTACTACACACTATTGCATGACTAGAAATTAAACGGTGAAAAACGTCATTGCCAGGGTGACCTGGACGTTGATGCCATGTGGTAGGTGAAGTGATAAGATCTTGGTGGATAGGTTGCGAAACAGGAGGGGTGATGGGATAAAGGTCTCCGGTGCTGTCGTACCGAAGGAGAAGCTGTCGAGTCAGAAAATCTTTCACAGAAAAGCCAAACTCATCAAATTCAATGGAAACTTTATTATCACGAGTAAATTGGCGAACAGAGATAAGATTTTTGACAATATTAGGAGTTACTAAAAATATTATTGAGGTGAAGTGGTTGGTGGATGTTTGGCAATATGCTATGACCAGTGTTAGTAACGGGAATTGTCTTACCATCACCAACAACAACATTAGGATATATGCGATTATTAAAAATAGTACTCAGATTATTAATGTTAGAGGTAAGGTGAGAAGTTGCACCTGTATCCATGTTTCAACCCGTGGAACCGGAGTCATGTAATATCTGAGCAGAGTATGTGTGCGGAAAAAACATGTCTCGACCACTGTAAGCGATTTTTGAAGCCTTCTGAGTGTTATGACTGGGCTGATAATAGTAGGCCTGTGGAAGCCCAAATCCAGGTGGTAGCTGTTGGGCCCGAAGTTGCTAAGCCAGACTTATATTATTTATTAATTGCTGTTGAGCTTGAATGACTTGTAAGAGATGGGCTTGTGAAAATCCAGTAGACATTTTGTAAATTTTTTAACTTTGAAGAACACACGATTTGCTGATTCGACTAGTTAATGGTTGTCGCAATATTTAAGAATTATTGGTAGATAGTCTTGCACAAATGCCTAAATAATAAAGAAACAAGTACGTAGCGGCATATATATGATAAAAAAAATAACAAAAGAATATAAGTATGATTTGTATGCAACGAGAATGAGACGAATATGAATAAAAAATATGGCTTGATATGTTTGACTTCCTAATTGTTTGATTCTTTTAATGAAGAAGATGAGGCCAAACAATTGTCTTGAAATTCTTGGGATTAGAGATTGATCGACAATAGGTGGGAATGGCCGATATATTTTTGGTTGTAGGGATTTTAGGTTTTTTTAGGTTTTGGCTCTTGATACCATGTAAATTGAATGATACTTGATATTATTGATATGAACCGATACCATATAAATCTAAATAAAGAACATGGGCTAACAATATATAGAACATGGGCTCTTATAGAACATGGGCCCTTATAATGTCTAGGATAATGGGCCCTTATAGAACATGGGCTAACAATATATAAATAATTTGAGCTAAGCTAATAATCCGTCTAACACAAATTAATTAATTAAATTAGTTTACAAGTGTGTTAGCTATGAGTACAAACAAATATAACCCAAATAAATGAAGAAAGAGAGAGCCTCATGGTGCAAGCTTTATGAGAAAAAAATCAAGGTGAAGTTGGAATACAAGCTGAAGGCAAGGCTGACAAAGCACTACTAATGGTGCCCTCGTAGAACAAAGTAAGGACAAAGAGAACACGAAGCTCGTTGAGAGTGGTCTAAGGAATTTTTTCGTTTTATGAACAAAATTGTCTCGAATATCAACTCATGATGTGAAATATGAAGATGTATTTGAGGTAGTACTATAAATTATGGTTAGAAATGGGTTAATATCAAGATATTATTTTTTGTGGCATGTAACAATTTTTTGCAATGAATAAAGGTTTTGTCTTGTTTTTTCAATTTTTCTAATACTTGGTGTAACTTCAATTAGAGATGGCATTGGACTGAGTTTAGGTAATACCATACTCGGCCCATTTAGTTACTAGCTAGTGAGTAAACGAGTTTCTCTAGGGGTATCCAGATCCCCATTTACTTACGAAGTATCGAATAAACGAGATTTTCTACGGTTATTCGTGTCTTTTTTCATGTACACGGGCCGAATAATCGAGTATATGGGCAGAGTAATCACGTTTACGGGCCGGTAACTGGGTATACGGGTCAGGTATATGGACTCGGATTTTTTCGGGTATACGGGTCGTGTAATCGGATTTACGTCTAAAACCATCTCCGTACCTGAACTCGTAAAAAAAAAAATTAAAAAACATCCTCATACTCTGCCCGAGACCCATTTAAAGCCCCAAAAGGATCGAGTTTTGTGTTTCCCATCGAGTACTGGTTCTTATTTTGCCATTCCTACCTTCAATACCAATATAAGATATTTCTCGTGTCTAACATGCTAAATAACTCAAAATTCTCAACCAACTAAAAACACAACATGTTTATGTTTTAATTTAATTTTAAACATAGGCTTTACGGCAATTTTAATGCTACTTTTACGATATCTCTTTAGAGCACAGGGAGTCGTTCGGTGTTAAATCTCAGTGTTAAATTTAACACTGAATTTAACACTGAGGCCAAAACAGGAGAAATGGTTCATTGTTAAATCTCAGTGTTAAATCATTTATTATTTAATTTTTTATTGATTAATTTGTTTAAATATTATTTAAAATATAAAAACAAATACAATACTTAAATTAATAACAAAAATATATACGATAAAAATGTAGATAAAAATATAAAAATGATCCAAAATATATATACTTAGTTAACACAATTTATTTGTTATTAAATAATAATGGCCCAAAATCTATAAAAATTCGGCCCATTTTACATTGGATATAATCTATCTATTTAAACCTAATCAAACATCATAAATTCTATATTCTATATACTCCGTACCAGCACCCCCATTCTCTTTCAACATCCCCAACCTCCCTTCATCTTCAAAATACCTACAACCAAAAATAGCGAAAGAAAAGAAAAAAAATAAGGAAAATACAAAGAAAAAGAAAAAGAAAAAAAGGAAACACAAGTATTTCACACCATTGCCTACATAACGGTGGCCACCGTGAAATACATTTAACGCCGATTTAACGGTGAACCGGAGTCGATGAAACCACCGTCGTCGGCGTTAAATTCCTTCGACGGTGAAAAATTGCATCGACTCCTGGTGCTCTTATGGCTCTAGTCAAAGTGAAAATAAAATTATATTTCTAATAAACACCATGTAAAAGTTAACATTATCACTTTCTATAACACTTTCTTACAGTCTTAAAAGTTGTAATTAAAAATTCTTAAATTTTATATTTTTATTATCAAAATAAAAGAATATTGTTATAATAATAACAATATTATTTATATGTGGATAGTCAATTTTGTACTAATACTTAGTCAATATTGGGTAGCTTTGTTTTTGTATAAATAGCCATGTATTGCAAGCTAAAACACTTGCACCATTTCTCACACTTACAAAGTGTTTCCTTCTTTCTCTCCATTATTATCTTTGTTCTTACACTTCATTATTAGTAATCTTAATCAAGAATCAAACCACTAAAGGTAGTTATAAGCCTACTGAATTATAACACAATCAAACCACTAAAGGTAGTTATAAGCCTACTGAATTATAACACGTTATCAGCACGAAGTGCTCCGCATAATCAAGGTTTATCTAAGCAAGTACAAGTCACTAATCAAGGCAAGTGTTCAAGTCCGGCAGTACGCTGCTTCGGACCGGTGTACCCTGGGAACAGATGCAGAATCTATTTAAGGGAATTGTTTCAAACACAAGCCCGGTTCAACCTTCAATTCGGTTAGATCATTCTATTCTTTTGTTCTTATTATTCACGTTTGTGATAATATGTATAATTGTTTCAGTTTCGTATATACCTATTACCTACAAACTTAAACAGATTTTTTGACTAATACGGAACTGATCTATTTCAAATAAGGTCCGCTTTTATGAACTTCCATTCGGTTGATTAAATTTGAGGTACTCCGGTATAAAATATAAAATATATATAAACACATATGCTAGAAACTTTTGTTGGTTGTAAACTCGTATGCTCGAATCCTTTATTTTATACTATAAAATATTGCAAAACCTTCTTTGCTTTATAACTATTGGAACATCCATAAGGATCGTTATAACTTGTTTGCTACGTATTAAGTTAATAAGGTGATTGAATATTTGATCTTTGTTGCTTTCTGCTTAACATATTATAGTCTAAAAGAATTCTCATATTGTTTAAACTTGTTGTATGCCCTTTAATATAGTATATCATATTATATTGGACTAATGCTCCGATTGATCGAATAATCCTCTGTAATAGCTTGAAACCATTATTTATTTTGAAAACTGTTGATATAGAATGATTATTCGGTTTATTAAATTAGTGTTATGTTGTTTTATATATGGATATGGAATGGATGGTAAAAGAATATAATTTGATATCAATATGGTCATGTTGCGCATAATTGTTTGCTCGGGTTATCTCGTTTTACATATAAAAGACTTGATCTGTTTCATAAAGTCTAATTATACTATATATATTATTATTATTATTATTATTATTATTATTATTATTATTATTATTATTATTATTATTATTATTATTATTATTATTATTATTATTATTATTATTATTATTATTATTTTGATATATAAGTTGTTGCCTAAACTGCTATGCAATGATAAATGGTCAATATTTGTATTTTGATCAGTTTACTTTATTTTTGTTAATTATAAATGATGATACAACTTGTTCGCATGAGTGTGCTTTTAACCTGCCTTTATACAAGTTTAATGTATAATGATCATGATTGGATTGTATACTCGTATAGTTGCTTTTTTTTAACCATATTAATTAAGGTATTGATTCATAACTATGGTGATTATATACCCATTATGGTTTTATTATCGAATAGTGTATGCTTGAATTTATATATCTTTTGTGATTATATAAAATCGGAATTTGGTGTTATGCGATTTATGTTTCTTAAATTGTTTAGTTGCAACCGATTAGTATTTAATAATATAAATATAAATTATTTTATTAATCATGGAGTAGTTGCAATTATTGAATTTAGTTTTGGTTGACATCAAATTTAATAAAGACATCTTTAATAAAATATTAGATCACATCTTTTGGTTGATTTTCTTTTGTCGATAGAAAAAAAAAATAGTTGTTCTGTTAATGATATTGCAATTGCAAGTATAGTTAACAAATTAGTCATTTATGGCTTTATGCATAGAAATAAATAAACAAATGACTTATAGTTTTCAACATGTCCTGACCAATTAAAGATGATTAACTCTCTTGATTAAATTATAAAAGCTTTAGCTGAAGTACGAGTCGGACATATTTTCTATGACCATTCATTATATTACAGTTCAATGGAAAAATAAATGCTTTAGCTGAAAAGCGAGTCGGACAAGTTTTGGTTGGTTGCTGAAAATAAAAATCATATTTATGTTTTGACAATTTGATAGTGCCGAGTTCGATGACTTGTTAATCTAAAGATGTGTACACAAGTTTTGTGAATGAACTTTATTTAATTAATGTGACTATTAATTATTATTTATAAGTTCGACATTGTTATTAATAAATGTTGTGATCAATATTTAAGTGGAATATCGCCCCGGTGCATTACTATCACTGTTGCGACAGTACCACCGCTATTAAATGCAGTTCTTTCTCATGATGAGAAAGACGTGAGAAGTTCACAGGTGTGAACTTTACGCGTTGGCAGTAAAAAATGTTCATTTAGCTGACCACGTTGAACCTTGCGAGGTTCTTGGTTGAACCGCTCCCCAAGTTAATGAAAGGGAAGATGATGCTCAAATTGTGAGCGCGATTAAAGTTTGGAATCATTTGAATTCCTTGTGCGTAACTATTTCTTGAATACATGAACATCTTATTTAGCTCTACAAATAAGTCCCAAAAGAAAAGAAAACGAGAGTGAATCTGTTGAAAATTCTTGATTAAATAAACCCTGAGCTACCTTGAGACTTGAATGGTTTGAATTTTCTAAGATGCCTAGCTTGTTATGTATCACTCATAAATAAATGGTTTTAGACCATAACGCATATGTTTATCAAGTGTTATCTTTTATGTACTTCAGATTGTAACTTGTTTGCAGGTAATATAATTTAATTATCTTGCTGAAATATAACTCATTATTTGCTTATCTTATTTAAAGTTTTAGTATGAATCCTTCTGAAATACAACATCAATAAAATGGTAAAGACCTATGTATTGCAGATAGTGGTAACATACACACTATGATCAAATCTAAGAAATATCTATGTAGCACCGAAAAGCGCATATGATGAAAAGCGCAGCGCATATGATTAAAAGCGCAGCGCATATGATTAAAAGAGCATATGATTAAAAGCGCATATAATGAAAAGTGCATATGATGAAAAGCGCAGCGCATATGGTGAAAAGGATATATGATGAAAAGCGCATATGATGAAAAGCACATATGATGAAAAGCACATGTGATGAAAATCACATACGATGAAAAGCTCATATGATGATTAATGAAAAGTACATATGATGAAAAGCGCATATGATAAAAAGCGCATATTAATGAAAAGTGCATATGATGAAAAGCGCATATGATGAAAAGCACATATGATGAAAAGCACATATGGTGATTAATGAAAAGTATATTGAGAAAAGGAATCACAAATGTTAAAGAATTCAAGGTGATATATATGGGGACATGCAAATTTACATGCTGCGATATTATTTCACATTAGACAAAGTGCAACTCATAAATATTCTTCCCTACAACTTGATTTTGGCCGAGAGCCAAATATTTCCCACCATTAGAACATTTAATTGTGCAGTGTATGTTCTAGTTGCATAACCACAACGCACTAAAATGGGTCCTCAAAGGAGGATGGGGATATATATATTAAATATGAAACATCTTCACTTATAAGATATATTGAACCTATAACGAGTGATGTTTTTACAACACGTTTTGCTGATTGTCACTTTAATGAAACATTATTCCCTATATTAGGGGGAGAAATGAAAAATAAAAAAAAGATGTTTCATGATGTGAACATCAATTGAGGTATATAGAACTAACACAAAAGAATGCGAAACGAAAGTTCAAAAAATAATGCATATGCAAGAACTTGCAAATTAATTACTTGATGCATTTACAGATACAAAATGGAGTGACTAAATCATATATACCAGCAGTAAATGCTTCAGCTAGAATTGAAATTCTAAAAGCTGGCAATAATATCACTCATGAGTCTTTGCCACGTCTGAAACGTGGAAGACCTATTGGTTCCAAAGATAAAAATCCTCAAAAAGGAAAATCAGCTGATAATGAGGTAAAAGAAAGTGTTCAAGAAGAACCACAAATCAATATTCCTTCTGCAGAGAATATTGATAAATGTAAATACATAAATTGCAATAAATTATGCAATAATATGGAATCGAAATGGAATAACAAATATTGATGAGAATTTTTCATATAATGACATCCTGAATAAAAATGATGAGCTGGAACCAAAATTTGTCATTGAATGTCAAAATAGACATGACTATATACGAGCTGAATTAGAATTGCTCAATAAAAGAAAAGTTTTCGGATAAATCATTTTCACTTTTAAAGATGTGAAACGTATGGGACACAAATGAATTTTTACCCGAAAAGGAAATGAGAATAATGAAGTTACAAGGTAAAGCTATACTTGTAACTCAAGACTTCTCTCAAAGACCAGAAATTGATTATGAGGAAACTTATTCTCCTGTTATGGATGAAATTACTTAATCAGCCTGGCAGTTTCTAAAAAATTTAGAAATACATCTAATGGATGTTGTTACTGCTTATCTATATGGATCACTTGATAGTAATATATATATGAAGATACCTGAAGGGTTTAAGATATAAGAAGCATCTAATGCAAAACATAAGGAAATGTATTCCATTAAATCACAAAGATTTTTATATGGGTTGATACCGTGGTATAATCGATTAAGTGATTACTTGATAAGAATAAGGATATACAAATAATCTTATTTGCACATGTGTTTTCATTAAGAAAACAACAATCGGATATGCGATCATATTTGTTTATGTTGATATTCTTAACATCATAGGGACAAATAAAGAGATCCATAAAACCATTCAACTTCGAAAAGAAAGAAATTAAAATGAAAGATCTTGAAAAAAAAAAAATCAAGTATTGCACTAGTTTGCAGATTGAGCATATGTCTAATGGTTTACTTGTACATCAAACAACTTACACCGAAAAGATTTTAAAACATTTTTTAAATACAAAACCATTGGTTGTTAGATCACTCAATATTGACACTGATCCATTTCATCACCGTGAAGATAATGAAGATCTTAACGGATCAGAAGTTCCATATCTTAGTGCAATTGGAGCTATTTTGTATTTTACAAATTGTACAAGACCTGACATTTCTTTTGCAGTTAATTGGTTGACAAGGTTCAGCTTAACCCCTACAAAAGGACATTGAAATGGGATCAAGCAGATATTTTGATACCCTTGACGAACTGCTAATTTAAAATTATTTTATTCTAACGCTTCAAAACAAGATTTGGTTGATTATGTATATGTAGGTCATTCATCAAATCCTCATCAAGATAAATCTCAAACTCGATATGTATTCCTAAATGGAGGTACCACAAAATCATGGCATTCTTAAAACAAACACTTGTTGCAACATCATCAAATCATGACGAAGTGATTGCATTATATGAAACTACTCGAAAATGTGTTTGGTTGAGATCAATGACATAAATCATTATTGATTCTTATGGGCTAGAACGCTATAAAAAGACCAACAACTATCTTCACCAACAACTATATATGAAGATAATGCAGCTTGCATAGTACAAATGAAAGAAGAGTATCAAAAGTGACAGAACAAAATATAAATGCAGACAAGATGCTAAAGCCATAGACGGTCTTAGCGGTCATAAGTTTGATGGGAAAGAACGGTATGTAGGTAAAGCTTAGAAAAAAACTGAAAGGGAATAGGAATTGAAACAACGTTGAGCTAACCATGAAGGAAACTGTAGACAAATCACACGGGCTAAACTTGTACATAAAAGATTTAGATGATACAGTTTCAGATAAAAACCTCAGATTCTTCTCATATACTCAAGATCTCATAAAGGCCAACCATATTGAAATGAGTTACGTTCGATCTTTATACCAAAGAACTGTCAACTGCTATTTCCAGAACACACGTTCACAATATTGGCATGAATCAAGTTCAAAAGATGTGACGACTCAATGATGTTAACTTGAGGGAGAGTCAATTCCATGCTGCACTCTTTTTCCCTTAGCTAAAGTTTTTTTTCACTGGGTTTTCTTTAGCAAGATTTTTAACGAGCAAAATTGATATCCAAGGGGAAGTGTTATAATAATAACAATATTATTTATATGTGGATAGTCAATTTTGTACTAATACTTACCGAGCAACAGAAGATTTTCCCCCCGTCCCGATAAGAAGACATAACAATATCCCATTAAAAAAAAGTACGTCTTACATTCTCGAGAATTTTGAGAACGCAAGGCGGGGCCCGAAAAAGTGAGAAGTACTACAACGGGAGACTCAAAAAAACCGATTTAATAAGGACCAATCTTCCTCCAAATGACAACGATCTCATCCTCCATTCCGAAACCCTATTTTTGATATTATCAATAACGGGATTCCATGTTTCTTTTTGTTCAATTTCGCACCGATAATAGGCAAACCAAGATGAATAAAAGGGAATACCCGCTTGACAAGCCAACCGACCCGCCATCGAAATGACCTCCTCCGAGGTAGCACCAACGCCATATAAACAACTTTGTTGAAATTTACTTTTAAACCCCGATGCCCATTTAAAACATTTAAGGAGATTACTTAGGTTGTTGACATTTAAACTACTCCATTCACCAAAAAATACTTAGTTCAGATCAAAGTGTCACATACGCATTGTGTTTGGATGATAAACATGATAACTTTAAGCTTTTTTTTCAACTTATACTAGCATTTAATAGATATAGATATTAGATACAAATAATTACAGAAAAAAATTAACTAAAAAAATGGTTAGTTCAAATATCTCTTATATAATATAATTATGTTTTATTTTATAAACTTTGTCATTTTACGTTAAATTACATGTTTAAGTTTCAGTTGTTAGACGGGTTTAGTATTATGACCCAATTCCGATTGTGAACTTAGGTCCGTTAGAATTTTGTGTAACTAGGATTTATGTGTAGTATATATATGCCATGTTATAGAATGAAATCCCGCATCTTATTATTCATTATTGAATCGGTATATATAGACTACACATAAACCCTAGTTACACAAAATTCTAACGGACTCAAGCCCACAATCGGACTTGGACCATAATACTAAACCCGTCTAACATCAGTTAGTTTCGATTAAAAACTCTTACTCTTCATATAAGTTGCAATGCAATTAAATATATTTGATGTGGTCCAACGGTTGGTGGTCCGCCTCATTTAGAGGAGGTCAGAAGTTCGACCCTCGTTGACTACATATTAACCCACAATTTCATCCCTGCCATGAAGTATCCATCCATGACATCTTTTTCACATCGCGTTGATCCTAACAGTTGTATAAAAAAAAAAAAAAAAAAAGGTTTTACCAAAAACTTCTACTATAAAGTATGGGTTGTTAGATGTACTTGAATTAACATTAACAAGCAAAAGTTAACCGCGCGTTGGGAGGACATTTCGAATAGCGAATTTCTTACGCGTGTTATTTAACGGTTATGCTTCATGTAGCTAATATCATCTATCTAGTTAAGTATTAAGTATTATATTATAATACGGTATAAATCAATAAGTGTTTACATATGTAATCTTTTGGAATGGAGAATAAAAATATACTCCATTCGTCCCATCAAAAGTGTTCACTTTAACATTTTTCAGTCTTTCATGTTCAACTTTGACTTTCCATGTTCAACTTTGACTTTAGACATCTTTGTTGACGTTATATAATATTTGATGAAAGTTATATCAATGAAAACACAACTAAAACTCAATCCATTCGTATAATTTTCATCAAATACTATATAACACGAAATTAAATATTTATAATCAAAGTTGACAAATAAAAATTGTCAAAAATCAAAGTGAATACTTCCGGAGTAACATGCAATGTATATATTTTAGGCTATTATGCATTAGTTTTTTTATTTTTGTAATATTATATAAATAAATAAATTAAATATGGTGACTCTGGATAAAAGTGAACTTGAAATAAAAGTGAAAACCACTAAAACTAAAACCATATCCTAGTTTAATGGTTTTTAAAGAGTTTTTATTTTTTAATTATTTTTTTTATTTTTATTTTTTTTGGCAAAAAACAATATATCATTAATCATTAATATATCATTAAAATAAAAAAAGACCAAGCCATCAAAAAGAGATGGCCAGCCCATTTACAAAAGAACACCCTTAAATTTTTAAAGATGAAAGGAAACAAATCCTTTTGTACAGAACAAACTTAAACTATCATATGCAATAAACTCTAAGAGTGACAAACTAACAAGTGAGGCTACCAAATTATTCAAGGGTTAGAATCCCATATATTCTACTCCATTAAAGTGTCTTTTTGAATAGACAAACGTTTAACTCATTTACTCAACCCATCATCTCTTTTTTTTGTGTAAACAATTTTTACTATTACTCCACCAAGCTTTTAAATTTTCTCCTTCTGACTACTCCAATCTTCTTTATTTTTTTCATCTCCATACTCCATAAATGGTTTTCAAGATCTCTGAATTTTGTTTCTTCATTTATCAACCACCGAGCTGTAAAGCCGCCGGTCATTGTTTCAACGCCGAACTTTCCTACTTCTCCTGCCTTTCCCAAACCTCCAGCCATCTCACAGATTTACCTAGATTGTCTTCTCTCTTTTACACAACCACTATGACGGTTGTGAAATTGATGGTGGCCGGTTGTGTCGTCGGAAATGTTGGTGGCGTTGAGGTTGACGACGGTGGTGCCCTGTGTTCGGTAGTATGATTTCCGTTATGTTTTTTTTTTCGATCGAAGGTGGTGACCGACGTCGGTGACCGACTATATCGTAGGTAACACTACTAACAAACCGCCACGAGATTCGATGGACGATGGTTGCATCGGTATCACCATCGGAACTATGTTCGACCTTTGTTGTTTGCTACCTTTTTAGTTATTTATTTATTTATTTGTTTGTTAAGGAGGCTGAAGCTCTCCTTTTTGACGGTGGTGGCCAACGGTGGTGGCTGACGGTGCCAAAACCCCATGTTCATATATGATGTTGTTTGTTGTCTAAAGATGTGGTTTTTGTGTTGTTTTCACATGTTTATACTATTTTTTTTTCAGATCTGGTCGATAGTATTGGTTACCGGCACTGGAGGATGCTGTCGAATGGCTGTGGTGGTAGGTTACTGATGGTGGTAGGTTGGTGGTGGCAGGAGGTAGGTGGTTTTGGATGATATAGTGTTTGTGGCGTAAATGTAAAATGATACTCTTATATGAATAAAAAAGAAGTGAGAAATCTCCAGAAGCATGAAGAAGATTTTGGTGGGGAGAAAATATCTTAGTGTAAAATGACAGGTGGTTGTGGATGCGGAAGAAGAGAAATGAAGCACCCGAGGGTTCTAGAAGAGAAGGTAGAACTGTCAAATGGAAAGGGTGAGCGGAGGGGGGAGTATAATAGCACATGGAGTTAAAAAGTTAAAATACTAAAATAGCCTTTTTCGAATAAAAAATTGCGGTGAATAGTAAAAACATACTTTCTATTGAATATAACAAGTAGGTAGTCACCCGCGCGTTGCGGCGGCCACTTATATGTATCGTACATATATCGTGATCGTATTGAAGAATTTCCCATGGCTGGTTGGCTACCAAACAATACACTTTGAACAACAATACTGTATGAGGTAAGACCAAAATCGGGAAGATGGTATACCATATCTGCTACTTTATTTGTTGGATGCTTAGCTTAATATTTTAATAAACATTAAAGGCTGCTGCACCTATAGATGCACAAATCGGATAAAAAACCGGATTCGGACAAAAAAAAACCGGATTTTTTTGTCCGGATTTTTCGGAACCGGTTCCGGATCCGGTTCCGGTTCTCGGCGTCGGGTTTTTTTCGGATTTTTTTCCGGAACCGGTTCTTTTTCGGATCTCGATCGGATTTTTTCGGATTTTTCTTGGACTAGGATTCGATTTTGCGATTTAAATTTTTACCGGTTCTATTTTTTTTAACGTTTGACAACAATAATATAATCGGTATAAAGAAAAGTTATAATACTCAACACAATAGATAATATAAATAACAATATTCGAACAATACAATTATAAAAATAACACTTTTATTCGAACGATACAATAATAAAAATAACAACACTTTTATTCGAACAATACAATTATAATTAATACATTTCGAGCTTCGGCATGGCCATCACCCAATAATGTATTAAGACTAAAGTATATCGAGCTTCGGCATTGTCATCACCCGTTATACTTTAGTCGTCAAATGACCCAAATGTGTTATCTTGTTGAGCGCGTTGAGGACGGTGCCTTCGATCGTAGTCTTCAAAAGCGGGGTCATCAACTAGAGAAAGGTAAGCTTGTTGGTAACCCGATACATTCATTTCGGTTTGGTCCATATCAAACGCTTCATAGTCATCTTCATCCACTTCGTTTAGTTCATTGACGGAATTCTCTTCGGTTGTTGTAGGTGATAATCCCGCTAAATTTTCTTCATACTCTATACATTCTTCAATGTCGTTATATAACGGACCTTCTAATGAAGTTTGATCTTGTATCCTATCTACCCCATCCAAATAATCTTTCAAACATACACATACTTTCACGGCTTGGGGGGTAAGTCTTGACCTTCTTTCCGATATAATTCGACCAGTCAAAGAAAAGGCCGATTCGGAAGCTACGGTTGAAGCTTGAACGGTAAATAAGTCACGAGCCATAATGCTTAATATTGGATATGTGTCTTGTTTTGTTTCCCACCATTTTAAAATGTCAAGGTTGTTAAATTGTTCTTCACTCATGTTTAGTGCAAAGTTTGCCATCTTATAATTTCTCAACTCGCTTGTGGGTGTCGATGTTCGTGCACGTTTGGAAGCGTCTTCACGTACCAAGTTAAAAAGACTTATTTTGAGGTCTTGGCTCCATCGAGAAGATGATCCGGGTTGGTCAACAATTGGGTTTGATTGTCGACCATATTTTGTTGCATAAATACCAAACATATTCTCAAAAACATCATTAAAAGCGTGTACTTGGTTCAAAAGATAGTTGGGTTCGTCATCGAAAATACCATGCACACAATCAAAGTTGGTATATATTGTTGTCATCAATCGTTCAACCCCATTAAAATTTAATCGTGGGTCAAGTGCGGCCGCACATAAAAATACCTTCGGTATCTCTCCAAAATATTTTTTTAGTTTTTTTCTTATATGAAAAATCGCTTGTCTAAAAATAAGATTATTTGAGTTCGCAAATTCGCATATTTTTTCCGTCATTAAATAAAATTGTTCTAAAACTAGTACGCTAGTTGGGTAATAAACACCCGATTACATTGTTGATGCCTCTTTAAAAACTTGTAAAGAACTTGTTAATGATTCCAAGTCATCCCATTCGTCGTCACTAATTGGTTCGGAAAATCCCTTTCTAAGTAGTTTTCTATTAAAAGCTATTAACGTTTCTTTTTGACTTAAAATATTTTCGAACATTAAACAAGTAGAATTCCATCTTGTATTATTATCAAAATAAGGACCTAACCAAGTGCCATGACAATCTTTAACAAAAGCCTTATAGTTATGATGTCGTGCGTTGCTCGTACGATAAATCGTTACTAATAATCTTCTAAATTTTTCTTTTAATGAAGAACAAAAAGCTAAACAATCTTGAACTCCCAAGTTTATAATATGAGCAACACAACGTGTATGAATAAATGCACCATTTAAAATTGGTCTAAGTGCAATTTTTAACTCACTCATGGCCGCATCATTATTAGATGCATTATCTAGCGAAATTGTAAAAACTTTATCGATTAAATTATATTCTTCTAAAGTGTCTTGTAACGCTTTTTTTATATTATTACCGTTATGTGGATAACCAAATATTTTAAAATCGATAACACGTTTCATTAAAAGCCACGAATCGGGATTAAACCAATGAGCGGTAACGGCTAAATAAGAATTTGCCGTTCCATGTGGTGCGCTCCAAACATCACAAGTTATAGAAACCCTATGTTTATATGTTCGAAAACCTTCAACTATTTCAGTTTTAGCTTTTTTCCATAATTTAAAGGCGTCACGTCTTAAGGTAGAACGACTTACATTGCTATATCGCGGTTGTAGTCGATTCCGAATTAGCTCCGTAAGCCTTGGATTTTCGAAGTGGTTGAAAGGAAGCGCTTGTTGAATGACAAACCTTGACAAATCTTGCCGAAGAGCTTCGGCATCGTATTCAAAAATCGAACCATCGGCGCGCGTTGTTTGTTTTCTTGGGTCTTGCCTTGCACTACAACTTTTGTCAAGATGTTTTCTTAACGTTGTATTACCCGAAACACCCATGAACTTCATACATTGTGTACAACGAGCTTTTTCCGCACCATCCTTCATTACACACAACTCGAATTTGGACCAAACGTCCCCTTTTCACTTTGTTTCTTTTTTGTAATCAATATCGGCCGTAGTGTAGCCTTGTAAAGATGTTCCAACGGAAGCGGAACCGGAAGCGGAAGCTTGTGAATTATCCATTATGGGATAAGTAAGTAGAGATTAGAGAATATTTAGTGATTTAGAAAGAAATATGAGAATGTTTGTTGGTGCATTTTCAACCAAAGCTAAACCATGTATTTATAATGGACTTTGTGGGGTTAAAATGGTAAAAAAAAACTCAAAAAACTGCAAAAAAAAGGCTGAAACTGCAAAAAAAAAAAAAGGCTATTTTTTTGAAAAACCGGATCGGATCCGGATCCGGATCCAAACCGGATCGGATAAAATCCGATTTATATCCGGAAAAAATCCGGTTCTCTTGAAAATCTGGATCCGGTTGGAACCGGATCGGATCTCGGATCCGGATCCGGATTTCGCTCTGTCCGGTTCTTGTTCTGTCCGGTTCCGGATCGGGTCACCGGATCGGATCTGGATCCGGTTTTTTTGACCATCTATAGCTGCACCTATGATCATACCTGAAATGTCCCGTTCTTATTGATTAAAAACGTTCCATATTAATTGATTTCGTTGCGAGGTTTTGACCTCTATATGAGACGTTTTTCAAAGACTGCATTCATTTTTAAAACAAACCATAACCTTTATTTCATAAATAAAGGTTTAAAAAGCTTTACGTAGATTATCAAATAATGATAATCTAAAATATCTTGTTTACACATGACCATTACATAATGGTTTACAATACAAATATGTTACATCGAAATCAGTTTCTTGAATGCAGTTTTTACACAGTATCATACAAACATGGACTCCAAATCTTGTCCTTATTTTAGTATGCAACAGCGGAAGCTCTTAGTATTCACCTGAGAATAAACATGCTTTAAACGTCAACAAAAATGTTGGTGAGTTATAGGTTTAACCTATATATATCAAATTGTAACAATAGACCACAAGATTTCATATTTCAATATACATCCCATACACAGAGATAAAAATCATTCATATGGTGAACACCTGGTAACCGACATTAACAAGATGCATATATAAGAATATCCCCATCATTCCGGGACACCCTTCGGATATGATATAAATTTCGAAGTACTAAAGCATCCGGTACTTTGGATGGGGTTTGTTAGGCCCAATAGATCTATCTTTAGGATTCGCGTCAATTAGGGTGTCTGTTCCCTAATTCTTAGATTACCAGACTTAATAAAAAGAGGCATATTCGATTTCGATAATTCAACCATAGAATGTAGTTTCACGTACTTGTGTCTATTTTGTAAAGCATTTATAAAACCTGCATGTATTCTCATCTCAAAAATATTAGATTTTAAAAGTGGGACTATAACTCATTTTCACAGATTTTTACTTCGTCGAGAAGTAAGACTTGGCCACTGTTGATTCACGAACCTATAACAATATATACATGTATATTAAAGTATGTTCAAAATATATTTACAACACTTTTAATATATTTTGATGTTTTAAGTTTATTAAGTCAGCTGTCCTCGTTAGTAACCTACAACTAGTTGTCCACAGTTAGATGTACAGAAATATATCGATAAATATTATCTTGAATCAATCCACGACCCAGTGTATACGTATCTCAGTATTGATCACAACTCAAACTATATATATTTTGGAATCAACCTCAACCCTGTATAGCTAACTCCAACATTCACATATAGAGTGTCTATGGTTGTTCCGAAATATATATAGATGCGTCGACATGATAGGTCGAAATATTGTATACGTGTCTATGGTATCTCAAGATTACATAATATACAATACAAGTTGATTAAGTTATGGTTGAAATAGATTTGTTACCAATTTTCACGTAGCTAAAATGAGAAAAATTATCCAATCTTGTTTTACCCATAACTTCTTCATTTTAAATCCGTTTTGAGTGAATCAAATTGCTATGGTTTCATATTGAACTCTATTTTATGAATCTAAACAGAAAAAGTATAGGTTTATAGTCGGAAAAATAAGTTACAAGTCATTTTTGTAAAGGTAGTCATTTCAGTCGAAAGAACGACGTCTAGATGACCATTTTAGAAAACATACTTCCACTTTGAGTTTAACCATAATTTTTGGATATAGTTTCATGTTCATAATAAAAATCATTTTCTCAGAATAACAACTTTTAAATCAAAGTTTATCATAGTTTTTAATTAACTAACCCAAAACAGCCCGCGGTGTTACTACGACGGCGTAAATCCGGTTTTACGGTGTTTTTCGTGTTTCCAGGTTTTAAATCATTAAGTTAGCATATCATATAGATATAGAACATGTGTTTAGTTAATTTTAAAAGTCAATTTAGAAGGATTAACTTTTGTTTGCGAACAAGTATAGAATTAACTAAACTATGTTCTAGTGATTACGAGTTTAAACCTTCGAATAAGATAGTTTTATATATATGAATCGAATGATGTTATGAACATCATTACTACCTCAAGTTTAGTAGGTAAACCTACTGGAAGTGACAAGAAATGATCTAGCTTCAAAGGATCTTGGATGGCTTGAAAGTTCTTGAAGTAGGATCATGACACAAAAACAAGTTCAAGTAAGATTTTTACTCGAATTAAGATAGTTTGTAATTATAGAAATTGAATCAAAGTTTGAATATGAATATTACCTTGAATAAGAAAGATAACCTACTGTATATAACAAAGGTTTCTTGATCTTAGATGATTACTTGGAATGGATTAGAAAGCTTGGAAGTAAATTAGTAAACTTGAAGGGATTTTTGAAGTGTTCTTCCTATGATGATTATAGCTTGATTCTTGAAGTGATTTTTGATGAAGATGATGATTAACTACTGGAAAAATACGTTCATAATAGTGTGTGTGTGTTGAGAGAGAATTAGAAAGAGAATTGGAAGCGAAATGGAGTGAATGATGAGTGGTAATTGGTGAGTGGTGAGTGGGGTTAAAAGGAGTTCTAGTTAGTTGACTAGGTCATGGTAGAAGTTAAAATTGATTAGTCATACATGACATAATCAAGAGTGGAATCCCATGCTAGTTCCTATTGGTATATACCCATAGTAAGTACGTTTTGAAGCTTTGTATAATACGGGTAAGAATACGACTAGAATTCTTGATGAAAGAAAAGAATGGGAAAGTAACTGTAACCATTTTCGTTAAGTATGAGTGTTTTGATATATGTCTTGAAGTCTTCCAAAAGTATTTTAATACATCTAAATACACTACATGTATATACATTTTAACTGAGTCGTTAAGTCATCGTTAGTCGTTACATGTAAGTGTTGTTTTGAAACCTTTAAGTTAACGATCTCAATTAATGTTGTTAACCCATTGTTTATTATATCTAATGAGATGTTAAATTATTATATTATCATGATATCATGATATATTAATATATCTTAATATGATATATATACATTTAAATGTCGTTACAACGATAATCGTTACATATATGTCTCGTTTCGAAATCCTTAAGTTAGTAGTCTTGTTTATATGTATATAACTCATTGTTAATATACTTATGGAGATACTTACTTATCATAATCTCATGTTAACCATATGTATATCCATATATATATCGTCATGTCGTTTTTACAAGTTTTAACGTTCGTGAATCGCCGGTCAACTTGGGTGGTCAATTCTCTATATGAAACATATTTCAATTAATCAAGTGTTAACAAGTTTGATTGCTTAACATGTTGGAAACATTTAATCATGTAAATATCAATCTCAATTAATATATATAAACATGGAAAAGTTCGGGTCACTACAGTACCTACCCGTTAAATAAATTTCGTCCCGAAATTTTAAGCTGTTGAAGGTGTTGACGAATCTTCTGGAAATAGATGCGGGTATTTCTTCTTCATCTGATCTTCACACTCCCAGGTGAACTCGGGTCCTCTACGAGCATTCCATCGAACCTTAACAATTGGTATCTTGTTTTGCTTAAGTCTTTTAACCTCACGATCCATTATTTCGACGGGTTCTTCGATGAATTGGAGTTTTTCGTTGATTTGGATTTCATCTAACGGAATAGTGAGATCTTCTTTAGCAAAACATTTCTTCAAATTCGAGACGTGGAAAGTGTTATGTACAGCCGCGAGTTGTTGAGGTAACTCAAGTCGGTAAACTACTGGTCCGACACGATCAATAATCTTGAATGGTCCAATATACCTTGGATTTAATTTCCCTCGTTTACCAAATCGAACAACGCCTTTCCAAGGTGCAACTTTAAGCATGACCATCTCTCCAATTTCAAATTCTATATCTTTTCTTTTAATGTTAGCGTAGCTCTTTTGTTGACTTTGGGCGGTTTTCAACCGTTGTTGAATTTGGATGATCTTCTCGGTAGTTTCTTGTATAATCTCCGGACCCGTAATCTGTCTATCCCCCACTTCACTCCAACAAATCGGAGACCTGCACTTTCTACCATAAAGTGCTTCAAACGGCGCCATCTCAATGCTTGAATGGTAGCTGTTGTTGTAGGAAAATTCTGCTAACGGTAGATGTCGATCCCAACTGTTTCCGAAATCAATAACACATGCTCGTAGCATGTCTTCAAGCGTTTGTATCATCCTTTCACTCTGCCCATCAGTTTGTGGATGATAGGCAGTACTCATGTCTAGACGAGTTCCTAATGCTTGCTGTAATGTCTGCCAGAATCTTGAAATAAATCTGCCATCCCTATCAGAGATAATAGAGATTGGTATTCCATGTCTGGAGACGACTTCCTTCAAATACAGTCGTGCTAACTTCTCCATCTTGTCATCTTCTCTTATTGGCAGGAAGTGTGCTGATTTGGTGAGACGATCAACTATTACCCAAATAGTATCAAAACCACTTGCAGTCCTTGGCAATTTAGTGATGAAATCCATGGTAATGTTTTCCCATTTCCATTCTGGGATTTCGGGTTGTTGAAGTAGTCCTGATGGTTTCTGATGCTCAGCTTTGACCTCAGAACACGTCAAACATTCTCCTACATATTTAGCAACATCGGCTTTCATACCCGGCCACCAAAAATGTTTCTTGAGATCCTTGTACATCTTCCCCGTTCCAGGATGTATTGAGTATCTGGTTTTATGAGCTTCTCTAAGTACCATTTCTCTCATATCTCCAAATTTTGGTACCCAAATCTTTTCAGCCCTATACCGGGTTCCGTCTTCCCAAATATTAAGATGCTTCTCCGATCCCTTGGGTATTTCATCCTTTAAATTTTCCTCTTTTAAAACTCCTTGTTGCGCCTCCTTTATTTGAGTAGTAAGGTTATTATGAATCATTATATTCATAGATTTTACTCGAATGGGTTCTCTGTCCTTCCTGCTCAAGGCATCGGCTACCACATTTGCCTTTCCCGGGTGGTAACGAATCTCAAAGTCGTAATCATTCAACAATTCAATCCACCTACGCTGCCTCATATTCAGTTGTTTCTGATTAAATATGTGTTGAAGACTTTTGTGGTCGGTATATATAATACTTTTGACCCCATATAAGTAGTGCCTCCAAGTCTTTAATGCAAAAACAACCGCGCCTAATTCCAAATCATGCGTCGTATAATTTTGTTCGTGAATCTTCAATTGTCTAGACGCATAAGCAATCACCTTCGTTCGTTGCATTAATACACAACCGAGACCTTGCTTTGATGCATCACAATAAATCATAAAATCATCATTCCCTTCAGGCAATGACAATATAGGTGCCGTAGTTAGCTTTTTCTTCAATAACTGAAACGCTTTCTCTTGTTCATCATTCCATTCAAATTTCTTCCCTTTATGCGTTAATGCAGTCAAGGGTTTTGCTATTCTGGAAAAGTCTTGGATGAACCTTCTGTAGTAACCAGCTAGTCCTAAAAACTGGCGTATGTGTTTCGGAGTTTTCGGGGTTTCCCACTTTTCAACAGTTTTTATCTTTGCCGGATCCACCTTAATACCTTCTTTGTTCACTATGTGACCGAGGAATTGAACTTCTTCCAACCAAAATGCACACTTTGAAAACTTAGCGTACAATTCTTCCTTCCTCAATACTTCTAATACCTTTCTCAAATGTTCACCGTGTTCTTGGTCATTCTTTGAGTAAATAAGTATGTCATCAATGAAAACAATGACAAACTTGTCAAGGTATGGTCCACACACTCGGTTCATAAGGTCCATGAACACAGCTGGTGCATTAGTTAAACCAAACGGCATGACCATAAACTCGTAATGACCGTAACGTGTTCTGAAAGCGGTCTTTGGAATATCATCTTCTTTCACCCGCATTTGATGATACCCGGAACGTAAGTCAATCTTTGAATAAACAGACGAGCCTTTTAGTTGATCAAATAAGTCGTCGATTCTCGGTAGTGGGTAGCAGTTCTTGATGGTAAGTTTGTTCAACTCTCGGTAGTCGATACACAACCTGAATGTACCATCTTTCTTCTGGACAAACAAAACAGGAGCTCCCCACGGTGATGTGCTTGGTTGAATGAAACCACGCTCTAAAAGTTATTGTAATTGGCTTTGCAGTTCTTTCATCTCGCTGGGTGCGAGTCTGTAAGGAGCACGAGCTATTGGTGCAGCTCCTGGTACAAGATCTATTTGAAATTCAACGGATCGATGTGGGGGTAATCCCGGTAATTCTTTCGAAAATACATCGGGAAATTCTTTTGCAATGGGAACATCATTGATGCTCTTTTCTTCAGTTTGTACTTTCTCGACGTGTGCTAGAACAGCATAACAACCTTTTCTTATTAGTTTTTGTGCCTTCAAATTACTGATAAGATGTAGCTTCGTGTTGCCCTTTTCTCCGTACACCATTAAGGGTTTTCCTTTTTCTCGTATAATGCGAATTGCATTTTTGTAACAAACGATCTCTGCTTTCACTTCTTTCAACCAGTCCATACCGATTATCACATCAAAACTCCCTAACTCTACTGGTATCAAATCAATCTTAAATATTTCGCTAACCAGTTTAATTTCTCGATTCCGACATATATTATCTGCTGAAATTAATTTACCATTTGCTAATTCGAGTAAAAATTTACTATCCAAAGGCGTCAATGGACAACTTAATTTAGCACAAAAATCTCTATTCATATAGCTTCTATCCGCACCCGAATCAAATAAAACGTAAGCAGATTTATTGTCAATAAGAAACGTACCCGTAACAAGCTTCGGGTCTTCCTGTGCCTCTGCCGCATTAATATTGAAAACTCTTCTGCGGCCTTGTCCATTCGTGTTCTCCTGGTTCGGGCAATTTCTAATAATGTGGCCCGGTTTTTCACATTTATAACAAACTACATTGGCATAACTGGCTCCGACACTACTTGCTCCGCCATTACTCGTTCCGACACCATTTGTTCCTTTCGTTCTATTAACCCCTGGTCCGTAGACCTCACACTTCGCCGCGCTATGACCATTTCTTTTACACTTGTTGCAAAATTTGGTGCAGAACCCCGAGTGATACTTTTCACACCTTTGGCATAGCTGCTTCTGATTGTTGTTGTTGTTGCGGTTATTATTGTTGTTGGGATGATTGTTGTAGTTGCTGTTGTTGTTGTGGTTGTTGTTGTTGTTGTTGTTGTTGGGCCGTTTGTTGTAGTTGCGATTGATGTTGCGATTGTTGGGATAATTGTTGCGATTATTGTTGTAATTGCTGTTGTTGTTGTATTGGTGATTCTTATCACCGTTTTCCTCCCACTTTCTTTTGACTTGCTTCACATTGGCCTCTTCAGCAGTCTGTTCTTTAATTCTTTCTTCAATCTGGTTCACTAGTTTGTGAGCCATTCTACATGCCTGTTGTATGGAGGCGGGCTCGTGTGAACTTATATCTTCTTGGATTCTTTCCGATAATCCTTTCACAAACGCGTCGATCTTCTCTTCCTCATCTTCGAATGCTCCCGGACACAATAGGCACAATTCTGTGAATCGTCTTTCGTACGTGGTAATATCAAATCCTTGGGTTCGTAACCCTCTAAGTTCTGTCTTGAGCTTATTGACCTCGGTTCTGGGACGGTACTTCTCGTTCATCAAGTGCTTGAATGCTGACCACGGTAGTGCGTACGCATCGTCTTGTCCCACTTGCTCTAGATAGGTATTCCACCATGTTAACGCAGAACCTGTGAAGGTATGCGTAGCGTACATCACTTTGTCCTCTTCAGTACACTTACTTATGGCAAACACCGATTCGACCTTCTCGGTCCACCGTTTCAATCCAATCGGTCCTTCGGTTCCATCAAATTCTAAAGGTTTGCAGGCAGTAAATTCTTTGTAGGTGCATCCTACACGATTTCATGTACTGCTAGATCCAAGGTTATTGTTGGTATGTAGCGCAGCCTGTACTGCGGCTATGTTTGAAGCTAGAAAAGTACGGAATTCCTCTTCATTCATATTCACGGTGTGTCGAGTAGTCGGTGCCATTTCCTTCAAAATAGTCAAATGGAACAAGTTAATCATACAAAATATTAAGAGTAGTTAATAGTATTTCATAGCATAATATGAACTCATTTATAAAAGCTTTTTCTTCATATTAGCGTTTTATAAGTTTAAATTCGGGTAGTACCTACCCGTTAAGTTCATACTTAGTAGCTAATATACAATTCAACTACTACAATTCTATATGAAAAACTGATTATAATAATATTTCGCGTTCAAACTTTTATACAATATTTTACAAACTTACAATACCGATTATTTTACATAAAGCATGAAATATAGCACACAATAACTTTGATACAAGATAGTTGTGAAGATAATTCTAGCTAGTACACAAGTCGTTCAGCAAAGGCAATAAAGACACGTAATTCATACGTCCAGAAACAAGTCATGCATTCTGGTTTTACTAGGACTACTTCCCATCCTTGGTCTTGTGGAACATAACCGTTATGGCCGTTGATAAGACAGCGTGTTGTAACGTCGTCAAAGGGACGAGGGTTACGTAATGTCCAACAGTCCCGTAACAATCTAAAAACCTCATTTCTTACCCCAATTACCGACTCCGTCACTTGTGGGAACGTTTTGTTTAATAGTTGTAGGCCGATGTTCTTGTTCTCACTTTGGTGAGAAGCGAACATTATTAATCCGTAAGCATAACATGCTTCTTTATGTTGCATGTTAGCCGCTTTTTCTAAATCACGAAGTCCAATATTCGGATATATTGAGTCAAAATAATTTCTTAACCCATTGTGTAAAATAGCATTTGGGTTCCCCGCAATATATGCGTCAAAGTAAACACATCGTAACTTATGGATTTCCCAATGTGATATCCCCCATCTTTCGAACGAAAGCCTTTTATAAACCAAGGCATTCTTGGAACGTTCTTCGAATGTCTTACAAACTGATCTCGCCTTAAATAGTTGTGCCGAAGAATTCTGACCGACTCTAGACAAGATTTCATCAATCATGTCTCCGGGTAGGTCTCTTAAAATATTGGGTTGTCTATCCATTTTGTGTTTTTATACTGTAAAATAGACAAGAGTTAGATTCATAAAAAAAAAATACTTATTAATACAAGCAATTTTTACATATATCATAAAGCATAAGCACACTATAGTACATATATTACACCACACGAATACAACTATCTTATTCCGACTCGCTTGTTTCTTCTTCTTCGGTTTTGGTTCGTTTTGCCAAGTTTCTAGGGATATATGATGTTCCCCTAATACGAGCCGTCATTTTCCACATTGGTTTAGAAAAACCTGGTGGTTTAGAGGTTCTCGGGTCATTGTTACAACTTAAGGACTTCGGGGGTTGACGATACATATAAAGTTCATCGGGGTTGGAATTAGATTTCTCTATTTTTATGCCCTTTCCCTTATTATTTTCTTTTGCCTTTTTAAATTCAGTTGGGGTAATTTCTATAACATCATCGGAATTCTCGTCAGAATCCGATTCATCGGAGAATTGGTAATCCTCCCAATATTTTGCTTCCTTAGCGGAAACACCATTGACCATAATTAACCTTGGTCGGTTGGTTGAGGATTTTCTTTTACTTAACCGTTTTATTATTTCCCCCACCGGTTCTATTTCTTCATCTGGTTCTGATTCTTCTTCCGGTTCCGATTCTTCTTCTGGTTCCGACTCTTCTTCCGGTTCCTCTTCGGGAACTTGCGAATCAGTCCACGAATCATTCCAATTTACATTTGACTCTTCATTATTATTAGGTGAGTCAATGGGACTTGTTCTAGAAGTAGACATCGATCACATAATATCAAACGCGTTAAGAGATTAATATATCACATAATATTCACATGTTAAAAATATATAGTTTCCAACAAAATTTGTTAAGCAATCATTTTTTAAGTAAACACGGTCGAAGTCCAGACTCACTAATGCATCCTAACAAACTCGATAAGACACACTAATGCAAAATTCTGGTTCTCTAAGACCAACGCTCGGATACCAACTGAAATGTCCCGTTCTTATTGATTAAAAACGTTCCATATTAATTGATTTCGTTGCGAGGTTTTGACCTCTATATGAGACGTTTTTCAAAGACTGCATTCATTTTTAAAACAAACCATAACCTTTATTTCATAAATAAAGGTTTAAAAAGCTTTACGTAGATTATCAAATAATGATAATCTAAAATATCCTGTTTACACATGACCATTACATAATGGTTTACAATACAAATATGTTACATCGAAATCAGTTTCTAGAATGCAGTTTTTACACAGTACCATACAAACTTGGACTCCAAATCTTGTCCTTATTTTAGTATGCAACAGCGGAAGCTCTTAGTATTCACCTGAGAATAAACATGCTTTAAACGTCAACAAAAATGTTGGTGAGTTATAGGTTTAACCTATATATATCAAATTGTAACAATAGACCACAAGATTTCATATTTCAATATACATCCCATACATAGAGATAAAAATCATTCATATGGTGAACACCTGGTAACCGACATTAACAAGATGCATATATAAGAATATCCCCATCATTCCGGGACACCCTTCGGATATGATATAAATTTCGAAGTACTAAAGCATCTGGTACTTTGGATGGGGTTTGTTAGGCCCAATAGATCTATCTTTAGGATTCACGTCAATTAGGGTGTCTGTTCCCTAATTCTTAGATTACCAGACTTAATAAAAAGGGGCATATTCGATTTCGATAATTCAACCATAGAATGTAGTTTCACGTACTTGTGTCTATTTTGTAAATCAGTTATAAAACCTGCATGTATTCTCATCCCAAAAATATTAGATTTTAAAAGTGGGACTATAACTCACTTTCACAGATTTTTACTTCGTCGAGAAGTAAGACTTGGCCACTGTTGATTCACGAACCTATAACAATATATACATGTATATTAAAGTATGTTCAAAATATATTTACAACACTTTTAATATATTTTGATGTTTTAAGTTTATTAAGTCAGCTGTCCTCGTTAGTAACCTACAACTAGTTGTCCACAGTTAGATGTACAGAAATATATCGATAAATATTATCTTGAATCGATCCACGACCCAGTGTATACGTATCTCAGTATTGATCACAACTCAAACTATATATATTTTGGAATCAACCTCAACCCTGTATAGCTAACTCCAACATTTACATATAGAGTGTCTATGGTTGTTCTGAAATATATATAGATGCGTCGACATGATAGGTCGAAACATTGTATACGTGTCTATGGTATCTCAAGATTACATAATATACAATACAAGTTGATTAAGTTATGGTTGAAATAGATTTGTTACCAATTTTCACGTAGCTAAAATGAGAAAAATTATCCAATCTTGTTTTACCCATAACTTCTTTATTTTAAATCCGTTTTGAGTGAATCAAATTGCTATGGTTTCATATTGAACTCTATTTTATGAATCTAAACAGAAAAAGTATAGGTTTATAGTCGGAAAAATAAGTTACAAGTCGTTTTTGTAAAGGTAGTCATTTCAGTCGAAAGAACGACGTCTAGATGACCATTTTAGAAAACATACTTCCACTTTGAGTTTAACCATAATTTTTGGATATAGTTTCATGTTCATAATAAAAATCATTTTCTCAGAATAACAACTTTTAAATCAAAGTTTATCATCGTTTTTAATTAACTAACCCAAAACAGCCCGCGGTGTTACTACGACGGCGTAAATCCGGTTTTACGGTGTTTTTCGTGTTTCCAGGTTTTAAATCATTAAGTTAGCATATTATATAGATATAGAACATGTGTTTAGTTAATTTTAAAAGTCAAGTTAGAAGGATTAACTTTTGTTTGCGAACAAGTTTAGAATTAACTAAACTATGTTCTAGTGATTACGAGTTTAAACCTTCGAATAAGATAGTTTTATATATATGAATCGAATGATGTTATGAACATCATTACTACCTCAAGTTTAGTAGGTAAACCTACTGGAAGTGACAAGAAATGATCTAGCTTCAAAGGATCTTGGATGGCTTGAAAGTTCTTGAAGTAGGATCATGACACAAAAACAAGTTCAAGTAAGATTTTTACTCGAATTAAGATAGTTTATAGTTATAGAAATTGAATCAAAGTTTGAATATGAATATTACCTTGAATAAGAAAGATAACCTACTGTATATAACAAAGGTTTCTTGATCTTAGATGATTACTTGGAATGGATTAGAAAGCTTGGAAGTAAATTAGTAAACTTGAAGGGATTTTTGAAGTGTTCTTGAAGTGTTCTTCCTATGATGATTATAGCTTGATTCTTGAAGTGATTTTTGATGAAGATGATGATTAACTACTGGAAAAATACATTCATATTAGTGTGTGTGTGTTGAGATAGAATTAGAAAGAGAATTGGAAGTGAAATGGAGTGAATGATGAGTGGTAATTGGTGAGTGGTGAGTGGGGTTAAAAGGAGTTCTAGTTAGTTGACTAGCTCATGGTAGAAGTTAAAATTGATTAGTCATACATGGCCTAATCAAGAGTGGAATCCCATGCTAGTTCCTATTGGTATATACCCATAGTAAGTACGTTTTGAAGCTGTGTATAATACGGGTAAGAATACGACTAGAATTCTTGATGAAAGAAAAGAATGGGAAAGTAACTGTAACCATTTTCGTTAAGTATGAGTGTTTTGATGTCTTGAAGTCTTCCAAAAGTATTTTAATACATCTAAATACACTACATGTATATACATTTTAACTGAGTCGTTAAGTCATCGTTAGTCGTTACATGTAAGTGTTGTTTTGAAACCTTTAAGTTAACGATCTCAATTAATGTTGTTAACCCATTGTTTATTATATCTAATGAGATGTTAAATTATTATATTATCATGATATTATGATATATTAATATATCTTAATATGATATATATACATTTAAATGTCGTTACAACGATAATCGTTACATATATGTCTCGTTTCGAAATCCTTAAGTTAGTAGTCTTGTTTATATGTATATAACTCATTGTTAATATACTTATGGAGATACTTACTTATCATAATCTCATGTTAACCATATGTATATCCATATATATATATATATCGTCATGTCGTTTTTACAAGTTTTAACGTTCGTGAATCGCCGGTCAACTTGGGTGGTCAATTGTCTATATGAAACATATTTCAATTAATCAAGTCTTAACAAGTTTGATTGCTTAACATGTTGGAAACATTTAATCATGTAAATATCAATCTCAATTAATATATATAAACATGGAAAAGTTCGGGTCACTACAATACCTACAAAGTAACAATTAAATTCTTTTACTTTTATTACTCCGTAAAATGTTAATGATGTTATGAGTTTAGAAGTTTATAACTACCTTTTAAGGCTTGATTCTTGACAATATATTATTGATATTGATATTATAGAAGAGTGAAGAAGAAAGCAAATATTCTATATTTCAAGAATGGTGTATCGATATGCTTACATTCGTCCGATATTTATACTACATAAAGTCATGTACAGCTTCACAATTTATCCAAATGTAATTCACATGTTTTTGGTTGTATCTACAAAAGTTGTCGGCCACTTAATATTTATAACACTCCCCCTTGAACGATAATTTTGTTTCATTGGAGATCAACTACGAGTTACTGCCTCGTTAAAAACCTTGCTAAAGAAAACCCGGTGGGAAAAAGCTTTAGCTAAGGGAAAAAGAGTGCAGCATGGAGTTGACTCCCCCTCAAGTAGACATCGCTTCAGTTGTTACATCTTTTGAACATGTCTCATGCCAATGTTATGAACGTGTGTTCTGAAAATAGCAGTTGGAAGTGCTTTGGTAAAAAGATCAGCAGAGTTTTTACTAGATTGAATATATCTCATTTCAATCTGGTTGTCCTTAATGAGATCTTGAGTATATGAGAAGAATCTCAGAGGTATATGTTTTGTTCGATCACTTTTGATATATCATTCCTTCATTTGTGCTATGCAAGCTGCATTATCTTCATAGATAGTTGTTGGGCTTTTATCACGTTCGAGTCCACAAGAATCAGTTATGAGTTGTGTCACTGATCTCAACCAAAAACATTCCCAAGTAGCTTCATGTAATGCAATCACTTCGGCATGATTTGATGATGTTGCAACAAGTGTTTGTTTTTGAGAACGCCATGATATTGCAGTACCTCCATTTAGGAATACATATCCATTTTGAGATTTAGCTTTATGTGGATCAGATAAATAATCTGCATCTGTATAACCAAACAAATCTTGTTTCGAGTTGTTAGAATAAAATAATTATAAATTAGTAGTTCCCCGAAGGTATCAAAATATGTGTTTGATCCCATTTCAATGTCTTTTTCTAGGTGCTGAGCTGAACCTTGTCAACAAATTAACTGCAAAAGAAATGTCAGGTCTTGTACAATTTGTAAAATACATAATAGCCCCAATTGCACTAAGATATGGAACTTCTGATCCGTTAAGATCTTTATAATCTTCACAGTGATTAAATAGATCAGTGTCAATATTGAGTGATCTAACAACCAATGGTTTTGTCTTTAAAAATATTTTAAAATCTTTTCGGTATAAGTTGTTTGATGTACAAGTAAACCATTAGACATATGCTCAATTTGCAATCCAAGGCAATACTGATCTCTTTATTTGTTCATATGGTGTTATGATCATTGGCATAAACAACTTACATATCCAGACAATGTTTTCTTAATAAGAACACATGTGCAAATACGATTATTTGTATACCCTTTTTTCTTATCAAGTAATCACTTAATCGGGTATACCACATGCGACCCGATTGTTTCAACCCATATAAAGACCTTTGTAATTTAATTGAGTACATTTCTTTGAGTTTTGCATTGGATGCTTCTGATACCTTAAATCCTTCAGGTATCTTCATATATATATCACTATCATGTTATCCATATAAATTAGTAATAACGTCCATGAGATTCATTTCTGAATTTTAGTAACAGTAACTGCGAGGTTGATTAAGTATCTAAAAGTAATTGTATCCATTTTAGGAAGATAAGTTTTCCTCATAATTCATTCCTGGTCTTTGAGAGAAATCTTGAGTTACTAGTCTAGTTTTACCTTGTAACTTCATTTTTCTCATTTCTTAATTTTTCGGATAAAAATTCATTTGTCTCTCATACGTTTCACATCTTTAAAAGTGAAAATGATTGATCCGAAAACTTTTCTTTTATTGAGCGATTTTAATTCAACTCGTATTGCTCCTTTTTATTGAGCTCATTCATGTCTATTTTGATATTCAATGACAGACTTTGGTTCCAGATCATCATCTTTATTCATGATGTCATTGTAACATTATATGAAAATATCTCATCAAGATTTTTTATTTCATTTCGGTTCCATAATATTGCATAATTTATCGCAATTTATGTATTTACATTTATCAATATCCTCTGCAGAAGGAATATTAATTTGTAGTTCTTCTTGAATATTTTATTTTACCTCATTATCATCTGATTTTCCTTTTCGAGAATTTTTATCTTTGGAACCAATTGTTCTTCCCCGTTTCAGACGTGGCAAAGACTCATTAGTGACATTATTGTCAGCTTTTGGAATTTCAATTCGAGCTGGAGCATTTTCTGCTATTATATATGATTTAGTCATTCTTTTTGTATCTTTAAATGCATAAAGTAATTAATTTGCAAGTTCTTGCATATGCATTATTTTTGAACTTTCGTTTCGCATTCTTTTATGCGAGTTCTATATACCTTAATTGATGTTCACATCATGAAGCATCTTTTTCTTTATTTTTCATGAAGCATATTTTTCTTTATTTTTCATTTCTCCCCCTAATATAGGGAATACTTTTTTTTTTTTAAATGACAATCAGCAAAACGTGCTGTAAAAACATCACCCGTCATGAGTTCAATATATCTTATGATTGAAGATGTTTCATATTCAACATATATTTCTATCCTTCTTTGAGGAACCATTTTAGTGCGTTGTGGTGGTGCAATTGAAAAATACACTGCACAACCAAATGTTCTAAGGTGAAAAATATTTGGCTCTCGACCAAAATTAAATTGGTAGGGGAGAATATTTATGACTTGTACTTGGTTTAATGTGAATTAATGTCGCATCATGTAAATTTACATGTGTGACAACCCGGAAATTTCCGAACAAATTTAAACTTTATCTTTATATGTTTCCGACACGATAAGCAAAGTCTGTAATGTTGAAATCTCAAAAACTTTGAACTGTGTTCATGTAATCAATTACCCTTCGACTATTCTCGATGATTCACGAACAATTATGTGTAAATAGATATATATGAATATATATATATATATATATATAAATATATATATATATCTGTGTGTGTGATTACTAAATTGAGAAATATTAATAAAACATTTAACGGTTTAGTTGATATGAATATAAGCTATGAGATCTATTTTATGAACTTGGAAACGTTATCAAAGTATTGAATGAATAATACTTTACATGAACGTATTTGTTCGAAGAAAGTTTAAAATATTTATCGACGAGATTAAAAAGATAATATCAAATGATTGATTTATCAGATACATTGTATAATTACGAGTCTCTGTTGAGAGGTCCACTTTGGAATTAGGAAACCTTTCATTTTTAACGGTATTCGGAATAAATGGTAAAGTGATTACAGGTAAGAACAAAGTGTCACTTAACAAGAGTTAGATAAAAGTTAGTGGGGATTCTTATTTGATTTTCAATACATGCTCTACTACATTTCATTCGTGACTTTTGTTAAAATAACAATTTAGTTTTTATATTATTTAAATGTAAAGTAAAATTAGGGAATATAAATAACTTAGAAAATGGATATCGACAAGTGGAATAAATTGACGTTTTACCTTAAAATGATATCATACGTTTAATTATCTTTTAGGATTAACTCTTCGAATAAACTGTAATTTAAAAATATAAAACCCGTATTACTGTATATGTGATTTTACTTTCTTAAACGAAATGGGTTTCGATATAATAGACTTTTGTTATTGAAAACATTTTTTTTACAACTACTACCATTATAATCTTTTTAATAAAACGATCTTTGAATATAATATAATTTGAATATTAAAAGGTTTTTTATAAACATTTATGTATAAATAGGTGATAACGATTTTAACTTTAAAATGCAAACGTTACGGAATAATACTTTCTATCATTGAAACGATTTCAAAATATATATAGTAAGACATACATTTTTTTTCAAACGTTATTATATATATAATTTACAATGTAATAAAAAATATTATTAGAAAATATTAACTTAAATATAAAATGTTTTATTTAAATTTTTCTAAACATTTAATATAATATTATTAACTAACAAGACGATGAATTATAAAAGCAAATGACCAAAACATTCAAATGATTAATTTACACTTTGAGCGGGATAGTTTTCATTGATTTGAGTCTTGTTATATATAAAGGTACGTTACACAAAACATAAAGTATTAGTTTTCTAAGCGTATGAAAAGGCGTTCGAAAAATCGAAACCGAGACATTAGTCAAGTGACGACGTACAATTTATTGGAACAAAATTTACAAGTCACCTATACATATAAATACAATATAATATATAAGTAATTATATTAATTAAATATAATATATATATATAATAATAATAAACGAGTGTCGGCAAGAATCATTGGGCGGATATGAACTGTAAACACAGCCCATGCGATCGCATGGCTACAAGCCATAAACCTCATGCGATCGCATGGGGGCTAGATGAGGCTGAGGTCCTTAAATTCGTTCGAAACTGGTTCCTGTAACAACCCAAACCAAACCACGAACAAACCCGCTTAAAATGTCACAAATTTTTTTTTTCTCTGTTCACCAAATGGCGCGGCGCGCCATATGGCCGCGCGGCGCGCCAAACTGAAAGGTCTTTAAAAGTGAAAAAGATTGGCCACTTCCCGACATATTTAGACGAAACGCTTTTAACAACAAGTTCCAATATGTAAAACTAACACGATTCAAACATAAAATAAGTTTTACATAGTAGGGCCCATATCGGCCGTTTTACGAGTTTCATACAAAAGTTTGAGTTTCGACCACGTTAGTTTAATTTTCAAACGACACTACGAGCACGGTGTTTGGGGTTAAACTACCCAAGCCTCGGTCAAACTCCAAAAGCTAACTCAATCCAAAAAGCGTCCCCCAATCAACAAAGCGGGATCTCTAATTCAAAATAATGCCTTACCCTTGTCCACGCCGGAGCCTATAAAAAGATAAACAACGATAGGGTAAGCTAACGCTTAGTGAATGCAATAATTACACACATACATATATAATATATCTATTTGCAAACACTTACTCGCATACCGTATACATGCTAGCAAACACAATTAGCTTATCGTCATAAATACAAGCTATAACCTCCAATAACCAAACTAGCATAACAATAGCATATTTAACTTGAACAAATATAATATGCATACACTACAACACAATAACCATGGTTAACCAATCGAACAAAGGAACGGTGTTTAAAGACCGTCGGAGTTCATAACTACCATTAGTGCACTTAACACTTCGTACACTAACCCCACGGGTGGCATCTTAACACGTTGATACTTCACCCTGGGTGGCGTCTTAACACGTCGACACTTCACCCCGAGTGGTGTCTTAACACTTCGACACTTCACTCTTCATTTTACTTGAGGTGGCATCTTAACACGTCGATACTTCACCTCGAGTGGCGCCTTAACACATCGGCACTTCACCCGTTAATCTCTTGGAGTGGCATCTTAGCACATCGATACTTCACTCTGGGTGGTTTCTTAACACATCGACACTTCACCCCGGGTCGCATCTTAACACATCGACACTTCACCCGTCACATTGCTTTGAGTGGTGTCTTAGCACATCGACACTTCACATCTCACGCTACAACAAATAAATACATTATATATCTACGCATATAATTATTCCACCTGAAATGTCCCGTTCATATTGATTATAAACGTTCCATATTAATTGATTTCGTCGCGAGGTTTTGACCTCTATATGAGACGTTTTTCAAAGACTGCATTCATTTTTAAAACAACCATAACTTTTATTTTATCGATAAAGGTTTAAAAGCATTACGTAGATTATCAAATAATGATAATCTAAAATATACCGTTTACACATGACCATTACATAATGGTTTACAATAAGAATATATTACATCAAAAATAAGTTTCTTGAATGCCGTTTTTACATAATATCATACAAGCATGGACTTCAAATATTGTCCTTTTTTTAGTATGCAACAGCGGAAGCTCTTAATAATCACCTGAGAATAAACATGCTTAAAACGTCAACAAAAATGTTGGTGAGTTATAGGTTTAACCTATATATTATCAAATCATAATAATAGACCACAAGATTTCATATTTCAATATACATCCCATACATAGAGATAAAAATCATTCATATGGTGAACACCTGGTAACCGACATTAACAAGATGCATATATAAGAATATCCTCATCATTCCGGGATACCCTTCGGATATGATATAAATTTCGAAGTACTAAAGCATCCGGTACTTTGGATGGGGTTTGTTAGACCCAATAGATCTATCTTTAGGATTCGCTTCAATTAGGGTGTATGTTCCCTAATTCTTAGATTACCAGACTTAATAAAAAGAGGCATATTCGATTTCGATAATTCAACCATAGAATGTAGTTTCACGTACTTGTGTCTATTTTGTAAATCATTTATAAAACCTGCATGTATTCTCATCCCAAAAATATTAGATTTTAAAAGTGGGACTATAACTCACTTTCACAGATATTTCCTTCCTCGGAAATAAGACTTGGCCACGGATCGATTCACGAACCTATACAAATATGTACATATATATCAAAGTATTATCAAAATATAATTACAACCATTTTTATTATGTTTTAAAGATTTGAGTGTATTAAGTCAGTTGTCCTTGTTAGTAACCTACAACTAGTTATCCACAGTTAGATGTACAGAAATAAATCGATATATATTATCTTGAATCAATCCACGACCCAGTGTATACACTTCTCAGGCTAGCTCACAACTCAAAGTATATATATTTTTGGAATCAACCTCAACCCTGTATAGCTAACTCCAATATTACTGCATATATAGTGTCTATGGTTGTTCCAAATAATATATATAGATGGGTCGATATGATATGTCAAAATATTTGCATACGTGTCTATGGTATCTCAAGATTACATAATATATTAGAATACATGTATAATACAATATAATTTAGCTAGGATATGATTATATAGATTTGTTACCAATTTTCACGTAGCTACAACAAGCAAAAATAACCAATCTTGTTTTATCCATAACTTCTTCATTTTAAATCCGTTTTGAGTGAATCAAATTGTTATGGTTTCATATTGAACTTAACTTTATGAATATATACAGAAAAAGTATAAGTTTATAGAAGGAATTACAGGTTACAAGTTGTTTTTGTAAAGGTAGTCATTTCAGTCGAAAGAACGACATCTAGATGACCTTTTGGAAAACATACTTTCACTTTGAGTTTAACCATGATTTTTGGATATAGTTTCATGTTCATAAGAAAAATAATTTTCCCAGAAGAACAACTTTTAAATCAAAGTTTATCATAGTTTTTAATTATCCAAACCAAAACAGCCCCCGGTTTCACTACGACGGCGTATATCCGATTTTATGGTGTTCATCGTGTTTCCAGGTTTTAAATCATTAATTTAGCATATCATATAGATATAGAACATGTGTTTAGTTGATTTTAAAAGTCATGTTAGAAGGATTAACTTTTGTTTGCGAACAAGTTTAGAATTAACTAAACTATGTTCTAGTGATTACAAGTTTAAACCTTCGAATAAGATAGCTTTATATGTATGAATCGAATGATGTTATGAACATCATTACTACCTCAAGTTTTCTGGATAAAACTACTGGAAATGAGAAAAATGGATCTAGCTTCAAAGGATCCTTGGATGGCTTGAAAGTTTTTGAAACAGAATCATGACACGAAAACAGTTCAAGTAAGATTTTCACTCGAAATAAGATTGTTATAGTTGTAGAAATTGAATCAAAGTTTGAATATGAATATTATCTTGGATTAGAAAGATAACCTACTGTAAATAACAAAGGTTCCTTGATCTTAGATGATTACTTGGAATGGATTAGAAAGCTTGGAAGTAGACTTGCAAACTTGGAAGTATTCTTGATTTTTATGAAACTATACTTATGGAATTTATGAAGAAAACTTAGAACTTGAAGATAGAACTTGAGATAGATCACTTAGATGAAGAAAATTGAAGAATGAAAGTGTTTTTAGGTGTTTTTGGTCGTTGGTATATGGATTAGATATAAAGGATGTGTAATTTTGTTTTCATGTAAATAAGTCATGAATGATTACTCATATTTTTGTAATTTTATGAGATATTTCATGCTAGTTGCCAAATGATGGTTCCCACATGTGTTAGGTGACTCACATGGGCTGCTAAGAGCTGATAATTAGAGTGTATATACCAATAGTACATACATCTAAAAGCTGTGTATTGTACAAGTACGAATACGGGTGCATACGAGTAGAATTGTTGATGAAACTGAACGAGGATGTAATTGTAAGCATTTTTGTTAAGTAAAAGTATTTTGATATGTGTCTTGAAGTCTTTTAAAAGTGTAAGAATACATATCAAAACACAACATGTATATACATTCTAATAGAGTCGTTAAGTCTTCGTTAGTCGTTACATGTAAGTGTTGTTTTGAAACCTTTAAGTTAACGATCTCAATTAATGTTGTTAACCCAATGTTTATTATATCAAATGAGATGTTAAATTATTATATTATCATGATATTATGATGTATGAATATCTCTTAATATGATATATACATTAAAATATCGTTACAACGATAATCGTTACATATAAGTCTCGTTTCGTAATTCTTGAGTTAGTAGTCTTGTTTTTACATATGTAGTTCATTGTTAACACACTTAATGATATATTTAAATATCATTTTATCATGTTAAATATAGTTTATCAATATCTTAATATGATACATATGTATTTAGTAGACGTTATCATAACGATAATCGTTATATATATCATTTCGAGTTTCTTAACTTAGTAATCTCATTTCTTATGTATATCACACATTGTTAATATACTTAGTGAGATACTTACTCATCATAATCTTATGTCAACCATATATATATATGTCTATATATACCACAACATGTAGTTTTTACAATTTTGTAACGTTCCTGAATCGCCGGTCAACTTGGGCGATCAATTGTCTATATGAAACTTATTTCATTTAATCAAGTATTAACAAGTTTGATTGCTTAACACGTTGGAAACATTTAGTCATGTAAATATCAATCTCAATTAATATATATAAACATGGAAAAGTTCGGGTCACTACAGTACCTACCCGTTAAATAAATTTCGTCCCGAAATTTTAAGCTGTTGAAGGTGTTGACGAATCTTCTGGAAATAGATACGGGTGTTTCTTCTTCATCTGATCTTCACGCTCCCAGGTGAACTCGGGTCCTCTACGAGCATTCCATCGAACCTTAATAATCGGTATCTTGTTTTGCTTAAGTCTCTTAACCTCACGATCCATTATTTCGACGGGTTGTTCAATGAATTGAAGTTTTTCATTGATTTGGATTTCGTCCAACGGAATAGTGAGATCTTCTTTAGCAAAATATTTCTTCAAATTCGAGACGTGGAAAGTGTTATGTACAGCCGCGTGTTGTTGAGGTAGCTCCAGTTGGTAAGCTACTGGTCCGACACGATCTATAATCTTGAATGGTCCAATGTACCTTGGATTTAGTTTCCCCCGTTTACCTAATCGAACAACGCCTTTCCAAGGTGAAACCTTAAGCATGACCATTTCTCCAATTTCAAACTCTATATCTTTTCTTTTACTGTCCGCGTAGCTCTTTTGTCGATTCTGGGCGGTTTTCAATCGTTGTTGAATTTGGATGATTTTCTCTGTAGTTTCTTGTATTATCTCCGGACCCGTAATCTGTCTATCCCCCACTTCATTCCAACAAATTGGAGACCTGCACTTTCTACCATAAAGTGCCTCAAACGGTGCCATCTCAATACTAGAATGATAACTATTGTTGTAGGAAAATTCTGCTAACGGTAGGAGTGACGATCGCTCCAAATCCATATGGATGAACACGTCATTCATCGATTTCATTGCGAGGTATTTGACCTCTATATGATACGTTTTGTAAACATTGCATTCTTTTGAAAAGGCACACCATAAATGAATATTTAAATCAAAGGTTTTCGACATCTGATGATTTCTACATATAGACAATCACCATAAATAATAGTTTACAACAGTACTTCCGTTGACAATGCAGTCAAAATAAGATACGTGGTGATGATTTGGTGAATGCAACGTTTCCTTGAAAAATATGCCATGTAAGACTCCATGCACATAGCTTGTCTAACATATAAGCAAATAGCGGAAGACTTCTAGGGAACCTGAGAATAAACATGCTAACAAGTGTCAACACAAAGGTTGGTGAGTTCATAGTTTTAATGTTTTGCATAATCTGTACATAAAGGTGGATCACAAGATTTCAGTTATTTCATCCAGAAACGTTTATCAAAATATTTTACAAGATTGAGCACCCTGGTAACTAAACTTTAACGTCTATATAATAAGTACCCCTGTTTTAATATACATGCAACCAACATGTACAATACACGCAGACCAACATGTACTAAACTCAAATAGCATACGTCTGTTTTATAGTTTAGGCTAGGGTTTCTATACCTGGAACAGACGGGGATGTCAAGCCCTATGGATCCATATACAACTATTCACGCCTACCAGTTCTTATAACCGGCAGTTATTAGTTACCAAAGCTAAGGGATTTTCGGTTCAAACTCAGTGTAGAATTTAGTATGTACTTGTATCTATTGAGTTTAAAATAAAGTACATGTATTCTCAGCCCAAAAATATATTGCAAAAGCAATTAAAATGGGAGCAAATGAAACTCACCTTAGCAGCATATAAAGTCGTTCGCCAAAATGTGACTGAAACTCGGATTACCAAATAACCGTAGATCTCAACGTATCAATATTGAGATTCAATATTGTAGGAAAGTATGTAGACGTAACGGAGATGATAAACACTAGGTTTGACTTGCGAATATTACCCATAACCTCCATAATTATGACCCATAATTTCCTTAGCTCTATCCCGCTCGAAACCCATTTTGAAAGTGACACGCTCATGACCTCGTCGTAGTATTTTATGTACTAATACTACTAATAATAATAGGATTAATAATATTAATAATAATAATAATAATAATAATAATAATAATAATAATAATAATAATAATAATAATAATAATAATAATAATAATATAAATAACTTAAATAATACGGAGTAAAATAAATAATGAAATAAACTGGAACCAGATCGAGCTTATTTATACTACTTGGCCTGAAACAGTACCCCATGCGATCGCATGGGGTTTACACTATATAGCCATGCGATCGCATGGCATGAATTTTCAGCTCACATATTTTTGTCCTAACGTTTGTCGACATATTTATTTATAATATATATAATATATTTAATTTAAATAATTAATTATATATTATATTAAATTCACGTGCATAGTTGACTTGTAATTTTTGTTTCGATAAGTCGTACGTCATCACGCGACTTATGTCCCGGTTTCGGTTTTTCGAATGGCCATTCACACGCTGAGAAAACTGGCTCTTTACGTTTCATGACTCATACATTTGTTAAAATATAGTCTTAAATTATCAATAAACTATATCACTCAAAGTGTATCTTAAACTTTCGAGTGTTTTGGTCATTTACTTCTATAAATCATCGTCTCGTAGTATATACACTGTAGCTTTTCGGGTACTGTAGTAATTCAAAAATACTGTAGCAAATTAGTGTTTTACTGGTTCATCTTAAACGTTTTAGTTAACTTATCTAAATATCAATCGAATCAATAATCGAATGTTACTATCGTTTACTAAATAACTTGAAATCATGTTTATATATATATATATATATATATATATATATATATATATATATATATATATATATATGCACATTAAGTTATATATATTGTTCGTGAATCTTCGAGAACAGTCAAAGAATAATTGATTACATGAATATAGTTCCAAAACTTTGAGACTCAATATTACAGACTTTGCTTATCGTGTCGAAAATATTAAATCATTTAAAGATAAAGTTTAAATTTTGTCAGAAATTTCCGGGTCATCACAGTACCTACCCGTTAAAGAAATTTCGTCCCGAAATTTAAGCGAGGTCGTCATGGCTAACAATAAAAATGTTTTCATGATGAATATGAGTTGATAAATAGAATTTTATCACCGTTAAATAATATGGATAAAACAATCCGATTTCTCGAAGCGTATGAGAGAAGTTATCGTAAAAGAGTGAAATGAAAGAATAGAGATTCGTCTTAACTTTTGACGTAGTTACGATTGATTTCTGGAATTTAAGGAATAGAAAATTTTCATAATCTAAATAAGATTTGATTCTTCGAAATTTAAGGAAATTAAGATTTCCTTTAAATGCGTAATCTACCTCGATTGTTATGTCTGATATTTTGCTATAAATTAACCACTTCCGTTTCATTATTTTCACCACTCCTACATCTTCTTACTTATTTCATACTTCTAAAAGATTGTGAAATGCTTAATCAAGTTCTGATTCTTGATATTTTCTTGGCTATCGTATCCTTCATTCTTCTTTTTCATCTACCACCAGAGGAAGTTATTTTCTTCTACTATTACCTTGGGGTTAAAGTATTTTTCATTCTCCCGTATCTTTATATTGCTATACGCATTGATATACATGGTTTGTAATTTCTGGGTGGTTGTTGGGTTTTATATCTTCCCTTATATTTCGATGTCTCTGCTTCTGTCTTTCCATAATCATTGACATCCATAGTTAATACTCTCTCCAATTTACTGTAATTTATATATACTCCCATTGATATTTTGAAGCTTCATGCTTTTGTTTTATCTTCCCGACTTTAAATCAAGCAAATAATGGTCCAGAATTCGTAGGTATGAATTTCAGAATGAACATAATTAATGTTCTAAGAAAGAAACGGTAATAGCACAATCTGACTTGTCAAATTACCAGAATACCTCAAAAAAAGACCGAATCATTAAGAAAATATTTTCTTGATAGTTTAGAGGTTAAATAGAATGAAAGAGTTATGTAACATGGTTCATGATGAGGGTATGATCTGTGAACCTTTATCACGTTCCATTAAAAACTCAGCATGACTTACTGTAATATAATCACATTGATCAAGTGTCATTATATTATACTAACTCATGCTTCAATTCCCAACACTACTTCAAAAACATCCATTTTTCGAAATTTTCAGAAATTAGAAACTAAAATAGTTTCTTTTATGATGTAACACAGATAGCGTGAAGAGATATATAATTTCGGATGATAATAGTTATGAGATATCTTCAAAAATATCGAAGATATTTATAATGAAAGATATGATAATATCTTACATTTCTAATATCGAAGGATGATGAAGAAGATTTGTTTTTAACGGATTTTGAGTCAGGAGCAAGGTTTTCGTTAATGACTTCAGCAGATACTGAATCATTTGTATTCTTGGAAGGCAGGTTTAGTCTTTGTGATTTTTCCACAGCCTCCTTCATGGTCTGCTCAATCCGTTTTCAGTTCCAAACCTTCTCTTTTTCTCAGCTTTACCACCATACTATTCTTTATCATCAAACTTTTGACTGTTAAGGTCGTTTATAGTTTTTGCTGCTTCATCAGCATTTTTCCAAAATTCGGAGAACTAGTTTCGCAGTTTGGGTGTTTTTCAGAAACTTCACCTTCGAAGTAAATAAGTCTAGGAGATAGACATTATATGTATATATATAACTGTTGGCGTAGAATTTCTGCAAAATTCAAAATACTGATTGCTAATTCCCGGTAGTTGGTATGACAATTACCGTTACAAGATGTAGATGAGTACATGATAGGGTTTCAATGAACAATTATAATGATTTTTCGGAGAGACTTTAAGTCACAGATTAATGAATTTGCTGGTACATTTACTGTTAATGTGGTGGAACATGAAAGGTTCCCCAGTAACAAAAACGTATATGCCAAAGTTACAAGTCTGAAAGGTCGTCGTTGACTGGTTGAACGGTTGATAATACTGGATACTTTTGAAAAGGAATTGCAAGGTTATTTTCGGTAAAAACAATGCTAATGGATCTTGCACAGATTTAAAGTCAAAGTATAGCTTTGAAAGATGTAGAGATCTAAGAATGATGTCACCGGTTCAGAGTTTTGACTTGGATTCAGATCCGTCAATATCAGAATATGTAATTGAATTTGTATGAAAACGATTGTATATCGTTGTGAGCATTGTTAATAATTTTTGAATCAAAGTTGAAGAATGTACAGTGTAACATATTAATTGCGAACTTATATATTTCCCGGGTATTACCTACCCGTTAAAGATTTCACAATTAATACTTTGTACAAAAGAATTTTTATTACCGTCTTTATGAAAATATATGTATGTATATTTTCTTCAGATGTAACACAGATTTAATGAGTTAATATCATATTAAGCTCATTTAATTTTCGGCTTGACTTAGAAATGATTAATCTCTAAAACATTAAAGATTACATAATCTTTGCGGAGTATTTCGCTAATGTAATCGATACTTCATTATTTATTCTTATTCCTAAGTGAAGGATGTTGATGCTCGTGGAATTTTTGTGAACCTTACAAGGCACGGATGATGTTTTCTGGAAAGTTTCGAGTACATCGAAAATGAAAATGTAAAATCAATTATGTAATTGAATAATACACTTGGTTTATTATGAAATGGAATTCATTAAGTTGAAACAGATATTGTAGTTAACAATGGTTAAGTTATAAAGGAAGGATGTACATCATTGCATATTAGTAATATGAACTAACCGAGTAGTACCTACCAGTTAAGATTCACACGTAATAGCTTAGTACGAAAAGATTTATTTTGATTTCAAAATTCATATATATTAAATATACATAAAATTTCTTCAGGGGAAATGAGTTAATACTTCATCGGTTATTGTTGCTGGTATTTCTTGGTAACTACGATGCATATGACGTTGATGTTCAAGGTACATATTGTGATGTTGAGGCTTGCGGTGCGGATGTTGTTGGTGGTGGTAATGGTACTGTTGGTGTTGTTGTCGGTGGTACTGTTGATGCCGGTGATTCTGCTGGTGCTTGTAACCTTTGCACCATATTCTCCAAAGCCACTACCCGAGCGCGAAGCTCGTTGACTTCTTCTACTACACTGGGATGATTGGCGGTTCGGACGAGCGGATGAATAAGATCCAGAATATGAGAGAGTATATGATTATGACGAGATATTCTAGAGATGAGAGAGAAAATGGTATTACGAACATGTTCGCAGGTAAGTGCTTCAGGTTCTTCGCCAAGAGGGCAATGTGGTGGATGGAAGGGATCGCCTTCTTCTTATCTTCAATAATTATGTAGGCTACAAACCCATCCCCAATTCATCCAGAATAGGTGATGGCTGATTGGTTGATCCATTCCGGTTACACTCTCTTCGGAATTCAGGTGAATATCCATATAGGAATAGCTGTCAGAGTTTAAGGAATTTGAACTAGATACGGGATTCATCTTGTATTATTAGGGAGATGATTTTTGATATGAATTAGATTATAGAATTTAGTTTGGTATTCTTCAATACATAATTTACATATGTATTTATAATACCAAATTCCATAAATCACGGAGAAATTTTCGGAAGATGTCAGGAAAAGTTTACAGTAACAGATACGCTAAGATATGAATTTTTGTCTATGCACTATTTATGCAATAAATGCAGGAAAACGTGTCTAGAATTAAGAATAATAAACATGTAATTTCCGACAAGAAATGATAAGCAAAACTTTTAACATGCAGACACGGTCGAAGTCCAGACTTACTAATGCATCTTAACAACTATCAGTTAGACACACTCATGCAAGACCTGGTTCGCTAGGACCAACGCTCTGAAACCAACTGTGACGATCGCTCCAAATCCATATGGATGAACACGTCATTCATAGAATTCATTGCGAGGTATTTGACCTCTATATGATACGTTTTGTAAACATTGCATTCTTTTGAAAAGGCACACCATAAATGAATATTTAAATCAAAGGTTTTCGACATCTGATGATTTCTACATATAGACAATCACCATAAATAATAGTTTACAACAGTACTTCCGTTGACAATGCAGTCAAAATAAGATACATGGTGATGATTTGGTGAATGCAACGTTTCTTTGAAAAATATGTCATGTAAGACTCCATGCACATAGCTTGTCTAACATATAAGCAAATAGCGGAAGACTTCTAGGGAACCTGAGAATAAACATGCTAACAAGTGTCAACACAAAGGTTGGTGAGTTCATAGTTTTAATGTTTTGCATAATCTGTACATAAAGGTGGATCACAAGATTTCAGTTGTTTCATCCAGAAACGTTTATCAAAATATTTTACAAGATTGAGCACCCTGGTAACTAAACTTTAACGTCTATATAATAAGTACCCCTGTTTTAACATACATGCAACCAACATTTACAATACACGCAGACCAACATGTACTAAACTCAAATAGCATACGTCTGTTTTATAGTTCAGGCTAGGGTTTCTATACCTAGAACAGACGGGGATGTCAAGCCCTATGGATCCATATACAACTATTCACGCCTACCAGTTCTTATAACCGGCAGTTACTAGTTACCAAAGCTAAGGGATTTTTGGTTCAAACTCAGTGTAGAATTTAGTATGTACTTGTATCCATTGCGTTTAAAATAAAGTGCATGTATTATCAGCCTAAAAATATATTGCAAAAGCAATTAAAAAGGGAGCAAATGAAACTCACCTTAGCAGCATATAAAGTCGTTCACTAAAATGTGACTGAAACTCGGATTACCAAATAACCGTAGATCTCAACGTATCAATATTGAGATTCAATATTGTAGGAAAGTATGTAGACGTAACGGAGATGATAAACACTAGGATTGACTTGCGAATATTACCCATAACCTCCATAATTATAACCCATAATTTCCTTAGCTCTATCCCGCTCGAAACCCATTTTGAAAGTGACACGCTCATGACCTCGTCGTAGTATTTTATGTACTAATACTACTAATAATAATAGGATTAATAATATTAATAATAATAATAATAATAATAATAATAATAATAATAATAATAATAATAATAATAATAATAATAATAATAATATAAATAACTTAAATAATACGGAGTAAAATAAATAATGAAATAAACTGGAACCAGATCGAGCTTATTTATACTACTTGGCCTGAAACAGTACCCCATGCGATCGCATGGGGTTTACACTATATAGCCATGCAATCGCGTGGCATGAACTTCCAGCTCACATATTTTTGTCCTAACGTTTGTCGACATATTTTTTATAATATATATAATATATTTAATTTAAATAATTAATTATATATTATATTAAATTCACGTGCATAGTTGACTTGTAATTTTTGTTCCGATAAGTCGTACGTCATCAAGCGACTTATGTCCCGGTTCCAGTTTTTCGAATGTCCATTCACACGCTGAGAAAACTGGCTCTTTACATTTCGTGACTCGTACATTTGTTAAAATATAGTCTTAAATTATCAATAAACTATATCACTCAAAGTGTATCTTAAACTTTCGAGTGTTTTGGTCATTTACTTCTATAAATCATCATCTCGTAGTATATACATATACATCTTTATTTTTAAATAGTGTTTTACTGTAGCAAAGTTTTTTTACTGTAGCAAATAGTGATTTTCGAAAACACTGTAGCTTTTCGGGTACTGTAGTAATTCGAAAATACTGTAGCAAATTAGTGTTTTACTGGTTCATCTTAAACGTTTTAGTTAACTTATCTAAATATCAATCGAATCAATAATCGAATGTTACTATCGTTTACTAAATAACTTGAAATCATGTATACATATATATATGCACATTAAGTTATATATATATTGTTCGTGAATCTTCGAGAACAGTCAAAGAATAATTGATTACATGAATATAGTTCCAAAACTTTGAGACTCAACATTACAGACTTTGCTTATCGTGTCGAAAACATTAAATCATTTAAAGATAAAGTTTAAATTTGGTCAGAAATTTACGGGTCATCACAGTAGGTGTCGATCCCAACTGTTTTTGAAATCAATAACACATGCTCGTAGCATGTCTTCAAGCGTTTGTATCGTCCTTTCGCTCTGCCCATCAGTTTGTGGATGATAGGCAGTACTCATGTCTAGACGAGTTCCTAATGCTTGTTGTAATGTCTGCCAGAATCTTGAAATAAATCTGCCATCCCTATCAGAGATAATAAAGATTGGTATTCCATGTCTAGAGACGACTTCCTTCAAATACAGTCGTGCTAACTTCTCCATCTTGTCATCTTCTCTTATTGGCAGGAAGTGTGCTGATCTGGTGAAATGATCAACTATTACCCAAATAGTATCAAAACCACTTGCAGTCCTTGGCAATTTAGTAATAAAATCCATGGTAATGTTTTCCCATTTCCATTCCGGGATTTCGGGTTGTTGAAGTAGACCTGCTGGTTTCTGATGCTCCGCTTTGACCTTAGAACACGTCAAACATTCCCCTACGTATTTAGCAACATCGGCTTTCATACCTGGCCACCAAAAATGTTTCTTGAGATCCTTGTACATCTTTCCCGTTCCAGGATGTATTGAGTATCTGGTTTTATGAGCTTCTCTAAGTACCATTTCTCTCATATCTCCAAATTTTGGTACCCAAATTCTTTCAGCCCTATACCGGGTTCCATCTTCCCGAATATTAAGATGCTTCTCCGATCCTTTGTATATTTCATCCTTTAAATTTCCCTCTTTTAAAACTCCTTGTTGTGCCTCCTTTATTTGAGTAGTAAGATTAGTGTGAATCATTATATTCATAGCTTTTACTCGAATGGGTTCTCTGTCCTTTCTGCTCAAGGCATCGGCTACCACATTTGCCTTCCCCGGGTGGTAACGGATCTTAAAGTCGTAATCATTCAACAATTCAATCCACCTACGCTGCCTCATATTCAGTTGTTTCTGATTAAATATGTGTTGAAGACTTTTGTGGTCGGTATATATAATACTTTTGACCCCATATAAGTAGTGCCTCCAAGTCTTTAATGCAAAAACAACCGCGCCTAATTCCAAATCATGCGTCGTATAATTCTGTTCGTGAATCTTCAATTGTCTAGACGCATAAGCAATTACTTTCGTTCGTTGCATTAATACACAACCGAGACCTTTCTTTGAGGCGTCACAATATATCACAAAATCATCATTCCCTTCAGGTAATAACAATATAGATGCCGTAGTTAACTTTTTCTTTAACAATTGAAACGCTTTCTCCTGCTCATCTTTCCATTCAAATTTCTTCCCTTTATGCGTTAATGCAGTTAAGGGTTTTGCTATTCTGGAAAAGTCTTGGATGAACCTTCTGTAGTAACCAGCTAGTCCTAAAAACTGGCGTATGTGTTTCGGAGTTTTCGGGGTTTTCCACTTTTCAACGGTTTTGATCTTTGCCGGGTCCACCTGGATACCTTCTTTGTTCACTATGTGACCAAGGAATTGAACTTCTTCCAACCAAAATGCACACTTTGAAAACTTAGCGTACAGTTTTTTTTCCTCAATACTTCTAGCACTTTTTTCAAATGTTCTTCGTGCTCTTGATCATTCTTTGAGTAAATAAGTATGTCATCGATGAAAACAATGACAAACTTGTCAAGATATGGCCCACACACTCGGTTCATAAGGTCCATGAATACAGCTGGTGCGTTAGTCAATCCAAATGGCATAACCATAAACTCGTAATGACCATAACGCGTTCTAAAAGCAGTTTTTGGAATATCATCCTACTTTACTCGCATTTGATGATATCCAGAACGTAAATCGATCTTCGAATAAACAGACGAGCCTTGTAGTTGATCAAATAAGTCATCGATTCTTGGTAGTGGGTAGCGGTTCTTGATGGTAAGTTTGTTCAACTCTCGGTAGTCGATACACAACCTGAATGTACCATATTTCTTCTTCACAAACTGAACAGGAGCTCCCCATGGTGAAGTGCTTGGTCGAATGAAACCACGCTCTAAAAGTTCCTGTAACTGACTTTGTAATTCTTTCATTTCGCTGGGTGTGAGTCTGTATGGAGCACGAGCTATTGGTGCAGCTCTTGGTACAAGGTCTATTTAAAATTCAACGGATCGATGTGGGTGTAATCCCGGTAATTCTTTCGGAAATACATCGGGAAATTCTTTTGCGACGAGAACATCACTGATGCTCTTTTCTTCAGTTTGTACTTTCTCGACGTGTGCTAGAACAGCATAGCAACCTTTTCTTATTAGTTTTTGTGCCTTTAAATTACTAATTAGATGTAGCTTCGTGTTACCCTTTTCTCCGTACACCATTAAGGGTTCTCCTTCTTCTCGTACAATGCGAATTGCATTTTTGTAACATACGATCTCTGCTTTCATCTCCTTCAGCCAGTCCATGCCAACTATTACATCAAAACTCCCTAACTCTACTGGTATCAAATCAATCTTAAATATTTCACTACCCAGTTTAATTTCTCGATTCCGGCATATATAATCTGCTGAAATTATTTTATCGTTTGCTAATTCGAGTAAAAATTTACTATCCAACGGCGTCAATGGAAAACTTAATTTAGCACAAAAATCTCTACTCATATAGCTTCTATCCGCACCCGAATCAAATAAAACGTAAGCAAATTTATTGTCAATAAGAAACGTACCCGTAACAAGCTCCGGATCTTCCTGTGCCTCTGCCGTATTAATATTGAAAACTCTTCCACGACCTTGTCCATTCGTGTTCTCCTGGTTCGGGCAATTTCTAATAATGTGGCCCGGTTTTCCACATTTATAACAAACTACATTGGCATAACTTGCTCCGACACTACTTGCTCCGCCATTACTCGTTCCGACACCATTTGTTCCTGTCGTTCTATTAACCCCTGGTCCGTAGACCTCACACTTCGCCGCGCTATGACCATTTCTTTTACACTTGTTGCAAAATTTGGTGCAAAACCCCGAGTGATACTTTTCACACCTTTGGCATAGCTACTTCTGATTGTTGTTGTTGTTGCGGTTGTTATTGTTGTTGGGATGATTGTTGTAGTTGTTGTTGTTGTTGTTGTTGTTGTTCTGCCGTTTGTTGTAGTTATGATTAGTGTTGCGATTGTTGGGATAGTTGTTGTTGTTTTGGTGACTCATATCACCGTTTTCCTCCCACTTTCTTTTGACTAACTTCACGTTGGCCTCTTCGGCCGCCTGTTCTTTAATTCTTCCCTCAATCTGGTTTACTAGTTTGTGAGCCATTCTACATGCCTTTTGTATGGAGGCAGGCTCGTGTAAACTTATATCTTCTTGGATTCTCTCAGGTAACCCTTTCACAAACGCTTCGATCTTCTCTTCCTCATCTTCGAACGCTCTCGGACACAATAGGCACAATTCTGTGAATCGTCTTTCGTACGAAGTAATATAGAATCCCTGTGTTCGTAACTGTAACAACCCTCACTTTTCGACTTCTAAATTACTGAATTAACCCTAGGGTTATATGTCTGACTATATGTATTAAGGGTTGTTATATACAATTAAATATTAACCGAATAGTAATTTTTAGTCAACAATGTACGCTTAAATAAATAATATATTATTAATTTATATAATTTGAAATAATTTAACTAAGTATATAAACTTTGTATCACTTTTATTATTTAGTTAATGTATTATATATTTAACTATATAATAAATCCAATTATATATAAATGTAATAATATTTACAAACTTACTAAAGCTATAGTTTAATAATTAAAATCATAATTATTATTAAAAATACAAAATACCGAATTATTTATTATTTTTATGCAAAATTTGTATTTATTAATTAAATAAAAAAATAAAATAAAAATAAAATAAAATATTATTGACAAATATTCTTGGAAAAACATTAAATAAATTTGTTTATTTACATAAAAAAAATCCTTAAAATAAATAAAAAATAAATAAATAAATAAATAAATTACTTTTTAATTAAAAATTTTAATGGAAAAACTACTTTTATTATTTTATTTTGTGCATTATCCCATGACCTAACATTTAATACTTTTTAATTTTAAAATCCCATTAAGAATTAAATATTTCTTTTTTTTATTATTTTATTCTTTTTACCTAATTTTTTCAAGTATAAATACCCCTCATTTCTCATTCAAACTCACACCAAAATTTCTCTCATTCTCTCTTTGAAGAATTACTACTAGTAAGTATTCTTTTTTTACTTTTTACTTTTTACTTTTTACTTCGGTTATTATTTTTACCGAAATATGTAAATAATGTTATAAATTATATGCAATTAAAAATAAAATAAATAACATGTATACATTATTACTATTACTAGTACCTATAACCTACTACTTATATTGTGACATAAAAACATTTTGGGATATGTATTAGAGATGTATAGATCTTCGAACTTTCTTGACGAATGGTTTCTATGAGATTCTAGGCAGAGGGTTTGGATTTCCGATTTAAAGGGTCCTATGGCTCAAGCCCCTAGATCTAAATTAGCCATTCGAAGGGAAAGGGGTGATTGGAAGCATATCTAATATGGCAAGTATCCTAAAATAGAAAACACTGATAAAAGTAGAAACTCTCTAGTCATAGGAACTTAGTAAAATAAGAAACTTTCTAAAAATGGAAACTTTATAAAAATAGTAACTTACTAGGAATAGAAACTTAGTAAAACAAACTATACTTAAACACATACTTAAACTTAAACATGGGCAAAACACTTAACTACTCTTAAATGTCAATAGGTTGACTTTTTTGCTCACTCGTTCAACTCTTTATTCCGAGGAATAACTCTCTCTCTACTTACTAAGGTGAATTCATAGCCCCTCTTTAATTGCTAGCAAACTTACTTACTTTTACTTGGGGTGAGACACATGCTGTTTTTAATTTTACGCTTTAGACACAAGTACCAAACTGTTAAACTATGCTATACCCGGCTATGTCCGACTAAGTCCCTACAGTGATATTTTTAATTGCTGCGGCATGCTTAATTATTTGGGGGTAGGCCTATCGGGAGTAACGTCCCCGATACATTTGACCAAGTCATTGTATTACTTAATAATAAAATTAAACCGACAAGGACAGACACAACTTGTCATGGGGCCAACTTGAACGTTTAGTCTAAATATCACGCATTGGCATAACTTTTTGATCCTGCAGGAGATCAACTTTACAAACTAAATCTTGTGGTCTAAAACAACGACAAACTTTTTGTTAAACCTATGAACTTCACTCAACCTTTTTGGTTGACACTTTAGCATGTTTTGTCTCAGGTGCTGTTTGATTCAAGCTCTTATACTTACTGCTTATGTGATGCTACTTGGACATAGGATCAAGAGATATCGCATTTATTACTTCTGCATGTGAACATTTACGATATTGTTATTCCTGTCATTGTAACGACATTTCATTTTCCGCTGCGTACTCATTAAAGTTAAATTCATCATTTAATATTGTTCTCGTTTATTATAATATGTTGGTATGTTTTGATAATAGTGACGTTCCTTCCAGACCCTATTGGGAGGGCGTTACAGATTGGTATCAGAGCATAACCAGGCTGTTAAAGAGAACCATGATTGCATTTTTATGTGTGCCTTACTTGTTAGCTAGGGTGCCTTAGCAATCTAGGTAACTATAACCTTTCCTGCCTTAGAATTAAAGCACTTAGGATTGCTCCATAATCTTAACAATTATGCTTTAATATACTTGACTTAAAGATTCTAATCAAAATCTCTTTCCTAATATTAGGATGTCTAATTCTCATCAAGCGAACAAAATGAATCTTTTCGAGCCAACCGAAAAAGATACCGAAAGATCTTCCACTGAAAGACCAGTCCAAAGCCCACCTTATGGCTTTGGTGGTCCTCCATCACCAAATTATAGCCCAAATACTACTCTAAAGTTACATGGGTCTCCTGAATACTATCCAACCCCAAGGAATAAAGACAAGAGGAAATGTCTTGAAGAAACTGGGCCGTCAAAGAAAAGATCCCGATCTCCTTCCTACGATGAAGTTGATGCCAAGTACGAGCTCATGAATCTGCGAAAAACTACCGATGACCTTATTCGCCATATTGCAAGGATCGATGCTCAAATGAAGGAAAAAGACCTAGCGATCAAGAAGCTCATGGAGGAAAATGCTGAGCTAAAGAAAGAGATTATATACATACATTTGTTTTATCCCATGACAGATGTGGACTTTGGTTTGCACCCTTACAAGAAATGCCCGATGGGGGAAGCAATCTCTCTCCTACCTAAGGGAAGATGTTGACCTTAGATTGAAGATGGAGGAAAACCGCGTGAATAATCAACTTTCTATGAGGGACCACAAGTACCATGTAATCAACAATGATGTTTCCAATCTTTATGATAACATCGAGTATCTTTATGAGGAACAAAAGGAGAAGAACGACAAGTTTGAGAAGTTTATGAAGGAGGTTGAGGACGAGAAGAAGAAATATGAAGACTACTTCAATCTTAATATTTCCTAGTTATTTTCTATCTATGCAAAGGCTAGGCCTTAAACTATTTCTATCCCCGAATCGTGTAATAAGAAGGCTTGTTTAAAGCCTTGTTCTTAATAAAATAAAGTGTTTCGTTTATATCATATTCATCTTTATTCCACTTAATTTTTTTTTTTCAAACTTATGACCTATCAAGTTTATCAAACTTCTATATGTTATTGAAGATAACGGTTCGTCCACAAGCTCCTGCTACTACTTCAAACACTCACGTATCTTATGCCTTTATGCATCGGTTTGCGAACCGAAAAATATTATTGGGTTATCACAGTATACGAATTGAAATTCTTTAATCAATATCTGGTTACAAATCTCAACACGTCATACCACCATTATTACATAAATGGATGACACATCATATCTTATCATATATTATCATGTCTATAAACTTTGTCTACCACTTATCCTAAATTTCCTCCGTAAATTACGGAAATCTTTTTGCTATAAATACGTATTCAAGGAGACGAATATATCATTCGGTATTCAATACCCATTTAATATCAAACCCTATTCCAAACATATAATATGAATTTCTCAAACTCTTCAAGCTCCCACGGCAGCGTAACCGGAATAAACGAACCAATCAGCCATCATCTATTCTGGATGAATTGGGGATGGGTTCGTAGCCGACTCAATCAATGGAGACAAGAAGAAGGTGATCCCTTCCACCAACCGAATTCACCTCTTGGCGAAGAACCTGAAGCGCTTACCGGCGAACCAGTCCGAAACACCATTTTCTCTCTTCTTTCCAGGGTATCCCGTCACGAATATATAATATCGAAGATTCTAGATCTTATTCACCCCCCTTGTTCCAACCACCAATCATCCCGGAATAATAGAAGAAGTCAACGAGCTTCGCGCTCTAGTAGTGGCTCTGGAAAATCTGGTGTGAAACCTACGAACACCAGCAGCACCAGCAGCATAACTAGCATCACCACCAGTACCATCAGTACCATCAACATCACCACTAACAGCATCAGCTTCATCAACAACAACATTCGTATCCCCCGCCTCAACAACACACTCAGTACCTCAAACATCAACATGATACGCCCCATAGATACCAAGGAATATTAGCAATAAAGAGTTAAGATGTATTGACTCATTCTTCGTGAAGAATTATATATGTATACCTTATATATATATATGATTTGGAACAATAATAAATCTTGTCGTACTAAGCAATTACGTGAGAATCTCAACTAGTATGTACTACTTTGTTAATTCATATCACTAATATGCTATGATGTACACCCTTCGCTAATGACTTAACAATTGTTAATCACTGCTTCAGCACAATAAACTCCATTTCATAATAAATCAAGTATAACGATGAATGTATTGATTCATAACTTCATTAGCGAAATATTTCGCAACAATTATGAAATCTCTAAGATTTTGGAGATTATTTACTCTTGTTCCAAACCGCAAATCAAATGAGTTTAATATATATTAACTCATTAAATCTATGATTATATCTGAAGAATACATATATGATGTGTGCAGCGGGGTGTACGAAATAGTATTAATTTAAATACGAAATAAGACTAAATATTACACAAGTTTTAATTATTTATTTACAAAATGGATATACCTAAACCTTGCTACAACACTATAGGCAGTGTACCTAATCGTAGAGTATTATAGTTTTTAGTAAGTCCGGTTCGTTCCACAGGGAGCGGGCTTATTGCACACTATATTTTTAAACAATTATATTTGTACAAAATATATTATATTGATAATATATAAAAGGGGGTTTACCGTTTAATGACTGGTTTGTCGATTTTATATTTTAAGTTACAATTAAAACCTAATGCAAAATATTAATGACGATAATTAAAGTAGCGAAAAATAAATGACAATAAATAAATGACGTTAAATAAAATAGCGAGTAAATAAAAGTAGATGAAATATGAAATAAAATATATTATGCTTATTTAAACTTCCGTAACCATGATGGTTGACGTGTTGATTTTAATTTTATGCCCATGGGTTAATTGTCCTTTGTCCTGGATTATTTAATATGTCCGTCTGGTTTTTGTCCATAACAGTCCATCGGTCATAAATTTAAAGTTCGAGTGTCCTCGTCAAATTATCCTTATACCCGAAGTCAAATATTCCAACTAATTGGGGACTTAAACTGTAACAAGGTTTTAATACTTTGTTTAATAATTACACCAGGATATCGACAGCGTGTAACCCAAGGTTTTAATACTTTGTTATCAATTATGCCAAGTGTCCTTGTACATAATTTCACCCCTGTTTTAATAATTCCATAGACTATTAATCCATTCCCGTATCCGGTTAAAGGAACGATTATTCGTACATATAAATATCCCGCCCATCGTGACCGATCGAGTGTATATGGTTATTTATAGGGACGTCCAATTGTAAATCTTTATATTAAAATTAACAAACTATCATTTAGTTAAACAAATATAAAGCCCATTAATAGCCCATAGTCTAATTTCCACAAGTGTCGTTCTTTTGTCCAAACCCCAATTAAGGTACAAAGCCCAATTACCCCGTCTTTAATATTTAGTCCAACATCATGATTACTTTGGCTCAAATAAGCATAATAATAACTTAAGTACGAGACACTAATTTAAAAAGGAGAACATAGCTTAGATTGATTATTTATCGCGTAGTGTTACACGGACAGAGCTCCGACTTTAAAACTCGTAAAATAACCTTTACATAACCCGAACTAATCTAATATAAAACTACCCTATACTATATATATTATATATATTTATTTATTTATTTATTACAGAGTATTATTATTATTATTTTTATATATTTTTTATTCGGCAGAATGCATGGCCTTTTATAGGCGTTTTGATTTCTGACAGCTCCGCGAGTCATGGAGTTTTAAGTCTGCAAACTCCGCGAGTCGTGGAGTTTGAAAATCCAGCTCACATAATTTTGGAACCTTGCTTGTCGACATATTTTATATATAAATATAAAATATAAATAATTAATATAATTATTTATATATTATATTATATTATATTTTTGTGCATAGTAGACTTGTAATTTTTGGTCCATTGCGTCGGGCGTTGATAGTTGGCTCGGGTACCGGTTCGGGATTTTTGAACGTCCTTGCGTACAATTTAATATCTTGTACTTTGCGTTTTGTAACTTGTACTCTTGTCATTTTTAGACGTTTTTCATCAATAAATTGAACCTTTTGAATTGTATCTTGTACATTTGAGCTTTTTGGATGTTTGTGTCTTCAAATCTTCGTTTTCGCCTTTTGTCTTCGCACTTATTTGTTTAAACAATTACAATGAAAATATAATACAATTACATATGAAAACCTATTATTTAGGAGGGATATTGCTATGAAATATATGTTCCTTTTTAGCCTTATCAAATATCCCCACACTTAAACGTTTCTTGTCCTCAAGCAATACATAACTTGAAATAAAATCACACTTCACTCGAATCACTTTTTTATTCTCACACTTTATACATCAGTGATTTTGATATAGCGGTATAAACAATGATAGTAACGATGGTTAAAGGTGGGTGTGTCATCCACAGTTGCCTCGGGTTTAGGTCAATGACACTTGCAATCAAATTGCCGATTTACTTTCGGTTTCCAAAGCAAAGTGCACATTTGAAAGGCGGTTTACAGTCCCACATGACTATGAAAATGTAGATCCTTAAGGAAATTGGATCTTTATGAAAACATTTGATCTTTTTTAAAATTTAATCTAGCTTTTACCCTAGATAAGTTTTCCGGAATAACCCTTCACCGGTGTTGCAAAATATTTTTGTGGGTTTTGTGGGTTTCAGATTTGAAAATTTTAGCTCAAAATTTATGGTTTTGTGTCACCCACTTGCTATCCTTGTATTAGGAAAGCAACACATCCAGTTTACTTGCTCCGTATATTACCTTTCGGTAAACTACCGTCCGATTGTAAAGGAAAGCGATGAACAAGCAACTGTTAAGGCAATGTCCCGTGACTTGCTTTTGATTATGGTCTATAAATGTGTCAGATGCTAGTACTATCCTTTGTAGGATCAATAGTAAGATCATCCTATAATTTTTTCGATCTGGCACAAGGTCCTGTCTCCGACCATGCTATGCAACCACCGTTCTTACGGTTGACACCCGATTTGGTTCAGGTGACCTAATGAATTCCAGGTGAATTCCTAGGATTTTACGTTCAATGGTAATGAATGCATTGAAAATAGGTTTTCAGAAAACAAATCGGTTTTAATTTGATCAAAATATTTTCTCATTCTAGCTCGAGTTTAGATATCATTGAATTCCATGAGTTTGAATTCTCAATCTTTAAGATCAATCTCAAGGATTGAGTAATATCAGTCTTAAAAGCTGATTTTTAATCTTTAAGGAGATTATCCTTTCTGGGGGTCTGATTCATTAGTCTTATCAAGCTAATTTGCACGGCGTCCTCCCCATTTTATGAGACAGATCCTCTCATAGTTAGGATAAGTCTGACCACTTGGCGACCCTGTTTGATGTTGAGGTCCGTGGATTTCCTGCTGATTTTAGAGATGACTTTTCTAGATTTTTCGTCAACCTACAGCTGGTCTGGACGACAACTTCTTGACCTAAATCAAGAAGCGCGTGTCTTTTTCGGAAGACTTTACTTCCTTTTAATGATGGAATTGATTCATCGTGTAGATCCATCTTTTCTTTTCTTTCATCGGGTAAAACAGTTAATTTAGTCCAAAACAAAAACACCTGCAATAACTTTACGGAAACATGTGCTAGATAGTTTTTAATTGAATAACTAGATACATTCTCCCCACACTTAGTTTCTTTCTTTGCCTTTTTATTCTCCTTTATTCCATTTTAAATGAATTCAAGCGTTTTAGGGTGTTTCTCAATTTATGTCCTTTACGAGGTAACGATAATTTCGGTATTAACACCTAGTTTTCACCGTTCATAAATATGTATAAACATGATTTTGAATTCATTTAGTTGAAAAATTTTAAAATTTTCACAATATTTAGAAAACAAGCCAAGTATAAACCCGAGAGAATTTATAACCCTTCCCCACTCTTGAGATCATGCAATGCCCTCATTTGCATGTAATCAGACTCTAATTATAAATTAATGAGGGTGATTAGTGTAGAAAAGTGATTGAAAATACCCAGTTTGTAATTACAAAGCTCATCGAATGATAGATGGCGCGCCTCATCGTTTATTCCTTCTTGTTTTATCACACATATTTTTCTTCAAAAACGGTTGCTTTTCTGAATTGTTTGCTAATCTTTAAAAATGCGTCTTTTACCCTAATCATGCATTTTTATTAACGAGTTATGCACTAACCCGAACCCCTAATTTAGCGTTAAGTGGGGTTAGACTTCCCCATACTTAGCTGATGACATGTGAAGTCGGTAGAATAAGTTCCACGAATTAAAATAGTGAGCCAGTTATTTACATCTCGGGTGGCATAAAATATATCAATGGGTTTAAAGTTTAAATCCACCCGATCGTCACTACTTAATTCTTTTTTAAGTGTAGCTTTTAGTAAATGGATATGTCTCTTTTCTGGTTCTTGGTCAAATGGATCGATATACATCGACATACATATTTCTATAGAATGGATAATTCCTAACATTTCCTTCCGTTCATTCTCGGGATCAAAGGTTTCACCTCTATTACCTAATTGGGTGAAATTCGAGGTGTCATTATCTATTAAAGCTCGTAGTTCATCTTCGGTAGATGACTCGTCTATTGAGAATATTGGGTTGGAAGGTTGTGGAATGGTGAATTTTGGGATTGGAGTAGATTCTTCTTCATTAACGGTACTTATTGTTCTCACCATTTTGGTCTCGGGGGTAAAATTTTCAACGTTATCGTTTTTCCAAGAGTACCAATTTGTCACCCTTACTTCTTCTTTATCCATTGATGGATCGATGATTTCGTCGGTAGAGGCTAATGTGTCGATATGTTGTGAAATTGGTAAGACTGAATAAAAAGTATCATCGGGATAGTTGGTAATTTCGGAGCTCTCGAATTCATCAAAATTTGATGATATGAGATTTTCTTGCACAATACTCCTCAGATCAACAGGTGTGTAGTCTGATAGAGTTTCAGCTTGCCGGTTTACAAACTCTCTCATTTGTTCATTTTGAGCATTGAGTTCTTCGAGTTTGATTTTCATATTGTCTAATAAATTTTCAGACACGTAATTTTCCTCGTCTACTGGTTGTTGAGTTTGGATATATTCTTGGGAATAATCCCAATTTGAATTGTATTCTTCATAATCATTCCATTCAGGTTCCGTAGGTGCGTAATTTTCCATAGGAACGTAATAATAACATTCCCATGTTGAGTGATAATCTCCACAGATTTCATAACCAGTTATTGTTTCGTCATTCGTGATCCAAGATTGACCGAACGAATTGTCATCAACACTCGTTTGAGAGTATTGATTTAATTGATTTTGGATATCAAAAAGGGTTTCCATAGCCTTGTTTTCAAAATTTTCCATTTTATTGCGATGGCCAAATTTTAGCTACAATGTGGTGCATTTACTAATTATCCTATTAGTTATAAAAATAGAAAAACTTATATAAGTTGTCCAATTAATAGACTTTTCTGCTTTTGCCCACGTTTCGAATAGCCAAAAGATGCAGCAGGGAGCCAGAACCCTTTAAATTGGAAGCTCACAACTCAGCCACTAACAAATCCAACTATTACTACGAAGCAGAAAATTGTCAACGTCCATTAATTTAACCACTTAAATAATTTTTCTTTCCGTTTGAGATATTAGATAAGAAATAGAGAAAATTTCTAAGTCCTAAAAACTAAAGCGTCGAGAAATAAGAAAGAAAAAGAATGCGCGTCGAAAAACGTCAAAAAATAAAAATAAGAAAATAGCGCGTCGTAACTTAAAAGTCTAAAAATTATATCTAAAAAGTTGCGCCTAAAGGTCTAAAGGTAAATGCAATTTTATTCAGAAAACGGCAATTACTTAAAGGCACTAAAATCTATTTAAAACTAAAGCGAAAAACGACGTTGCAAAATTCTAAAGCACTTAAATCTTAGTCTAAAGAAAAAGCACTTAAGGGATTATACGGCAAAGCCTAAAAATCTAGAAAATAAAAATAAGCTACGGCAAAAACTATGTCTTAAAACTAGCTACGAACGAAAAATATACAAATATTACGCTAAAACAAATGAAAAGATACAAAATATAAAAATAAACTTAAAGTTATAAAAATTATTTATTTTTATAAAAATATTATTTTTATATTATTTATTTTATAAAAGTATTAATTTATATATATATTTAATAATACTAATTAATATTTAAAATACAAATTAATTTAAAAACTAAAACTAAATATTAATATTAAATATAAACCTAATTAAGTTTTAATAATAATAATTAAATTATACTCGTAATAAATGCCAAATTAGGGTTTTGGGTGCGTCTGTCAGGGTGGCTCCGCGAGTCGTGGAGTTTTAAGCCTGCAAACTCCGCGAGTCGTGGAATTTGCATTTTTGGTTTTTTTTTTTTTAAATTTTATATTGTTTTTCTAAAATGATATATAAATATATTTATACAAAAATAAATTAAAAATCTAGCGTTTCACCAAGTTCCTCGGCAGCGGCGCCAAAAACTTGATGTGTGCAGCGGGGTGTACGAAATAGTATTAATTTAAATACGAAATACGACGAAATATTACACAAGTTTTAATTATTTATTTACAAAATGGATATACCTAAACCTTGCTACAACACTATAGGCAGTGTACCTAATCGTAGAGTAGTATAGTTTTTAGTAAGTACGGTTCGTTCCACAGGGAGCGGGCTTATTGCACACTATATTTTTAAACAATTATATTTGTACAAAATATATTATATTGATAATATATAAAAGGGTGTTTACCGTTTAATGACTGGTTTGTCGATTTTATATTTTAAGTTACAATTAAAACCTAATGTAAAATATAAATGACGATAATTAAAGTAGCGAAAAATAAATGACAATAAATAAATGACGTTAAATAAAATAGCGAGTAAATAAAAGTAGATGAAATATGAAATAAAATATATTATGCTTATTTAAACTTCCGTAACCATGATGGTTGACGTGTTGATTTTAATTTTATGCCCATGGGTTAATTGTCCTTTGTCCTGGATTATTTAATATGTCCGTCTGGGTTTTGTCCATAACATTCCATCGGTCATAAATTTAAAGTGCGAGTGTCCTCGTCAAATTATCCTTATACCCGAAGTCAAATATTCCAACTAATTGGGGACTTAAACTGTAACAAGGTTTTAATACTTTGTTTAATAATTACACCAGGATATCGACAGCGTGTAACCCAAGGTTTTAATACTTTGTTACCAATTATGCCAAGTGTCCTTGTACATAATTTCACCCCTGTCTTAATAATTCCATAGACTATTAATCCATTCCCGTACCCGGTTAAATGAACGATTATTCGTACATATAAATATCCAGGCCATCGTGTCAGATCGAGTGTATATGGTTATTTATAGGGACGTCCAATTGTAAATCTTTATATTAAAATTAACAAACTATCATTTAGTTAAACAAATATAAAGCCCATTAATAGCCCATAGTCTAATTTCCACAAGTGTCGTTCTTTTGTCCAAACCCCAATTAAGGTACAAAGCCCAATTACCCCGTCTTTAATATTTAGTCCAACATCATGATTACTTTGGCTCAAATAAGCATAATAATAACTTAAGTACGAGACATTAATTTAAAAAGGAGAACATAGCTTACATTGATTATTTATCGCGTAGTGTTACACGGACAGAGCTTCGACTTTAAAACTCGTAAAATAACCTTTACATAACCTGAACTAATCTAATATAAAACTACCCTATACTATATATATTATATATATATATTTATTTATTTATTTATTACAGAGTATTATTATTATTATTATTTTTATATATTTTTTATTCGGCAGAATGCATGGCCTTTTATAGGCGTTTTGATTTCTGACAGCTCCGCGAGTCGTGGAGTTTTAAGTCTGCAAACTCCGCGAGTCGTGGAGTTTGAAAATCCAGCTCACATAATTTTGGAACCTTGCTTGTCGACATATTTTATATATAAATATAAAATATAAATAATTAATATAATTATTTATATATTATATTATATTATATTATATTTTTGTGCATAGTAGACTTGTAATTTTTGGTCCATTGCGTCGGGCGTTGATAGTTGGCTCGGGTACTGGTTCCGAATTTTCGAACGTCCTTGCGTACAATTTAATATCTTGTACTTTGCGTTTTGTAACTTGTACTCTTGTCATTTTTAGACGTTTTTCATCAATAAATTGAACCTTTTGAATTGTATCTTGTACATTTGAGCTTTTTGGATGTTTGTGTCTTCAAATCTTCGTTTTCGCCTTTTGTCTTCGCACTTATTTGTTTAAACAATTACAATGAAAATATAATACAATTACATATGAAAACCTATTATTTAGGAGGGATATTGCTATGAAATATATGTTCCTTTTTAGCCTTATCAATATATGAACGTATATCTTCATAAAGATTGTAAAAACTGTTAATTGTGAAAATATTTTAACGGGTAGGTAATACCCGAGAAATATTTACATCTCACATAAATACACTGTACATTCTTCAATTTCGATTCATAAATCATTAATTATACTCACTGCCTTCACTGTGATACACAATCATTTTCATACAAATTTAATTACACATTCTGAAATTAACATACCAGAATTCAAGTAAAGCTTTAGCAGGTGTTATCTTCCTAAAGATCACTACATTCATGAATTATATTCATTCATATTCTATGATGAATTATCACATCAAACCACCAAAATTATCATCAACAACGCCTATTCGTTAACCATTAGATCCGTTGACGATTACAATCAGCGTTTAATCATCTAAAAAAAATAATATTTCTTGAAACCATCTCGGATTGATAACCAATGATTCAGATATGGTAGCATTAAATGCAGAGGAAACAAAAGAATTTTCCTCGTCATTAGAACTTAGAAATTCTGAGATATCACTGTATCTTTCGTTATAAATATCCTCTATATTTCTGAAGATATCTTTATAACGATTCTTGTCAGCAATTAATTATCTCTTTGCGATATCTTTATCACATCATAAAGGAAACTGTTTTAGTTTCTATATTCTGTAAAGTTCAAGTTTAAATTATGAATGATTTGAAGTAGTGTTGGGAATTGAAGCATGAGTTAGTATAATATAATGACGTCAGGCCAACGTGATTATATTACAGTAAGTCATGCTAAATTTTTAATGGAAGATGATGATTCATAGACTTTATAATCATCATTTGCCATGTTACACGACTCTTATCTATTTAAACTCTAAACATATCAAGAAAATATTTTTCTTGATAATTCGGTCTTTTCCGGATATTCTGGTAATATGACAAATCAAATCGTGCTATTACCTTTCCTTCTGCTTTGAATATCATGATCATTCGAAACTTCATACCTACGAATTCTGGACCGCTACTTGCTTTACAAAAGAATGAAGCTTCGACATATAAGGGAAAATATAAATCCCGATAACAACACTGAAATTACAAACCGTGTATATCAATGCGTATAGCAATATAAAGACACGGGAGAACTAAAAACACAATAAATCCTATAGCATAGTAGAAGTAAACAGACTCCTCTGGTGGGAGTTGGAAAAGAAGGATGATTGTGGCGATAACCAATATAATGTCAAAGACAAGAACTGGATTGAGCATATTAACAAAACTTTTGGAAGTATGAATTGAGAAAGAAAGTATATAAGTGGTGAAGATAATGAAATGGAAGAAGCTAATTTATAGCAAAAATTCCAGACACAGCAATCGAGGCAATTCACCGCATTTAATTAAAGAAAATCCTAATTTCCGTAATTACCGGAAAATTAAATCTTATAAAGATTTTGAAGATTTCTTTAATTCCTTGAAATCCGGAAATCAATTGTAACTACGTCAAAAGTTAAGGCGAACATTTAATTTTCTCATTTACTCTTTTACGATAGTTTCGTTTATACTCTTTCTATAATCGAATTACTTTATCCATATTATTTAATGTCGATAAAACTCTAATTCATCATTCTTGTTATAAAGAATGACGATCTCTATCAAATTTCATGACTATGATTTTCATGAACTCCTCTCTGTTTTGTCTGCCTAATATTGCAGCATAAACGCTCAAGGTTTTAAATGAGCTCAATATTATTCATAACACATTTCATGTATCCAATTTACTGAAATGACTTGCATAACATCATCATTTTGAATGATCTCTGCATTAATGATAAAATGCACTTCGTAGAAGAACCTATAGAGATTATGGTTTGTATGACTTAAATGCTTGAAACAAAACAATATTCTATCCTTTGGAAAACACGCAAGGCCCCGAACATACCTGGGAACGTGAAGACCAAATGAAACAGAAATATCCCCATCTCTTCTCAACCGCCGATGCATCCGAGAAGTCTACCTAAAACTTCGGGACAAAGTTTTTATTAACGGGGAGGTACTGTAACAACCCTCACTTTTCGACTTCTAAATTACTGAATTAACCCTAGGGTTATATGTCAGTACTATATGTATTAAGGGTTGTTATATACAATTAAATATTGACCGAATAGTAATTTTTAGTCAACAATGTACGCTTAAATAAATAATATATTATTAATTTATATAATTTGAAATAATTTAACTAAGTATATAAACTTTGTATCACTTTTATTATTTAGTTAATGTATTATATATTTAACTATATAATAAATCCTATTATATATAAATGTAATAATATTTACAAACTTACTAAAGCTATAGTTTAATAATTAAAATCATAATTATTATTAAAAATACAAAATATCGAATTATTTATTATTTTTATGAAAAATTTGTATTTATTAATTAAATAAAAAAAAATTAAAATATTATTGACAAATATTCTTGGAAAAACATTAAATAAATTTGTTTATTTACATAAAAAAAAATCCTTAAAATAAATAAAAAATAAATAAATAAATAAATAAATAAATTACTTTTTAATTAAAAATTTTAATGGAAAAACTACTTTTATTATTTTATTTTGTGCATTCTCCCATGACCTAACATTTAATACTTTTTAATTTTAAAATCCCATTAAGAATTAAATATTTCTTTTTTTTAATTATTTCATTCTTTTTACCTAATTTTTTCAAGTATAAATACCCCTCATTTCTCATTCAAACTCACACTAAAATTTCTCTCATTCTCTCTTTGAAGAATTACTACTAGTAAGTATTCTTTTCTTACTTTTTATTTTTTTACTTTTTACTTTTTACCTTTTACTTTTTACTTTTTACTTTTTACTTTTTACTTCGGTTATTATTTTTACCGAAATATGTAAATAATGTTATAAATTATATGCAATTAAAAATAAAATAAATAACATGTATACATTATTACCATTACTAGCACCTATAACCTACTACTTATATTGTAACATAAAAATATTTTGGGATATGTATTAGAGATGTATAGATCTTCGAACTTTCTTGACGAATGGTTTCTATGAGATTCTAGGCAGAGGGTTTGGATTTCCGATTTAAAGGGTCCTATGGCTCAAGCCCCTAGATCTAAATTAGCCATTCGAAGGGAAAGGGGTGATTGGAAGCTTATCTAATACGGTAAGTATCCTAAAATAGAAAACACTGATAAAAGTAGAAACTCTCTAGTCATAGGAACTTAGTAAAATAAGAAACTTTCTAAAAATGGAAACTTTATAAAAATAGTAACTTACTAGGAATAGAAACTTAGTAAAACAAACTATACTTAAACACATACTTAAACTTAAACATGGGCAAAACACTTAACTACTCTTAAATGTCAATAGGTTGACTTTCCTGCTCACTGGTTCAACTCTTTATTCCGAGGAATAACTCTCTCTCTACTTACTAAGGTGAATTCATAGCCCCTCTTTAATTGCTAGCAAACTTACTTACTTTTACTTGGGGTGAGACACATGCTGTTTTTAATTTTACACTTTAGACACAAGTACCAAACTGTTAAACTATGCTATACCCGGCTATGTCCGACTAAGTCCCTACAGTGATATTTTTAAATGCTGCGGCTTGCTTAATTATTTGGGGGTAGGCCTATCGGGAGTAACGTCCCCGATACATTTGACCAAGTCATTGTATTACTTAATAATGAAATTAAACCGACAAGGACAGACACAACTTGTCATGGGGCAAACTTGAACGTTTAGTCTAAATATCATGCATTGGCATAACTTTTTGATCCTGCGGGAGATCAACTTTACAAACTAAATCTTGTGGTCTAAAACAACGACAAACTTTTTGTTAAACCTATGAACTTCACTCAACCTTTTTGGTTGACACTTTAGCATGTTTTGTCTCAGGTGCTGTTTGATTCAAGCTCTTATACTTACTGCTTATGTGATGCTACTTGGACATAGGATCAAGAGATATCACATTTATTACTTCTGCATGTGAACATTTATGATATTGTTATTCCTGTCATTGTAACGACATTTCATTTTCCGCTGCGTACTCATTAAAGTTAAATTCATCATTTAGTATTGTTCTCGTTTATTATAATATGTTGGTATGTTTTGATAATAGTAACGTTCCTTCCAGACCCTATTGGGAGGGCGTTACAGTAACCCTCTAAGTTCTGACTTGAGCTTATTGACCTCGGTTCTGGGACGGTACTTCTCGTTCATCAAGTGCTTGAATGCTGACCACGGTAGCGCGTAAGCAGCATCTTGTCCCACTTGCTCTAGATAGGTATTCTACAATGTTAACGCAATACCTGTGAAGGTATGCATAGCGTACTTCATTTTGTCTCCTTCAGTACACTTACTTATGGCAAACACCGATTAAACTTTCTCGGTCCACCGTTTCAATCCAATTGGTCCTTCAGTTCCATCAAATTCCAAAGGTTTGCAGGCAGTGAATTCTTTGTAGGTGCATCCTACACGATTTCTTGCGCCGTTAGCTGCATTGCTAGATTCAGAGTTATTGTTGGTATGTAGCGCAGCCTGTACTACGGCTATGTTTGAAGCAAGAAAGGCACGAAATTCCTCTTCGCTCATATTCAAGGTGTGTCGAGTAGTCGGTGCCATTTCCTTCAAAATAGTCAAATGAAACAATTTAATCATACAGAATATTAAGAGTAGTCAATAGTATTTCGTAGCATAATATGAACTCATTTATAAAAGATTTTTCTTCATATTAGCGTTTTATAATTTTAAATTCGGGTACTACCTACCCGTTAAGTTCATACTTAGTAGCTAATATACAATTCAACTACTACAATTCCATATGAAAAACTGATTATAATAATATATCACATACAAATATTCTTCAAACTTACAACTTCGCTATATTACATATAACATGAAATATAGTACACTATGATACAGGACAGTTTTGAAGATAAATCTAGTTAATATGCAAGTTGTTCAGCAAAGGAAATAAAGACACGTAATTCATAAGTCCAGAAATAAGTCATGCATTCTGGTTTTACTAAGACGACTTCCATCCTTGGTCTTATGGAAAATAACCGTTATGACCATTAGCTAGGCAGCATGTTGTAATGTCGTCAAAAGGACGAAGGTTTCGTAATGTCCAACAGCCCCGTAATAATCTAAAAACCTTGTTTCTCACCCCAACTACTGAATCCGTCACTTGTGGGAAGGTTTTATTTAAAAGTTGCAATTCGATGTTCTTTTTCTCACTTTGGTAAGAAGCGAACATCACTAACCCGTAAGCATAACATGCTTCTTTAAGTTGCATGTTAGAAGCTCTTTCTAATTCACGAAATCCTATGTTGGGATATGTTGAGTCAAAATAGGTTCTTAACCCGTAGCATAAAATTGCATTTGGGTTCCCCGCATTTAACGCTTTAAAGAAAACACGGCGTAACTTAAAGTCTCCCCAATGTGATATACCCCACCTATCAAAGGAAAGCCTTTTATAAACTAAGGCATTTTTGGAAAGTCTTTCAAATGTTTGAAAAGTTAATTTCGCCATAACTAAATGTGCTGATGAATTCTGACCGACTCTAGACAAGATTTCCTCAATCATATCCTCTGGTAGGTCTTCTAAAATATTCGGTTGTCTACCCTTAACGTCCATTTTGTTTTTATACTGTAAAATAGACAAGGATTAGATTCGTAAAAGATAATTAACAAACAATACAAGCAATTTTTACATAGAACATAAAAGTACAAGCACACTATAATACATATAATACACAACATGATTACAACGTTCTAATCTGAATCACTGGTTTCTTCTTCTTCGGACTTGGTTCGTTTTCCTAATTTTCTAGGAATATATGGTGTTCCTCTAATACGAGCCGTCGTTTTGCATAATGGTTTAGAAAAACCTGGTGGTTTAGAGGTTCCCGGGTCATTGTTACATTTTAGGAAATACGGATGTTGTCGATACATATAAAGTTCATCAGGGTTGGAATCGGGTTTCTCTATTTTTATACCTTTTCCCTTATTATTTTCTTTCGCTTTATTAAATTGGGTCGAGGTAATTTCTATAACATCATCGAAATCCTCATCGGGATCCGATTCATCAGAAAATTGGTAATCTTCCCAATATTTTGCTTCCTCGGCGGAAACAACATTGACCATTATTAACTTTAGTCCGTTGGTTGAGGATTTTCTTTTATTTAATCGATTTACTATAGGTATCAATATTTCTTCCTCCGGAACCTCTTCTTCTTCTGGTTCCTCCTCTTCTGATTCATCCTCTTCTGGTTCCTCTTCTTCCGGTTCCTCCTCTTCTGATTCCTCCTCTTCCGGTTCCTCTTCGATATGCTTCTCATCGGAAATACATCGATATGCTTCTCATCGGAAAAGTCACTAACAATTGGCACATCATCGATATGCTTCTCATCGGACTCGACTTTCTTAACGTGGGCAAGGATCGCAAAACAACCCTTACGGAGTAGTTTTCTAACTTTAAGGCACGAAACGAGGTTGAGTCTGGTGCAACTCTTATCGCCATAAACAATCAAAGGTTCACCATTCTCGATAGGAATTCGGATTGCGTTAAGATCACAAAGGATGTGAGATTTCGTTTTGACTAACCAATTCATACCGATTATTACATCAAAGCTTCCTAGTTCCATGGGTATCAAGTCAATTTCAAATTCCTTACCCAAAATGTTTAACGTACACCCCCGGTAATATGTGTCGGCACTTAATAGTTTCCCGTTAGCCACTTCAATGGTATAAGGGGTATCTAATGGAAGAGGTGGAGTGCTAAAAGAATGAGTCAAAGTCTTGGATACAAAGCATTTATCGGCACCCGAATCGAATAAGCAAGAGACATAAGAATTGTTGAGAAGAAACGTACCCGTGACTAGTTCAGTGTCATCCCGGGCTTCCTCGGTGTTGATGTTGAAAGCTCGGCCGCGCGTATTGGGGTTATCTTTCTTCTTTGGGCATGCATTTCTATAATGACCCGTTTGGCCACATTCGTAACAAGTGCCCGTCTTTGGTGCATTGGGCCACTTTCGAGCGACGGGAGTGGCACTTTTACAATCGTTGGCCTTATGACCAACTCCTTGGCACCGGTGGCAAATTAACTTACTACATTCGCCAAAGTGATGTTTGTTGCATTTGTTGCAAAGAGGTAGGTTCCCGGCATAACCTTTCTTGCCGTCGGAGGTGTAAGGCTTCTTAGCAAAGTTGTTGTTGCTTGATTGGGAGGGTTCCCACTTTCTTTTGTTGCCGCCCGGTTTATCCTCGGCCTTAGGTGCCGGAACTACGATTTCGTCCACTGTCTCTATCAATTTGCGGGCCATGTTCAAAGCTTCTTGATGATTAGGGGGTTTGGATGACATTACTCCGTGTTTGATGCTCTTTGGAAGACCATCCATGTAAAGTTCAACCCTTAAAGCTTCGGGGTTCACAAGATTTGGGTACATCAAGGCTAGTTCGGAAAATCGTTGATTATAAGCCTTGAGATCATTTCCGATCGCCTTTAAAGTTCTTAGCTCTTGTTCGAGCCTTCGGGTTTCTTCACGAGGGAAATATTCGACAATCATCTTTTCCCTCAAGTCGGCCCAAGAGAGGGCGTGAGCTTCATCGGTACCCACCGATTGTACATAAGTATTCCACCATGTAAGAGCGACACCGGCGAAGGTGTGAGTGGAGTATTTGACCTTGTCTTGGTCCCGACAACCGCTTATGCTAAAGACGGCTTCCGTTTGCTCAAACCATCGGGTGAGCACGACCGGTCCCCCGGTTCCATCAAAAGTGTGAGGTTTGCACCCCATGAAAGCTTTATAGGAGCATCCCTCGTTTGAGTTACCGGCTCCATTGTTGTTGTTGTTGTTGTGGTTGTTATTATTATTGTTGTTGGATGAGTGACCGGCCATGGCCGCATCTACGGCGGTAGCTATCATCCGTTCGAGAGCTTGTTCGGGAGTTTCATTGCGGCGTACATGACGAGGAGCCATTGTTCCTTCAAGACACAAGAATATCATTGATTAGTATTCTCAATAATACTAACCGTGATATAGAATAAAGATAAAGAGAAGTTTTTCCTCGACTCGCCTTAAATTCTTTATGTAATAATGTCGGAACGTTCATATGAGTCACCGTAATATAATCCCGGAAATTATATTACCCTGATTCATATGTGCATTCGACATCATTTCATATAGTCAAGGTGGCGTGTCAATCAAATTAAACAACGTGAGATTAAGATGAACTAAGAGTAGATATGAGTAGAAGCGTTCGAGTATAAATGCACAAGTAGTCAAGTAATTCCTACTTCAAGTCTATATGCCGGTTGTAGTCTAGACTCACCAATGTACCCTATGACTCGGGGTCGACACCAATGAACTCTAAATCCCTACAACCAACGCTCTGATACCATCTGTAGCGACCCGACCAAATCATGTTTGACGGCGCCGTCTACTTAGGTCCCGTTACGTGGTCATAAGTCTTTAAAACAACGTTTGACCAAAAGATATGTCGCATTCATTTCAAATGTAAAGATTGTTCAAAGTTTACGAGAATAGTTCCACCACAAGTTACGATACAAAGTTTTAAGTACAAATGAAACTTATGCGACACAATTTAAAAGTAGTCAAAAGACGCTCCATGTATGCATATATACTCGACATCCAATGCAAGTATCAAAATAATGAGCGGAAGCATGTATCATGTATCGTTCAAGGACCTGAGAAAAACATAGAAATCTGTCAACGAAAACGTTGGTGAAATCATAGGTTTAAGTAAGTAAGTACAAGTGAACCACAAGATTTGCATCAATGAATTAATAGTAATACATTCCAAAAGTTTGTTTCACGAGCACCCAATTATCAATGCTTAACATTTCCTTCCATTGAACCCCATCACTTAGTGCTAGAACATACACTGTTTCTCGAAAATATATTTCATTCGTAAACGGTAGCGAACCGTTTGAATGAGGGTTTGTCAAACCCATATGGATCCATACAACATAAGTTCTCGCTTACACCCGGCAAGTGTAACTAATGATAATCGAATTGAGGATTTTGTTCTAAACTCGTATGTAGAATGTTTGTTTTTCCTGTACTTGTGTTCACTTAGTAAAGAAATGTTTATGTTTTCTCATCCAAATGTAAGTTTAAAAAGAGTAAAAGTGGGACTATGATCTCACCTTGAGTGCACGAGTAGTAAAGTACTTCAACAAGTAAACGTGTGCAAAGAACAATGCTAGTCTTGACCTAAACAATAGGTTGTATCAATAACGGTAAACACGATAGGTCAAAGATGTTCAATTAGTCCTATGGCTCGTTAAGACTCGATCATAATAGCATGTGAATCAAATTGTCATGTTTCATGCAAGGTATAAGTATAAAAACATGTTAGAACGATTGCACAAATATTTGGTTAAGTTTGATTAAAAGTCAACTTGGTCGGGTCAAAGTCAACGAAAAAGTCAACATGTTCGGGTCGGGTCCCGAACTATTTTTCTGAGGTTTTTAATCATATATGAGCATGTTAGAACAAGTTTCATGTGAATCGGAGGTCCGTAGTATGCCAAACATTTTTCGTATTTTGGACATGGAGGTCAGAACCTGATCCCCTTATATGTCGCGCCGCGACAGGAAAGGCCGCGCCGCGGCAAAGGCCGGGAGCTGGTGTCTGGCCAGTCCCAAATGTTCAAGTCTCAATCCAAAACCTTTTTGTGCATAAAACACAAACTGCTAACACTTAGGACTCGCACCTTATATCGTTGGAAAGCTCTTTTGACGTAGAATGCAACTAAACACAATTCATCAATCAAAAACCTCATTATAACAACCAAAACCGCATCTAATGCTCAACATTAATCGCATACAAGTTCATAAATGCAATTCAATGATTCGGGCAATCAATTTACATGAATGATATGCCGTTTCGAAGGTAATCAAGCATACAATCCAACTAAACACTTACCAACCATAATCCATGGCATTCAATGCATCAAAAGTCCATTTCAAGTTCATCAAACCCTAACCCAAATTCACCAAAATCATAAATCAAGTTCATGAACTTTTCTAAAGCAACCTACACATCAAATTGAAGCTAGTGATACTAGGAACACAATTAGAACATGAACCTTTAACATCTAACAACATATGATCATCCAAAATTCAAGAACACCACACCAAAATTCAAGTTCATGCTAGTTACACTAAAACAACGAGATCGAGCATACCAATTACATACACGACATCGCAATGAGCCATAGACACTAACTAACACCATTTTAAGTCAAAAACACGAATTTAGAGAAATCTAGAGTTTTAGAAATGTTACTCAAACGAGATGAAGTTGGTACCAAAATGAAGAGGATGGAGAGAGGATCACGAATATGTAATTTATTTTGTTATAAGCCTCTTAGATCGAATTTAGATGATGATTGAATGAATTTGGTAGATGTGTGTGTGTTCTTGCTAGAGAGAAAGAGAGAGAGATGAAGAGGATTGAATGGTGGTGATTGGGGTGGACTAGTTGACCTAGTCAACTAGTTTGCCCCGTGTCAATTTTAGTCCCTCAAGTTTGAATCGGGTGCGTGAATTACCTAATCGAGATAATTTAAAACGCGTATTAACGAAAGATGTTATAAATATATAACGGACTTTAAAATAGTTAAACGGAAAAGTAAATGGAAAAAGGCGGGATGTTACATTACCTACTCCTTAAAAGAAATTTCGTCCCGAAATTTAAGTAGGCGTAGTAGTCGTTGTTTCTTCCTCGAGATCTTGCGTTTCCGAATTCACGAATAGATGAGGATACTTCCTTTGCATTTGATCTTTTCTTTCCCAAGTAAACTCGGGTCCCCTTTTGGCATTCCAACGGACTTTAACAATCGGGATTCGGCTTTGTTTCAATGTCTTGACGGAGGTGTCCACAATTTCAACCGGTTCCTCCACAAAATGAAGTTTGTCATCAATAGTAAGTTCCTCGAGAGGAATGACGATATCGGGTTCGGCAAGACACTTTTTCAAGTTAGATACATGGAAGGTAGGATGAACGGAACTCAGTTGAGGCGGAAGATCTAAACGATAAGCAACGGTTCCAATACGCTCCAAGATTTCGAAAGGACCAAAATACCGCGGATTTAGCTTCCCGCGTTTCCCAAAACGGATTACACCCTTCCAAGGTGCGACTTTTAACATTACTCGGTCACCGACTTGAAATTCAAGATCGTTGCGTCGTTTGTCGGTATAGCTCTTTTGATGACTTCGGGCCGTCCTAAGCCTATCTCGGATTTGAACGATTTTCTTGGTGGTTTCGTGAATGAGTTCGGGTCCGGTGATTTGCACGTCGCCTACCTCGGCCCAACAAAGAGGTGAACGACATTTGCGGCCATATAGCGCTTCAAAAGGTGCGGCTTTAATACTCGCGTGATAACTATTGTTATAAGAGAACTCGGCGAGAGGTAAGTGCTTGTCCCAAGCTTTTCCGAAATCAACCACGCAAGCTCGTAACATGTCTTCCAAGGTTTGGATTGTACGTTTGCTTTGTCCATCGGTTTGAGGATGATATGCGGTGCTCATGTCTAAACGCGTTCCCAACGCTTCTTGCAATGTACGCCAAAATCTAGAAACGAAACGACCATCTCGGTCGGAGATAATCGATAAAGGTACACCGTGTCGGGCTACGATCTCCTTAATGTAAAGTTGTGCAAGTTTCTCCATTTTGTCCGTTTCTTTCATGGCAAGGAAGTGTGCGGATTTGGTGAGACGGTCAACAATAACCCAAATGGTATCATAACCGCCCGTCGTTTTTGGTAGTTTGGTGATAAAATCCATCGTTATTCTTTCCCACTTCCATTGCGGGATCTCGGGTTGTTGAAGTAGTCCGGACGGTCTTTGGTGTTCAGCTTTGACTTTGGAACATGTCAAACACTTGGAAACATAAGTAGCTACGTCCCTTTTGATGTTCGGCCACCAATATAGTTGTTTAAGGTCGTGGTACATCTTATTGGCACCGGGGTGAATCGAGTATCGTGACTTATGGGCTTCATCTAAAATAAGGCTTCGTAGGTCCCCATAACTAGGCACCCAAATCCTTCCAGCGTAATATCGGAGTCCGGTCTCCCTAATTTCGAATCGAGAGACGAGAATGTTCAAGAGCTCGTGTGAAAGGTTTTCATCCTTGAGGGCCTCATCTTGGGCTACACGAATTTGACTATTGAGGTTGGTGTGAATGGTGATGTTTAAAGCTCGGACACGAAGAGGCACCGCTCTTTCTTTTCGACTTAAGGCATCGGCTACTACATTTGCCTTCCCGGGATGGTAACGAAGCTCGCAATCGTAATCGTTCAAAGTTTCAATCCACCGTCGTTGTCTCATGTTTAGTTGCTTTTGATCGAAAATGTGTTGGAGACTTTTGTGGTCGGTAAAGATAGTATTCTTGGTTCCATAAAGATAGTGTCTCCACATTTTAAGTGCAAAGACAACGGCTCCGAGTTCGAGATCATGCGTCGTGTAGTTTCGTTCATGAATTTTGAGTTGTCGAGAAGCATAAGCAATGACTTTCGTTCGTTGCATCAATACACACCCAAAACCATGTTTCGAGGCATCGCAATATACAACAAAATCATCATTGCCTTCGGGAAGTGACAAGATAGGAGCGGTGGTTAGCTTCGTTTTCAAGATTTGGAATGCGGATTCATGTTCGGTCGCCCAAATGAATTTCTTTCCCTTGTGAGTTAATGCGGTTAGAGGACGTGCAACCAAAGAGAAGTTTTTGATGAATCTACGATAGTACCCGGCGAGACCCAAGAATTGACGAATGTGAGTAGGAGTAGTAGGAGTCTCCCATTTACTAATGGCTTCGATCTTCGTGGGATCGACTTTAATGCCTTGATCACTTACAACATGACCAAGAAATTGAACTTCCTTCAACCAAAATTCACACTTGGAGAATTTGGCATAAAGTCGTTCTTGTCTCAAGAGTTCAAGCACAAGTCGGAGATGTTGTTCGTGCTCTTCTTCATTTTTAGAATAGATCAATATATCATCGATGAACACAATAACGAATTTATCGAGATACGGTTTGCACACGCGGTTCATAAGATCCATGAACACCGCCGGTGCGTTAGTGAGACCAAATGGCATCACGAGGAATTCATAACTACCATAACGAGTCCGGAAAGTGGTTTTGGAGACATCTTCCCCCTTAACCCTTAATTGATGATAACCCGAGCGGAGATCGATTTTCGAATATACACAAGACCCTTGTAGTTGATCAAAGAGGTCATCGATGCGAGGAAGAGGATATCGGTTCTTAACCGTCAATTTATTTAGTTCACGATAATCAATGCACATTCATAGGGATCCGTCTTTCTTTTTAACAAACAAAATCGGAGCGCCCCAAGGTGAATGGCTAGATTGGATAAAACCACGGTCAAGTAGTTCTTGGATTTGACTTTGCAATTCTTGCATTTCGGATGGAGCGAGTCTATATGGTGCACGTGCTACGGGTGCGGCTCCCGGAATAAGATCGATTTGGAATTCAACCGGTCGATGAGGTGGAAGACCCGGCAATTCGTCGGGAAATACATCGGAAAAGTCACTAACAATTGGCACATCATCGATATGCTTCTCATCGGACTCGACTTTCTTAACGTGGGCAAGGATCGCAAAACAACCCTTACGGAGTAGTTTTCTAACTTTAAGGCACGAAACGAGGTTGAGTCTGGTGCAACTCTTATCGCCATAAACAATCAAAGGTTCACCATTCTCGATAGGAATTCGGATTGCGTTAAGATCACAAAGGATGTGAGATTTCGTTTTGACTAACCAATTCATACCGATTATTACATCAAAGCTTCCTAGTTCCATGGGTATCAAGTCAATTTCAAATTCCTTACCCAAAATGTTTAACGTACACCCCCGGTAATATGTGTCGGCACTTAATAGTTTCCCGTTAGCCACTTCAATGGTATAAGGGGTATCTAATGGAAGAGGTGGAGTGCTAAAAGAATGAGTCAAAGTCTTGGATACAAAGCATTTATCGGCACCCGAATCGAATAAGCAAGAGACATAAGAATTGTTGAGAAGAAACGTACCCGTGACTAGTTCAGTGTCATCCCGGGCTTCCTCGGTGTTGATGTTGAAAGCTCGGCCGCGCGTATTGGGGTTATCTTTCTTCTTTGGGCATGTATTTCTATAATGACCCGTTTGGCCACATTCGTAACAAGTGCCCGTCTTTGGTGCATTGGGCCACTTTCGAGCGACGGGAGTGGCACTTTTACAATCGTTGGCCTTATGACCAACTCCTTGGCACCGGTGGCAAATTAACTTACTACATTCGCCAAAGTGATGTTTGTTGCATTTGTTGCAAAGAGGTAGGTTCCCGGCATAACCTTTCTTGCCGTCGGAAGTGTAAGGCTTCTTAGCAAAGTTGTTGTTGCTTGATTGGGATGGTTCCCACTTTCTTTTGTTGCCGCCCGGTTTATCCTCGGCCTTAGGTGCCGGAACTACGATTTCATCCACTGTCTCTATCAATTTGCGGGCCATGTTCAAAGCTTCTTGATGATTAGGGGGTTCGGATGACATTACTCCGTGTTTGATGCTCTTTGGAAGACCATCCATGTAAAGTTCAACCCTTAAAGCTTCGGGGTTCACAAGATTTGGGTACATCAAGGCTAGTTCGGAAAATCGTTGATTATAAGCCTTGAGATCATTTCCGATCGCCTTTAAAGTTCTTAGCTCTTGTTCGAGCCTTCGGGTTTCTTCACGAGGGAAATATTCGACAATCATCTTTTCCCTCAAGTCGGCCCAAGAGAGGGCGTGAGCTTCATCGGTACCCACCGATTGTACATAAGTATTCCACCATGTAAGAGCGACACCGGCGAAGGTGTGAGTGGAGTATTTGACCTTGTCTTGGTCCCGACAACCGCTTATGCTAAAGACGGCTTCCGTTTGCTCAAACCATCGGGTGAGCACGACCGGTCCCCCGGTTCCATCAAAAGTGTGAGGTTTGCACCCCATGAAAGCTTTATAGGAGCATCCCTCGTTTGAGTACCGGCTCCATTGTTGTTGTTGTTGTTGTTGTTGTTGTGGTTGTTATTATTATTGTTGTTGGATGAGTGACCGGCCATGGCCGCATCTACGGCGGTAGCTATCATCCGTTCGAGAGCTTGTTCGGGAGTTTCATTGCGGCGTACATGACGAGGAGCCATTGTTCCTTCAAGACACAAGAATATCATTGATTAGTATTCTCAATAATACTAACCGTGATATAGAATAAAGATAAAGAGAAGTTTTTCCTCGACTCGCCTTAAATTCTCTATGTCATAATGTCGGAACGTTCATATGAGTCACCGTAATATAATCCCGGAAATTATATTACCCTGATTCATATGTGCATTCGACATCATTTCATATAGTCAAGGTGGCGTGTCAATCAAATTAAACAACGTGAGATTAAGATGAACTAAGAGTAGATATGAGTAGAAGCGTTCGAGTATAAATGCACAAGTAGTCAAGTAATTCCTACTTCAAGTCTATATGCCGGTTGTAGTCTAGACTCACCAATGTACCCTATGACTCGGGGTCGACACCAATGAACTCTAAATCCCTACAACCAACGCTCTGATACCATCTGTAGCGACCCGACCAAATCATGTTTGACGGCGCCATCTACTTAGGTCCCGTTACGTGGTCATAAGTCTTTAAAACAACGTTTGACCAAAAGATATGTCGCATTCGTTTCAAATGTAAAGATTGTTCAAAGTTTACGAGAATAGTTCCACCACAAGTTACGATACAAAGTTTTAAGTACAAATGAAACTTATGCGACACAATTTAAAAGTAGTCAAAAGACGCTCCATGTATGCATATATACTCGACATCCAATGCAAGTATCAAAATAATGAGCGAAAGCATGTATCATGTATCGTTCAAGGACCTGAGAAACACATAGAAATCTGTCAACGAAAACGTTGGTGAAATCATAGGTTTAAGTAAGTAAGTACAAGTGAACCACAAGATTTGCATCAATGAATTAATAGTAATACATTCCAAAAGTTTGTTTCACGAGCACCCAATTATCAATGCTTAACATTTCCTTCCATTGAACCCCATCACTTAGTGCTAGAACATACACTGTTTCTCGAAAATATATTTCATTCGTAAACGGTAGCGAACCGTTTGAATGAGGGTTTGTCAAACCCATATGGATCCATACAACATAAGTTCTCGCTTACACCCGGCAAGTGTAACTAATGATAATCGAATTGAGGATTTTGTTCTAAACTCGTATGTAGAATGTTTGTTTTTCCTGTACTTGTGTTCACTTAGTAAAGAAATGTTTATGTTTTCTCATCCCAAATGTAAGTTCAAAAAGAGTAAAAGTGGGACTATGATCTCACCTTGAGTGCACGAGTAGTAAAGTACTTCAACAAGTAAACGTGTGCAAAGAACAATGCTAGTCTTGACCTAAACAATAGGTTGTATCAATAACGGTAAACACGATAGGTCAAAGATGTTCAATTAGTCCTATGGCTCGTTAAGACTCGATCATAATAGCATGTGAATCAAATTGTCATGTTTCATGCAAGGTATAAGTATAAAAACATGTTAGAACGATTGCACAAATATTTGGTTAAGTTTGATTAAAAGTCAACTTAGTCGGTCAAAGTCAACGAAAAAGTCAACATGTTCGGGTCGGGTCCCGAACTATTTTTCTGAGGTTTTTAATCATATATGAGCATGTTAGAACAAGTTTCATGTGAATCGGAGGTCCGTAGTATGCCAAACATTTTTCGTATTTTGGACATGGAGGTCAGAACCTGATCCCCTTATATGTCGCGCCGCGACAGGAAAGGCCGCGCCGCGGTAAAGGCCGGGAGCTGGTGTCTGGCCAGTCCCAAATGTTCAAGTCTCAATCCAAAACCTTTTTGTGCATAAAACACAAACCGCTAACACTTAGGACTCGCACCTTATATCGTTGGAAAGCTCTTTTGACGTAGAATGCAACTAAACACAATTCATCAATCAAAAACCTCATTATAACAACCAAAACCGCATCTAATGCTCAACATTAATCGCATACAAGTTCATAAATGCAATTCAATGATTCGGGCAATCAATTTACATGAATGATATGCCGTTTCGAAGGTAATCAAGCATACAATCCAACTAAACACTTACCAACCATAATCCATGGCATTCAATGCATCAAAATTCCATTTCAAGTTCATCAAACCCTAACCCAAATTCACCAAAATCATAAATCAAGTTCATGAACTTTTCTAAAGCAACCTACACATCAAATTGAAGCTAGTGATACTAGGAACACAATTAGAACATGAACCTTTAACATCTAACAACATATGATCATCCAAAATTCAAGAACACCATACCAAAATTCAAGTTCATGCTAGTTACACTAAAACAATGAGATCGAGCATACCAATTACATACACGACATCGCAATGAGCCATAGACACTAACTAACACCATTTTAAGTCAAAAACACGAATTTAGAGAAATCTAGAGTTTTAGAAATGTTACCCAAACGAGATGAAGTTGGTACCAAAATGAAGAGGATGGAGAGAGGATCACGAATATGTAATTTATTTTGTTGTAAGCCTCTTAGATCGAATTTAGATGATGATTGAATGAATTTGGTAGATGTGTGTGTGTTCTTGCTAGAGAGAAAGAGAGAGAGATGAAGAGGATTAAATGGTGGTGATTGGGGTGGACTAGTTGACCTAGTCAACTAGTTTGCCCCGTGTCAATTTTAGTCCCTCAAGTTTGAATCGGGTGCGTGAATTACCTAATCGAAATAATTTAAAACGCGTATTAACGAAAGATGTTATAAATATATAACGGACTTTAAAATAGTTAAACGGAAAAGTAAATGGAAAAAGTCGGGATGTTACAAACATTACTGCATATAGAGTGTCTATAGTTGTTCCAAATAATATATATAGATGGGTCGATATGATATGTCAAAACATTTGCATACGTTTCTATGGTATCCCAAAATTACATAATATATTAGAATACATATATAATACAATATAAGTTAGCTAGGATATGATTAATATAGATTTGTTACCAATTTTCACGTAGCTACAACAAGCAAAAATAACCAATCTTGTTTTACCCATAACTTCTTCATTTTAAATCCGTTTTGAGTGAATCAAATTGCTATGGTTTCATATTGAACTTAACTTTATGAATTTATACAGAAAAAGTATAAGTTTATAGTCAGAATTACAGGTTACAAGTTGTTTTTGTAAAGGTAGTCATTTCAGTCGAAAGAACGACGTCTAGATGACCATTTTGGAAAACATACTTTCACTTTGAGTTTAACCATGATTTTTGGATATAGTTTCATGTTCATAAGAAAAATCATTTTCCCAGAAGAATAACTTTTAAATCAAAGTTTATCATAGTTTTTAATTATCCAAACCAAAACAGCCCCCGGTTTCACTACGACGGCGTATATCCGATTTTATGGTGTTCATCGTGTTTCCAGGTTTTAAATCATTAAGTTCGCATATCATATAGATATATAACATGTGTTTAGTTGATTTTAAAAGTCAAGTTAGAAGGATTAACTTTTGTTTGCGAACAAGTTTAGAATTAACTAAACTATGTTCTAGTGATTACAAGTTTAAACCTTCGAATAAGATAGCTTTATATGTATGAATCGAATGATGTTATGAACATCATTACTACCTCAAGTTTTCTGGATAAAACCACTGGAAATGAGAAAAATGGATCTAGCTTCAAAGGATCCTTGGATGGCTTGAAAGTTCTTGAAACAGAATCATGACACAAAAACAGTTCAAGTAAGATTTTCACTCGAAATAAGATTGTTATAGTTGTAGAAATTGAATCAAAGTTTGAATATGAATATTACCTTGAATTAGAAAGATATCCTACTGTAAATAACAAAGGTTCCTTGATCTTAGATGATTACTTGGAATGGATTAGAAAGCTTGGAAGTAGACTTGCAAACTTGGAAGTATTCTTGATTTTTATGAAACTATACTTATGGAATTTATGAAGAACACTTAGAACTTGAAGATAGAACTTGAGAGAGATCACTTAGATGAAGAAAATTGAAGAATTAAAGTATTTGTAGGTGTTTTTAGTCGTTAGTATATGGATTAGATATAAAGGATGTGTAATTTTGTTTTCATGTAAATAAATCATGAATGATTACTCATATTTTTGTAATTTTATGAGATATTTCATGCTAGTTGCCAAATGATGGTTCCCACATGTGTTAGGTGACTCATATGGGCTGCTAAGAGCTGATCATTGGAGTGTATATACCAATAGTACATACATCTAAAAGCTGTGTATTGTACAAGTACGAATACGGGTGCATACGAGTAGAATTGTTGATGAAACTGAACGAGGATGTAATTGTAAGAATTTTTGTTAAGTAGAAGTATTTTGATATGTGTCTTGAAGTTTTTCAAAAGTGTAAGAATACATATCAAAACACAACATGTATATACATTCTAATGGAGTTGTTAAGTTTTCGTTAGTCGTTACAAGTAAGTGTTGTTTTGAAACCTTTAAGTTAACGATCTCAATTAATGTTGTTAACCCAATGTTTATTATATCAAATGAGATGTTAAATTATTATATTATCATGATATTATGATGTATGAATATCACTTAATATGATATATACATTAAAATATCGTTACAACGATAATCGTTACATATAAGTCTCGTTTCGTAATTCTTGAGTTAGTAGTCTTGTTTTTACATATGTAGTTCATTGTTAACACACTTAATGATATATTTAAATACCATTTTATCATGTTAAATATAGTGTATCAATATCTTAATATGATACATATGTATTTAGTAGACGTTATCATAACGATAATCGTTATATATATCATTTCGAGTTTCTTAACTTAGTAATCTCATTTCTTATGTATATCACACATTGTTAATATACTTAGTGAGATACTTACTCATCATAATCTTATATCAACCATATATATATGTCTATATATACCACAACATGTAGTTTTTACAATTTTGTAACGTTCTTGAATCGCCGGTCAACTTGGGTGATCAATTGTCTATATGAAACTTATTTCATTTAATCAAGTCTTAACAAGTTTGATTGCTTAACATGTTGGAAACATTTAGTCATGTAAATATCAATCTCAATTAATATATATAAACATGGAAAAGTTCGGGTCACTACACCACTCAGCTTACGCCTTCGGTGAATCGATAAACCAAGCTTGAAACTTCAAGGTAACGCACCTATTACAAAGTACATATAATCAATCAACCATTCAAGTTGGTCAAACGCACAACACTCACCACTACTAGGTCATTTTGACCCATCTGGACACTTAACCCTAAAATTGGGTCATCTTTCGCCAAAACCCTAACATTAGCCAAGTTGGGTCTTAAAACACCTTTTAACACTAGGCTTATGCATTAATCACAACCGTTAATTAACTTAGGTCCATTTTGACCCATTTGACCAATTTAAAGTCAACATACCCATTTCGGGTCATCCACTAATCCACTTAACACCCATTTACATATATATCGGTGTTCTAGCGATTCACTAACTACTTAAGGTTCATTAACAACAATTTATACTTGAAAAATCCTAGTTAGTCATCTTTGAGTCAACATAACCCAAATTCACCCACAACACCCAGTTTACTAACAAAGTGGGTTTTAAGTTCACCATAAACCCTAACTCTAACCCTTACACAAAATTGAATCAAGAAATCAAGATTAGAGTATACCACTACGACCAAAACGTAGCTAGGAAGTAGATGAACAACTTTAGAACTTGAGTTTAAGCAAGAATCCTCCTTCTTCTTCTCCAAAATAAGTTTTCTCACACTAGGTTAACACTCTCTCTCTAGAATTGAATGGATGAGGTTGAAGTAGATGGAAATGGAGTTAATGAGGCCCCAACAACTGGTTTAGGGCCTTAAAGTCGGACCCCATGTGATTTTACCAATTTACTCCCAAAATATCAAATTTTAAAAAGAGGGAATCTGTCACAGACCAATGGCGCGGCGCAGCAAAAGGCCGCGCGGCGTGCTAAACGCCCAGACCAGATTCTGCCTTCTTTTTAAATTATGAAACGAACACCCACACTTCAAAGATCATATTTACACATATGTACGGTGAAATTTTTGGGTCTTACAACTCTTCCCCACTTGAATCGGAGCGCATCCTCGCGATCCAAGCCGCATGACAAAAGGGAAGATAAACTAACACAAATTCTTCGGGCTCCCAAGTAAACTCGGAACCTTTACTACGACGCCATTTGACTTTAAAATTCCTAACCTCTTTATGTCTCAACTTTTTGACCTTCTCATCGAGTATAGAAATCGGCTCCTCAATATACTCTAAATTATTGTTTAACTTGATCTCGTCTAATGGCACCCACGAAGAATTATCCGCAAGACACTTACGGAGATGGGAAACATGAAATGTATTATGGATCCCCGCAAGCTCTTCGGGTAATTCCAAATGATAAGCAACTTCGCCAACACGATCTAAAACATTAAATGGCCCAATAAACCGAGGAGCTAACTTTCCCCATTTTCGAAATCGAATAATACCTTTCCATGGCGAAACCATAAGCATCACCATGTCACCTTCTTGAAATTCGATCGTTCGTCTACGTTTATCGGCATACGACTTTTGTCTATCTTGAGCCTTCTTCAAGTGATCCCGAATAATATCAATCTTGTTATTCGTCTCCAAAACCAAATCGGTACTCCCGATTTCCTTTTGTCCCACTACACCCCAACAAATCGGGGTTCGACACCTACGCCCATAAAGCATCTCATATGGCGGCATCCTGATTCTAGTATGATAACTATTATTGTACGAGAATTCCACCAAAGGTAAGAGCTCATCCTAACTACCACCAAAATCAATAATACACGCCCGTAACATATCCTCCAAAGTTTGTTTCGTACGTTCGGTTTGACCGTCCGTTTGAGGATGATACGCCGTGCTTAATTTCAATTGTGTACCCATATCTTCGTGAAACTTTTCCCAAAACCGAGATGTAAAATGAGTATCTCTATCCGAAACAATAGATATAGGAACCCCGTGTCTCGATACTACTTCCTTGACAAACAACTTAGCCAAGGCCTCCGACGATATTGCTTCTTTAATGGGAAGAAACAAAGCACTTTTCGTCAATCTATCAACTATTACCCAAATCAAATCAAATTAGGTTCTCGCCATTTTAGGTAACTTTGTAATGAAATCCATGGTAATGTGCTCCCATTTCGACTTCGGGATTTCTAACGGTTGCAACTTACCATACGGCTTTTGGTGTTCGGATTTTACTTACAAACACGTGACGTATTGCTCAACATACTTCACAACATCACGTTTCATGCCCGACCACCAATAATCCTTCCTCAAATCATGATACATTTTCGTCGCGCCCGGATGATTGGAATACTTTGACTTATGTGCCTCATCAAGTAGCACCCGCCGGTAATCACCCACCTTAGGCACCCACACCCTTCCTTGAAAAGACAACAACCCATGCGACCCTATAGTAATGAATTCCGTTTGCCCCATAATTCGTTCCGCATGCTTGTTGTGAACGTAAGCCTCTATTTGAGTCACACCAAGTTTTTCAAGAAAATCGTTAGTAATAATCATACGTAACAATCCCAATCGTAACGTCGGGTGATGACTCTTTCGACTTAACGCATCCGCGACTACATTCGCCTTGCCCGGATGATAAAGTATTTCACAATCATAATCTTTTACCACATCCATCCACCTACGTTGACGATAATTCAAATCTCATTGATTAAAGAGATATTTCAAGCTCTTATGATCCGAATAAATCGTACTCTTAACACCATACAAGTAATGGCGCCAAATTTTCAACGCATGCACAACCGCCGCCAACTCAAGATCATGAGTCGGATATCTCGTTTCGTGTTCCTTTAGTTGAAGAGAGGCATAAACGATGACTTTACCTCTTTGCATTAGAACACACCCGAGCCCATTTAACGAAGCATCACAATAAACCATCATGCCTTCCACTCCTTCTGGCAACACTAACACCGGAGCTTAACATAACTTCTCTTTTAGCAATTGAAAAGCAATTTCTTGCTCGTTCTCCCAATTAAATCTCGCGTTCTTCCTCGTCAACTTCGTTAATGAAGAAGCGATCTTAGAAAAGTCTTGGATAAACCGACGATAATAACTGGCCAATCCGAGAAAACTTAGGACTTCTGTAGGCGTAGTCGGTTGTCTCCAACTCTTCAACGTCTCTATCTTCCTCGGATCTACTTGAATGCCGTCTTTGTTCACAATGTGGCCAAGGAATTGAACCTCCCTTAGCCAAAATTCACATTTGGAGAACTTAGCATACAACTTCTCCTTTCGTAACGTCTTCAATACTTCACGCAAATGACGTTCATGTTCGTTCATACTTTTCGAGTAGACTAGTATGTCGTTAATGAACACAATCACCGACTTGTCCAACATAGGTTGGCACACTCGGTTCATAAGATCCATGAATGCCGCCGGTGCATTCGTAAGACCAAAAGGCATAACTACAAACTCAAAATGCCCATAACGCGTTCGAAAAGCCGTTTTCTTGATATCTTCCTCACGGACCCGCATTTGGTGATAGCCGGACCGTAGGTCGATTTTAGAGAAATACGTTGCACCTTGGAGTTGGTCAAACAAATCGTCAATCCTAGACAATGGATAACGATTCCTGATCATCACTTTATTCAATTCCCGGTAATCGATGCACATCCGCATACTACCATCCTTTTTTTTCACGAATAAAACCGGAGCACCCCATGGCGAAGCACTCGGTCGAATAAAACCCTTCTCAAGCAACTCTTGGGTTTGATTTAACAACTCTTGCATTTCCGTCGGCGCTAAACGATAAGGATTTTTAGTAATGGGAGTAGCTTCCGGAACCAACTCAATGCGAAATTTAACTTGTCTTTCCGCCGGAACACCCGGTAACTCGTCCGGAAAAACGTCTTCGAATTCACTAACCACCAGAATTTCACGAATGGGTGGTGGCTCATCACGAGTATCAACAACATGGGCAACAAAAGCCATGCCACCACTAACAAGGAAACGACGTGCCCGTGCAAAAGAACATATCAGCACGAGTCTTCTTCGCTTATCGCCATGAATAATCATCTCTCCCCCACTTGGGGTCTTCACACGAATAAATTTTTCGTGGCATGCAATATCGGCTCTATTATGATCGAGCCAATCCATACCAACAACGATATCGAAATCACCCAAAGTCATCGGGATGAGATCAATTTTAAAGTTTTCGGCACCAAACACAACATTACAATTTTTACACACGTCCACCACTAGCACCGTCTTGCCATCCTCTATTTCAACTTCTACCGGACGACTCAACTTAGCTAACGGTTTATTAAGTTTCAGAACAAATTTTGGTAATACGAACGACAAGTTAGCACCACTATCAAAGAGTATCCTTGCCAGATTAGAATTAACCATGAAAGTACCTGAGACGACTTCGTTAGATTGCTTGGCTTCATCATTGGTCATCAAATAATTTCGACCCCTGGCCGTACCCGCCGCCTTCTCTAACCGCTTAACATTATCATTGCGCAACTCGGGACACTCGGTCCTTTTGTGCCCCTCCTTACCACAATTGAAACAAGTGATTTTGGTTGCGGAGGATAAACTTGGACATTCACGAGCCATGTGGCCCTTTTGTCCACAATTATAACACGAGTAAGAAAAAATCCCCGGAAGCACCTTTCTTCCCACTACTAGCATTACCGAAACCCTTTTTGTTCTTTTTGTTCGAAAAGTTCGAATGGTTCGAACCTTCACTCTTTCTCTTGCCAAAAGTAAAGCCGCTCTTCCTCAATACGAGCGCCTCGAAACCTTTGGCCATATCAAATAGCTCATCAAAAGTTTTCACCACCGTTACACTAATCTTATCTTGATAACAATCATTCAACGTTCGGTAAAAGTCTTTCTTCAACATCTTATCATTCCCGACATACTCCGGGCAAAATTGGGTCTTGGACAAAAACACGGATTTGAGAGTGTTCAAATCCATTGACCCTTGCCTCAAGGAACGTAACTCATCCTTAAGCCTAGTAAGGTCGGCCGAAGTTCGGTATTCCTTGAAAAATTCGGACTTGAATTCATCCCAAGTGAATTCCTTGCATTGCTCTTCACCATAAACTTGGAGCTTTGCGTCCCACCACAACTTAGCATCACCCCTCAACATACCACACTCGTACCTTGTCTTCTTTTCGTGAGGACATTCACAAGTACGGAAGGCCCCCTCCATATCGGAGATCCAACAGGCACTCTTTAGAGGGTCTCGTTCACCTTCAAAGGTGGGAGGTTGAGAATCCTTGAAGTTCTTATAGAGAAAGTCCCGTCTTCCCACATTATCTTCATGAAGAACGGCCTTCACTTGCTCCTTGACTACATTGACTAATTGCTCTTCAATCGTATCTAGAAAAATTTTCTTAACATCCTCAAGGAACTCCGCCTTTTGACGTTTAAAGATGGCCTCAACTTTGGCCGTGAACTCAACGTCCTTACTCGTACTTCCATCATTGGTATCGTGTCCATTTCTCATCTTCATTCTATAAAACAGGAAAGATTAAACATCGAAACGAAGGGATGTAACACATATGTATATACATATACACCACACTACTCCATCTTGCTCAACAATCGTCGTACATCGCTTGTTTGACACGATTTGAACCCGTAACAATGGTAGCTAATCATTGTTACGCGAGCACATCGCATTAACTCACTAGTACCACGTCTATATCGCTCGACGATTTCAAATACCATACAAAACAATAGCGCATGAATAGTTCACATAAACCTATGCACTAACCAAAACCCGATCCGACTCAAAGTCCTACAAGTCCCGCATAACGCGCATACAAAAAGCCTAAGTCTAGGCGCCTATCTCAAGTCACCTAAATCCCTTAGACCATGCTCTGATACCACTTGTAACAACCCAAACCAAACCACGAACAAACCCGCTTAAAATGTCACAAAAAAAAAATTTCTCTGTTCAGCAAATGGCGCGGCGCGCAATATGGCCGCGCGGCGCGCCAAACTGGTCTGTCCAAAAGGTCTTTAAATGTGAAAAAGATTGGCCACTTCCTGACATATTTAGACGAAACGCTTTTAACAACAAGTTCCAATATGTAAAACTAACACGATTCAAACATAAAATAAGTTTTACAAAGTAGGGCCCACATCGGCCGTTTTACGAGTTTCATACAAAAGTTTGAGTTTCGACCATGTTAGTTTAATTTCCAAACGACACTACGAGCACGGTGTTTGGGGTTAAACTACCCAAGCCTCGGTCAAACTCCAAAAGCTAACTCAATCCAAAAAGCGTCCCCCAATCAACAAAGCGGGATCTCTAATTCAAAATAATGCCCTTACCCTTGTCCACGCCGGAGCCTATAAAAAGATAAACAATGAGAGGGTAAGCTAACGCATAGTGAATGCCATAATTACACACATACATATATAATATATCTATTTGCAAACACTTACTCGCATACCGTATACATGCTAGCAAACACAATTAGCTTATCGTCATAAATACAAGCTATAACCTCCAATAACCAAACTAGCATAACAATAGCATATTTAACTTAAACAAATATAATATGCATACACTACAACACAATAACCATGGTTAACCAATCGAACAAAGGAACGGTGTTTAAAAACCGTCGGAGTTCATAACTACCATTAGTGCACTTAACACTTCGTACACTAACCCCACGGGTGGCATCTTAACACGTCGATACTTCACCCTGGGTGGTGTCTTAACACGTCGACACTTCACCCCGAGTAGTGTCTTAACACTTCGACACTTCACTCTTCATTTTACTTGAGGTGGCATCTTAACACGTCGATACTTCACCTCGAGTGGCGCCTTAACACATCGGCACTTCATTCATTAATCTCTTGGAGTGGCATCTTAGCACATCGATACTTCACTATGGGTGGTGTCTTAACACATCGACACTTCACCCCGGGTGGCGTCTTAACACATCGACACTTCACCCGTCACATTGCTTTGAGTGGTGTCTTAGCACATCGACACTTCACTCGTCACGTGAAATGTGGTGTCTTAGCACATCGACACTTCACATCTCACGCTACAACAAATAAATACATTATATATCTACGCATATAATTATTCCACTCACCTTACGCCTTCGGTGAATCGATAAACCAAGCTTGAAACTTCAAGGTAACGCACCTATTACAAAGTACATATAATCAATCAACCATTCAAGTTGGTCAAACCCACAACACTCACCATTACTAGGTCATTTTGACCCATTTAGACACTTAACCCTAAAATTGGGTCATCTTTCGCCAAAACCCTAACATTAGCCAAGTTGGGTCTTAAAACACCTTTTAACACTAGGTTTATGCATTAATCACAACCGTTAATTAACTTAGGTCCATTTTGACCCATTTGACCAATTTAAAGTCAACATACCCATTTCGGGTCATCCACTAATCAACTTAACACCCATTTACATATATATCGGTGTTCTAGAGATTCACTAACTACTTAAGGTTCATTAACAACAATTTATACTTGAAAAACCCAAGTTAGTCATCTTTGAGTCAACATAACCCAAATTCACCCACAACACCCAATTTACTAACAAAGTGGGTTTTAAGTTCACCATAAACCCTAACTCTAACCCTTACACAAAATTGAAACAAGAAATCAAGATTAGAGCATACCACTACCACCAAAACGTAGCTAGGAAGTAGATGAACAACTTTAGAACTTGAGTTTAAGCAAGAATCCTCCTCCTTCTTCTCCAAAATGAGTTTTCTCACACTAGGTTAACACTCTCTCTCTAGAATTGAATGGATGAGGTTGAAGTAGATGGAAATGGAGTTAATGAGGCCCCAACAACTGGTTTAGGGCCTTAAAGTATGACCCCATGTGATTTTACCAATTTACCCCCAAAATATCTAAGTTTAAAAAGAGGGAATCTGTCACAGACCAATGGCGCGGCGCGCCAAAAGGCCGCGCGGTGCGCCAAACGCCCAGACCAGATTCTACCTTCTTTTTAAATTATGAAATGAACACCCATACTTCAAAGATCATATTTACACATATGTACGGTGAAATATTTGGGTCTTACAACTCTTCCCCACTTGAATCGGAGCGCGTCCTCGCGATCCAAGCCGCATGATAAGAGGGAAGATAAACTAACACAAATTCTTCGGGCTCCCAAGTAAACTCGGAACCTTTACTACGATGCCATTGGACTTTAAAATTCCTAACCTCTTTATGTCTCAAATTTTTGACCTTCTCATCGAGTATAGCAATCGGCTCCTCAATATACTCTAACTTATTGTTTAACTTGATCTCGTCTAATGGCACCCACGAAGAATCATCCGCAAGACACTTACGGAGATGGGAAACATGAAATGTATTATGGATCCCCGCAAGCTCTTCGGGTAATTCCAAACGATAAGCAACTTCGCCAACACGATCTAAAACCTTAAATGGCCCAATAAACCGAGGAGCTAACTTTCCCCATTTTTGAAATCGAATAATACCTTTCCATGGTGAAACCTTAAGCATCACCATGTCACCTTCTTGAAATTCGATCGTTCGTCTACGTTTATCGGCATACGACTTTTGTCTATCTTGAGCCTTCTTCAAGTGATCCCGAATAATATCAATCTTGTTATTCGTCTCCAAAACCAAATCGGTACTCCCAATTTCCTTTTGTCCCACTTCACCCCAACAAATCGGGGTTCGACACCTACGCCCATAAAACATCTCATATGGCGGCATCCCGATACTAGTATGATAACTATTATTGTACGAGAATTCCACCAAAGGTAAGTGCTCGTCCCAACTACCACCAAAATCATTAATACACGCCCGTAACATATTCTCCAAAGTTTGATTCGTACGTTCGGTTTGACCGTCCGTTTGAGGATGATACGACGTGCTCAATTTCAATTGTGTACCCATATCTTCGTGAAACTTTTCCCAAAACCGAGATGTAAAACGAGTATCTCTACCCGAAACAATAGATATAGGAACCCCGTGTCTCGATACTACTTCCTTGACAAACAACTTAGCCAAGGCCTCCGACGATATTGCTTCTTTAATGGGAAGAAACAAAGCACTTTTCGTCAATCTATCAACTATTACCCAAATCGAATCAAATTGGGTTCTCGCCATTTTAGGTAACTTTGTAATGAAATCCATGGTAATGTGCTCCCATTTCCACTTCGGGATTTCTAACGGTTGCAACTTACCATACGGCTTTTGGTGTTCGGCTTTTACTTGCAAACACGTGACGTATTGCTCAACATAATTTACAACATCACGTTTCATGCCCGACCACCAATAATCCTTCCTCAAATCATGATACATTTTCATCGCGCCCGGATGAATGGAATACTTTGACTTATGTGCCTCATCAAGTAGCACCCGCCGGTAATCACCCACCTTAGGCACCCACACCCTTCCTTCAAAAAGACAACAACTCACGCGACCCCATAGTAATGAATTCCGATTGCCCCACAATTCATTCCGCATGCTTGTTGTGAGCGTAAGCCTCTATTTGAGTCACACCAAGTTTTTCAAGAAAATCGCTAGTAATAATCATACGTAACAATCGCAATCGTAACGTCGGGTGATGACTCTTTCGACTTAACGCATCCGCGACTACATTCGCCTTGCCCGGATGATAAAGTATTTCACAATCATAATCTTTTACCACATCCATCCACCTATGTTGACGAAAATTCAAATCTCGTTGATTAAAGAGATGTTTCAAGCTCTTATGATCCGAATAAATCGTACTATTAACACCATACAAGTAATGGCGCCAAATTTTCAACGCATGCACAACCGCCGCCAACTCAAGATCATGAGTCGGATATCTCGTTTCGTGTTCCTTTAGTTGTCGAGAGGCATAAGCGATGACTTTACCTCTTTGTATTAGAACACACCCGAGCCCATTTAACGAAGCATCACAATAAACCGTCATGTCTTCCACTCCTTCCGGCAACACTAACACCGAAGCTTGACACAACTTCTCTTTTAGCAATTGAAAAGCAATTTCTTGCTCGTTCTCCCAATTAAATCTCACGTTCTTCCTCGTCAACTTCGTCAATGAAGAAGCGATCTTAGAAAAGTCTTGGATAAATCGACGATAATAACCGGCCAATCCGAGAAAACTTCGGACTTCCGTAGGCGTAGTCGGTTGTCTCCAACTCTTCACCGTCTCTATCTTTCCCGGATCTACTTGAATGCGTCTTTGTTCACAATGTGGCCAAGGAATTGAACCTCCCTTAGCCAAAATTCACATTTGGAGAACTTAGCATACAACTTCTCCTTTCGTAACACCTTCAATACTTCACGCAAATGACGTTCATGTTCGTTCATACTTTTCGAGTAGACTAGTATGTCGTCAATGAACACAATCACCGACTTGTCCAACATAGGTTGGCACACTCGGTTCATAAGATCTATGAATGCCGCCGGTGCATTCGTAAGACCAAAAGGCATAACTACAAACTCAAAATGCCCATAACACGTTCGAAAAGCCGTTTTCTCGATATCTTCCTCACAGACTCGCATTTGGTGATAGCCGGACCGTAGGTCGATTTTAGAGAAATACGTTGCACATTGGAGTTGGTCAAACAAATCGTCAATCCTAGGCAATGGATAACGATTCTTGATCGTCACTTTATTCAACTCCCGGTAATCGATGCACATCCGCATACTACCATCCTTCTTTTTCACGAATAAAACCGGAGCACCCCATGGCGAAGCACTAGGTCGAATAAAACCCTTCTCAAGCAACTCTTGGGTTTGATTTAACAACTCTTGCATTTCCGTCGGCGCTAAATGATAAGGAGTTTTAGCAATGGGAGTAGCTCCCGGAACCAACTCAATGCGAAATTCAACTTGTCTTTCCGCCGGAACACCCGGTAACTCGTCCGAAAAAACGTCTTCGAATTCACTAACCACCGGAATTTCACGAATGGGTGGTAGCTCATCACGAGTATCAACAACATGGGCAAGAAAATCCATGCCACCACTAACAAGGAAACGACGTGCCCGTGCAAAAGAACATATCGGCACGAGTCTTCTTCGCTTATCGCCATGAATAATCATCTCTCCCCCACTTGGGGTCTTCACACGAATAAATTTTTCGTGGCATGCAATATCGGCTCTGTTATGATCGAGCCAATCTATACCAACAACGATATCGAAATCACCCAAAGTCATCGGGATGAGATCAATTTTAAAGTTTTCGGCACCAAACACAACATTACAATTTTTACACACGTCCACCACTAGCACCGTCTTGCCATCCGCTATTTCAACTTCTACCGGATGACTCAACTTAGCTAACGGTTTATTAAGTGTCGGAACAAATTTTGGTGACACGAACGACAAGTTAGCACCACTATCAAAGAGTATCCTTGCCGGATTAGAATTAACCATGAAAGTACCTGAGATGACTTTGTTAGATTGCTTGGCTTCATCATTGGTCATCAAATAATTTCGACCCCTGGCCGTACCCGCCGCCTTCTCTAACCGCTTAACATTATCATTGCGCAACTCGAGACACTCGGGCCTTTTGTGCCCCTCCTTACCACAATTGAAACAAGTGATTTTGGTTACGGAGGATAAACTTGGACATTCACGAGCCATGTGGCCCTTTTGTCCATAATTATAACAAGAGTAAGAAAAATCCCCGGAAGCACCTTTCTTCCCACTACTAGCATTACCGAAACCCTTTTTGTTCTTTTTGTTCGAAAAGTTCGAATGGTTCGAACCTTCACTCTTTCTCTTGCCAAAAGTAAAGCCGCTCTTCCTCAATACGAGCGCCTCAAAACCCTTGGCCATATCAAATAACTCATCAAAAGTTTTCACCACCGTTACACTAATCTTATCTTGATAACAATCATTCAACGTTCGGTAAAAGTCTTCCTTCAACATCTTATCATTCCCGACATACTCCGGGCAAAATTGGGTCTTGGACAAAAACACGGATTTGAGAGTGTTCAAATCCATTGACCCTTGCCTCAAGGAACGTAACTCGTCCTTAAGCCTAGTAAGGTCAGCCGAAGTTCGGTATTCCTTGAAAAATTCGGACTTGAATTCATCCCACGTGAATTCCATGCATTGCTCTTCACCATAAACTTGGAGCTTTGCGTCCCACCACAACTTAGCATCACCCCTCAACATACCACACCCGTACCTTGTCTTCTTTTTGTGAGGATATTCACAAGTACGGAAGGCCCCCTCCATATCGGAGATCCAACGGGCACTCTTTAGAGGGTCTCGTTCACCTTCAAAGGTGGGAGGTTGAGAATCCTTGAAGTTCTTATAGAGAAAGTCCCGTCTTCCCACATTATCTTCATGAAGAATGGCCTTCACTTGCTCCTTGACTACATTGACTAATTGCCAATCGTATCTAGAAACATTTTCTTAACATCCTCGAGGAACTCCGCCTTTTGACGTTTAAAGATGGCCTCAACTTTGGCCGTGAACTCAACATCCTCACTCGTACTTCCATCATTGGTGTCGTGTCCATTTCTCATCATCATTCTATAAAACGGGAAAGATTAAACACCGAAACGAAGGGATGTAACACATATGTATATACATATACACCACACTACTCCATCTTGCTCAACAATCGTCGTACATCGCTTGTTTGACACGATTTGAACCCGTAACAATGGTAGCTAATCATTGTTACGCGAGCACATCGCATTAACTCACTAGTACCACGTCTATCTCGCTCGACAATTTCAAATACCATACAAAACAATAGCGCATGATTAGTTCACATAAACCTATGCACTAACCAAAACCCGATCCGACCCAAAGTCCTACAAGTCCCGCATAACGCGCATACAAAAAGCCTAAGTCTAGGTGCTTATCTCAAGTCACCTAAATCCCTTAGACCATGCTCTGATACCACTTGTAACAACCCAAACCAAACCACGAACAAACCCGCTTAAAATATCACAAAAAAAAAAATTCTCTGTTCAGCAAATGGCGCGGCGCGCCATATGGCCGCGCGGCGCGCCAAACTGGTCTGTCCAAAAGGTCTTTAAACGTGAAAAAGATTGGCCACTTCCTGACATATTTAGACGAAACGCTTTTAACAACAAGTTCCAATATGTAAAACTAACATGATTCAAACATAAAATAAGTTTTACAAAGTAGGGCCCACATCGGCCGTTTTACGAGTTTCATACAAAAGTTTGAGTTTCGACCACGTTAGTTTAATTTCCAAACGACACTACGAGCACGGTGTTTGGGGTTAACTCAATCCAAAAAGCGTCCCCCAATCAACAAACCGGGATCTCTAATTCAAAATAATGCCCTTACCCTTGTCCACGCCGGAGCCTATAAAAAGATAAACAACGAGAGGGTAAGCTAACGCTTAGTGAATGCCATAATTACACACATACATATATAATACATCTATTTGCAAACACTTACTCGCATACCGTATACATGCTAGCAAACACAATTAGCTTATCGTCATAAATACAAGCTATAACCTCCAATAACCAAACTAGCATAACAATAGCATATTTAACTTGAACAAATATAATATGCATACACTACAACACAATAACCATGGTTAACCAATCGAACAAAGGAACGGTGTTTAATGACCGTCGGAGTTCATAACTACCATTAGTGCACTTAACACTTCGTACACTAACCCCACGGGTGGCATCTTAACACGTCGATACTTCACCCTGGGTGGTGTCTTAACACGTCGACACTTCACCCCGAGTGGTGTCTTAACACTTCGACACTTCACTCTTCATTTTACTTGAGGTGGCATCTTAACACGTCGATACTTCACCTCTAGTGGCGCCTTAACACATCGGCACTTCACCCGTTAATCTCTTGGAGTGGCATCTTAGCACATCGATGCTTCACTCCGGGTGGTGTCTTAACACATCGACACTTCACCCCGGGTCGCATCTTAACACATCGACACTTCACCCGTCACATTGCTTTGAGTGGTGTCTTAGCACATCGACACTTCACTCGTCACGTGAAATGTGGTGTCTTAGCACATCGACACTTCACATCTCACGCTACAACAAATAAATACATTATATATCTACGCATATAATTATTTCACTCACCTTACGCCTTCGGTGAATCGATAAACCAAGCTTTAAACTTCAAGGTAATGCACCTATTACAAAGTACATATAATCAATCAACCATTCAAGTTGTTCAAACCCACAACACTCACCACTACTAGGTCATTTTGACCCATTTGGACGCTTAACCCTAAAATTGGGTCATCTTTTGCCAAAACCCTAACATTAGCCAAGTTGGGTCTTAAAACACCTTTTAATACTAGGTTTATGCATTAATCACAACCGTTAATTAACTTAGGTCCATTTTGACCCATTTGACCAATTTAAAGTCAACATACCCATTTCGGGTCATCCACAAATCCACTTAACACCCATTTACATATATATCGGTGTTCTAGTGATTCACTAACTACTTAAGGTTCATTAACAACAATTTATACTTGACAAACCCTAGTTAGTCATCTTTGAGTCAACATAACCCAAATTCACCCACAACACCCAATTTACTGACAAAGTGGGTTTTAAGTTCACCATAAACCCTAACTCTAACCCTTACACAAAATTGAATCAAGAAATCAAGATTAGAGCATACCACTACCACCAAAACGTAGCTAGGAAGTAGATGAACAACTTTAGAACTTGAATTTAAGCAAGAATCCTCCTTCTTCTTCTCTAAAATGAGTTTTCTCACACTAGGTTAACACTCTCTCTCTAGAATTGAATGGATGAGGTTGAAGTAGATGGAAATGAAGTTAATGAGGCCCCAACAATTGGTTTAGGGCTTTAAAGTCAGACCCCATGTGATTTTACCAATTTACCCCCAAAATATCTAATTTCAAAAAGAGGGAATCTGTCACAGACCAATGGCGCGGCGCGCCAAAAGGCCGTGCGGCGCGCCAAACGCCCAGACCAGATTCTGCCTTCTTTTTAAATTATGAAACGAACACCCACACTTCAAAGATCATATTTACACATATATACGGTGAAATATTTGGGTCTTACAGTTCCATTTTTCAATTCATCATCTATCTCTCTCGTATTCTCTCTATATTTATATATTTATTATTATTATTATTATTATTATTATTATTATTATTATTATTATTATTATTATTATTAAGATTAATATTATTATTAATCTTATGGTTATGAGTATTATTATTATTAGTATTACACATAAAATACTACGACGAGGTCGTAAGCGGGTTACTTTCAAAACGGGTTTACGAGCGGGGCAGAGCTAAGGAAATTATGGGTTATAGCTATGGAGGTAATGGGTATGGTCCGTGGGTATGCTCATAAGGTCAATCTAGTGTTGATCATCTCCGTTACGTCTACGTACTTTCCTGCAATATTGAATCTCAATATTGATACGTGAGCACTCATAACTTAATTTTTATATATTAATAGCGTATCCCTTACTAGTGCTCAAGTACATAGGATTATGCATACTTGTACGTTTGATATTGTCGTTAGATAGGTTATGTTAAATCCTAAATTAGATACATATGCTACTAGGATAAGGTATACGATATGCATGTCGTTGGAAAGCTAGCAAAAAATTAAGAACTTTTCATTTAGATATCGAATGGTTTCGATGAGCGGATTAGAAGTTATAACCAATTAGATTATCTATGATTTTATGTATTATTGTTAAAATGGTTATTGTTGTTACTATCGTCGTTATTAATATCGTAATTAATAATAATTATTATTATTATCATTATAAATGTTATCATTAAAAATTGTCATTTTTATTACTATTTTTTTTATCATTAAAATTATTATTAACGTTATCATTATTATTATTATTATTATTATTATTATTATTATTATTATTATTATTATTATTATTATTATTATTATTATTATTATTATTATTGTTATGATCTTTATCATTAAGATAGTTATTAGTAATATCATTATAATATTTATTATTATTAGTATCATTATCATTAAAATTAATATTAGTATTATCTAATTATTATGACTAATGTTATTATCATTATGAATGCGAGTTAAAAGTGGACTAAAAGCTATTAAACGAATCGATTAGGAAATAATGAGTATGAGTATCATGATGAAATTAAAATATTATAAGATATTGATTTAGATAAAAATATCGTTTTCAATATTTTTATCATTGTTATTATTAAAAAGTATTATTAATATTAAAACTATAATTTTTACTAAAATTATCATTTTTAATAGAAATATCATTGTTATTATAAAATATCATTATTATTATCATTTTAGTATTATTATTATTAAAAATTATCATTTTATAATTAATATCATCATTAGTAAATAAATATTGTTATTACCATTATTAGTAAAATAATAATTATTATTATTATTTCAAAATAATACAACTTTTATTCATTATTATTATTATTATCCATAGTATTTAAATATGTGATACAAATATATATTTTCATCACACGTAATATAATTACATTAATAATACATACTACTATATTTTTATGATATTAAGTAAACTTTATAAATTTTATTACTTAAGATATATAAAAGTATATTTTTATCATATAGATATTTTAATATAAATTTTTATTAATAAATGACTTTTATTATTTACTTTAATAAAATCTGATAAATATATTTAAATATATAAAACAACTATACTTAAGTTATATATTAAATACGCATAAATTTTAGAAATCATTTTTAGTCAGATTGACTTTTGTTGACTTTTGCATAATAATCTCGAGCATTAGGATTGCGATACACTATGACCTGACCTAAATTGTTAGACATATATTGACCAACAGATATATATATATATATATATATATATATATATATATATATATATATATATATATATATATATATATATATATATACACTTAATATAGGTGATAATGCTAAAAACGAACATATATTTCATAGCATTATTCCTCAAGAAAGACAAGCTTTTAGTTGCAATTGTTCTATTTACAAGTGATATTCGTTTAAATAATAAAAGGTGAAGACAAAAGACAGATTCGACGAATTGAAGACGCAAACGACCAAAAAGCTCAAAAGTACAAAAGACAATCAAAAAGGTTCCAATTATTGATAAGAAACGTCTCGAAATCACAAGAGTACAAGATTCAAAACGCAAAGTACAAGATATTAAATTATACGCAAGGACGTTCGAAAATCCGGAACCGGGACCAGAGTCAACTCTTAACGCTCGACGCAACGGACTAAAAATTACAAGTTAACTATGTATATAAATATAATATAATATATAATTAATTATATTAATTATATATATATTATATATATATATTAAAAACCGTTGGCAGCAGGAAACTCCAAGGGTGTGAGCTGTAAATACCTCTCCGCGACTCGCGGAGTTTGAAGGGCATTTTGCCGCGAGTCGCGGAGCCCCAAAAATCAAGTCTGGCTATAAAGCAAACCGAATTCTGATCAAAATTACACATCTTTTTTCTTCCTCTTCATACGTAAATATATTTATATTTATAATTTATATTTTAATTTTAATTATAATTCTAATAATAAGGGTATGTTAGCGAATGTTGTAAGGGTGTAAGTCGAAATTCTGTCCGTGTAACGCTACGCTATTTTTAATCATTGTAAGTTATGTTCAACCTTTTTACATTAATGTCTCGTAGCTAAGTTATTATTATGCTTATTTAAAACGAAGTAATCATGATGTTGGGCTAATTACTAAAATTGGGTAATTGGGCTTTGTACCATAATTGGGGTTTGGACAAAAGAACGACACTTGTGGAAACTAGACTATGGGCTAATAATGGGCTTTATATTTGTTTAACTAAATGAAAGTTTGTTAATGTTAATATAAAGATTTACAATTGGGCGTCCCTATAAATTACCATATACACTCGATCGGACACGATGGGCGGGGTATTTATATGTACGAATAATCGTTCATTTAACCGGACACGGGAATGGATTAATAGCCACTAGAATAATTAAAACAGGGGTGAAATTACATTCAAGGGTAATTGGTGTAATTGTTAACAAAGTGGTAAAACCTTGGTTTACACGCAGTCGATAACCTGGTGTATTCATTAAACAAAGTATTAAAACCTTGTTACAATTCGAATCCCCAATTAGTTGGAATATTTATCTTCGGGTATAATAATAATTTGACAAGGACACTTGCAATTTATATTTATGACTGATGGACTGTTATGGACAAAAACCAGACGGACATATTGAATAATCCAGGACAAAGGACAATTAACCCATGGGCATAAAACTAAAATCAACACGTCAAACATCATGATTACGGAAGTTTAAATAAGCATAATTCTTTTATTTCATATTTAATTTCCTTTATTTTATATTTAATTGCACTTCTAATTATCGCACTTTTATTTATTGTTATTTAATCGCACTTTTAATTATCGTACTTTTTAATTATCGCAATTTTATTATTCGCAATTTCATTATCGTTATTTACTTTACGCTTTAATTTAAAGTCTTGTATTTATTTTATATTTTACATTAGGTTTTAACTGCGACTAAAGTCTTAAAATCGACAAACCGGTCATTAAACGGTAAAAACCCCCCTTTATAATAATAATATTACTTATATATATATTTGTATTTTTATAAAAGTAAACTAATATAGCGTTGAGCTTTGTTTAAAGTTTTCCCTGTGGAACGAACCGGACTTACTAAAAACTACACTACTGTACGATTAGGTACACTGCCTATAAGTGTTGTAGCAAGGTTTAAGTATATCCATTCTATAAATAAATAAATATCTTGTGTAAAATTGTATCGTATTTAATAGTGTTTTCCTAGTAAAATAATAACTATTTTATATACACCTCGCTTCGCATCAAGTATATTTTTGGCGCCGCTGCCGGGGAAAAACTCTTAAACGCCGGAAGCGCAACGCTAATATAAAAAAAAAAAAAAAGATTTTTAGTTACTTTTATTAAAAATTCGCTTTTGTAAAAATACGTTTTAATTATTCAAAAATATAAAAAGAAAAACAAAAATATTAGTATTTTTAAGATTTTGTTAAATATTTAAGTTTTATAAGTTTCTTTATTTCTATTTTAGTTTATAAAAATATAAGTTTTATTTTAAAATCTTTTATTTATTTAAAAAACAGAAAACATAAAATAAAAATAAAAAAAAAATAAAGAAAACGCGTAAAAACTCAAAGCTGTCAACTGAATTCCTGAACCCCGCGACTCGCGGGGTGTTCTTCTTTATTTGCCGCAACTCGCGGAGACCTTCTGACACACGGACAAAACCCTAATCAAGCATTGATTACGGGTTATTTTTAATTATTATTAATTATTAAACCTAATTATAATTATTATTATTATTATTTTTAGTTTTAGTTTTATTTTTACTTTTTATTTATTTATGTATTTAGTATTAATTAAGTTTTTATTAAATTGTAAAATTAGTAGTTTAATAAAATAATAATATAAAAATAATATTTTTATAAAAATTGTACTTTTTACAACTTTTTGTATATTTTTATATTTTGTACCTTTTTAATCGTTGTAGCATAATATTTGTATTTTTTAGCTCATATTTAATTTTAAACTTAGTTTTTGCTATAGTTATTTTTACTCCTAGATTTTTAGGCTTTGCCGTAGAATTCCTTAAGTGCTTTTTCTTTAGACTAAGATTTAGGTGCTTTAGAATTTTGCGACGCCTTTTTAAGTTTTAGTTTCTTTTTAAGTTATTTCCATTTGGGATTTAGTTTTTCCTGTAAGCTTTAATATTTTTAGAGACCTTTTACTATGTACCAATTATCATTCCAATTAGTAATTTCAATTTGCGATTATAATTTTAAGTTAGTTGTAGTAATAAGGTTAAATTAGTTAAGTATTTTTAAGTTTTGATAAGTTTCTTTTATTTTTCCGTCACCTTTTATTTTTCAACCATTTTTTTTTTTTCGACATTTTTCGACGCGCAATCTTTTTCTTTCTTATTTCTCGCCATTCTAGTTTTTAGGACTTAGAATTTTATTCTACTTCTTATCTAAATTTCTTAAAATTACGAAAATTTATTTTGAGTAGTTAAATTGATAGACATCAAAATTTTCTGGTTCGTAGTAATAGTTGGATTTGTACGTGGACCGGGTTATTGGAGCCAAACAGTCCTCAATTATATTGAGACCAAACGAATCCTGCCCCTCTGCTGCATCTTTTGGCTATTCGAAACGTGGGCAAAATCAGAAAAGTCTATTGATTGGATAACTTATTATAATTTTTCTTTCCTTTTAAAAACTAATAGGATATTCTGTGAATGCACCGAGCAAGACGTTCATCACCTTTTGTACGTTCACCACCTTTAACTCGATCAAGACATCGTTTAACAAATATAACCGCCGTTGATTTTTCTTTAGAATCGTCATCCAGTAGACCAAGTACTTCAGTTCAAATTTCCGATAATCCATTTTTTGAACCCGACCTCACAATTGAGAATCCAGAAAATATTCAGGAACGGTTCATAGATCCTGAACCATTAAACTTTCCTCCGGAACCACCAATCATTCAAACAGAGATTGTTGAGGAACGAACCATTAAATCTGAAGCATCTAGTGATACCGATTCAACAAATTCAATTATGGAGAATCTGGAACCTTTAAGTATGGAAGACCGAATGAGAGCTAAACGCACTGGCCAAGGTCACGCAATTACTCATCCAGACATTAATGCGCCAGATTATGAAATCAAAGGACAAATTCTACACATGGTGACTAATCAATGCCAATTTAGTGGTGCGCCGAAGGAAGATCCAAATGAACATCTACGTACCTTTAATAGGATCTGCACACTATTTAAAATCCGAGAAGTGGAGGATGAACAGATATATCTCATGTTATTTCCCTGGACTTTAAAGTGAGAAGCCAAAGATTGGTTGGAATCGTTACCTGAAGGGGCGATCGATACATGGGATGTTTTAATTGACAAATTTCTTAAACAATTCTTTCCTGCATCTAAAGCCGTAAGACTTCAAGCAGAAATTGTTACGTTCACACAGAAACCAAATGAAACTCTATATGAGGCGTGGACAAGATATGGAAAGTTGTTAAGAGGATGTCCGCAACATGGTTTAGACACCTGTCAAATAGTACAAATATTCTACCAAGGATGCGACATCACTACAAGGAAAGACATAGATATAGCAGCTGGTGGTTCTATTATGAAGAAAACCGAAACTGATGCTTACAAAATTATTGATAACACTGCTTCCCACTCACATGAGTGGCACCAAGAAAAAGATATCATTAGATCATCTAAAGCAGCTAGAGCCGATTCTAGCCATGACTTAGATTCCATTTCAGCAAAGATAGATGCTTTCGAGAGACGAATGGAAAAGATGACTAAGGATATTCACTCAATACGAATTAGTTGTGAGCAGTGTGGAGGACCACATTTGACAAAAGATTGTCTCAGTATTGAATTAACAATGGAACAAAGAGAGAATATTTCATACATAAACCAAAGGCCTGGAAATAATTATCAGAATAATTATCAACCGCCAAGACCTATTTACAATCAAAATCAGAACTATAACCGAAATATTCCATACAATAACCAACAAGGTCCTAGCAATCAACAAGTATCCAATAATACTTACAATCAGCAAAGACCTAATTTTCAAAACAAACCACCACAACAAACCGATGATAAAAAGCCGAATTTAGAAGATATGATGACGAAGCTAGTTGAAACTCAAACGCAGTTTTTCACATCTCAGAAACAAACCAATGAACAAAATGCTCAAGCATTTAGAAATCAACAAGCTTCTATTCAAAATCTGGAACAAGAAGTAAGTAACCTAGCAAGGTTAATAGGTGAAAGAAAACCGGGAAGTTTACCTAGTGATACAAATGCTAACCCCCGGAATGAAACAGCTAAAGCTATTACCACAAGAAGTGGTACAACACTTAAACCACCTGAAATACCTGTAACTTCTGATGAAACTATTCCTACTCCACAAGAACCACAACCTGATCAAGATAAGGAAAAAGAACCGGTAGTTGAAAAGGTTAATGAAAATAACACAGTTAAGGATAAACCTTATGTTAAACCATACCAACCACCACTTCCTTACCCGAGTAAAATGAAGAAGGAAAAACTTGAAGCCGAGCAATCCAAATTCTTGGATATGTTTAAACAGATAAATGTAAATCTTCCTTTCATTGATGTGATTTCAGGAATGCCAAGATATGCTAAATTCTTGAAAGATCTAATCACGAATAGAAAGAAAATGGAAGAACTCTCGGCTGTTACTATGAATGCTAATTGTTCAGCAGTGCTGTTGAATAAGATACCAGAAAAACTATCTGATCCAGGAAGTTTCACAATTCCATGTTTTCTGGGTAGTCTTAGTTCAATAGAAGCATTGGCAGACTTAGGTGCTAGTATAAATCTAATGCCGTATTCACTATACGCTAAACTAGACCTTGGAGAATTGAAACCAACCAGAATAAGCATACAACTAGCCGATAGATCAATAAAATATCCTAGAGGGATAATGGAGAACATGCTAGTTAAAGTTGGTACATTAGTATTTCCAGTAGATTTTGTTGTTCTGGACATGGAAGAAGATTCTCAAGTTCCTCTCATATTAGGAAGACCATTCTTAAACACGGCTAAAGCAATGATAGACGTGTTCGGTAAGAAACTGACCCTAAGTATAGAGGATGAGAGTGTTACCTTTTCAGTTGATAGAGCAATGCAACAACCACAATCTGCAGATGATACATGTTATTATATTCAAACTATAGATGCACATGCAGAATTATTAGAAGAATTTCCAGAATTACAAGGAACAGGAGAATGTTCTTTAGGAGAAGGTAATGAACCAATTGATGAAGCTGAAATGTTAGCTACACTTATAGCTAATGGATATGAACCAACAACAGAAGAAATTCAAATGCTAAAAGAAGAAGACAGATATCGATATAAATCATCGATAGAAGAACCTCCGAAATTAGAGTTAAAGCCACTTCCAAACCATTTGGAATACGCTTATTTACATGGTGAATCTGAATTACCTGTAATAATATCGTCTTCTCTTACTGAAAATGAGAAATCACAACTCATTTCTGTGTTGAAAGCTCATAAACCAGCCATTGCATGGAAGATTCATGATATTAAAGGAATAAGTCCTTCGTATTGCACACATAAAATCCTTATGGAAGAAGGTCATAAAACGTATGTGCAACGCCAACGAAGACTAAATCCTAATATGCAAGATGTAGTTAAGAAAGAGATTATTAAACTGCTAGATGCAGGTTTAATTTACCCAATCTCTGATAGTCCATGGGTAAGCCCAGTTCAATGCGTGCCTAAGAAGGGTGGCATGACTGTCATTACAAATGAGAAAAATGAGCTTATTCCTACTAGGACTGTAACAGGATGGCGTGTATGTATTGATTATAGAAAATTAAATGACGCCACCAGAAAAGATCACTTTCCCTTACCTTTCATAGATCAAATGTTGGAAAGATTAGCCGGAAATAGTTACTATTGTTTTCTAGATGGATTTTCCGGATATTTTCAAATTCCAATAGCACCCGAGGATCAAGAGAAAACCACATTCACGTGCCCTTATGGTACTTTTGCTTACAAACGCATGCCATTTGGACTTTGTAACGCCCCTGCAACCTTTCAAAGGTGTATGATGGCGATTTTTCACGACATGATAGAAGAATGCATGGAAGTATTCATGGATGACTTTTCAGTCTTCGGTGATACATTTAAATCATGTCTAGTTAATCTGGAACGAATGCTAATTAAATGCGAAAAATCAAATCTAGTACTTAATTGGGAGAAATGCCATTTCATGGTTAAAGAAGGCATCGTTCTTGGACATAAAATTTCAAAAGAAGGAATTGAAGTGGATAGAGCTAAAGTAGATGTAATTGCTAAACTTCCACATCCCACCAATGTTAGAGGAGTTAGGAGTTTTCTAGGGCATGCCGGTTTTTACCGACGTTTCATAAAAGATTTTTCTAAAATTGCCACTCCTATGAATAAACTCCTAGAAAAGGATGCGCCATTCATCTTTTCAGATGAATGTATCAAATCTTTTAATATTCTTAAAGAAAAACTCACTAATGCGCCGATCATGATAACACCAAATTGGAATCTACCATTTGAACTAATGTGCGATGCAAGTGATTTTGCAATGGGAGCCGTTTTAGGACAAAGGATTGAAAAACGATTTCAACCTATATATTATGCTAGTAAGACATTACAAGGAGCACAAACGAACTATACAACTACTGAAAAAGAACTCCTTGCTATCGTCTTTGCTTTTGACAAATTTCGATCATATCAAGTTCTAGCAAAAACGGTGGTCTATACCGACCATTCTGCTCTTAGATACCTATTTTCAAAACAAGATGCTAAACCAAGATTAATCCGTTGGATCTTACTCTTACAAGAGTTTGATATTGAAATCCGAGATAAAAAGGGAGCAGAAAATCTCGCCGCTGATCATCTTTCTCGTCTTGAAAATCCCGAATTAGAAGTTCTGAATGAATCGGCCATACAAGACAACTTTCCTGATGAATATCTATTGAAGATAGATTATAAAGAAATCCCATGGTTTGCAGACTATGCAAACTACTTAGTTTGTGGATTCCTTGAAAAAGGATTATCGTACCAAAGACGAAAGAAATTCTTCAGTGATATAAAACACTATTTCTGGGAAGATCCACATCTGTTTAAAAGTTGTCCCGATGGAATAATACGCCGATGTGTATTTGGAGATGAAGCTAGTAAAATTTTAAACCATTGTCACACAGGACCAACAGGAGGGCATTATGGGCCTCAACTAACAGCAAGAAAAGTTTATGAAGCTGGATTCTATTGGCCTACAATTTACAAAGACGCACACCTTCTTTGCAAATCCTGTGATGCATGTCAAAGGGCCGGAAGAATAAGTCAACGTGATGAAATGCCACAAAATGTCATCCAAGTATGTGAAGTATTTGACATTTGGGGTATTGACTTTATGGGTCCATTTCCAAAATCTCATAATAATCTATATATACTCGTAGCCATAGATTATGTATCTAAATGGGCGGAAGCACAAGCTCTCCCAACTAACGATGCACGAGTTGTAGTCAACTTTTTAAAACGTCTTTTTGCAAGGTTTGGAACACCGAAAGCTTTAATAAGTGATCGGGGTACTCATTTCTGTAATAATCAACTTGAGAAAGTTCTTAAAAGATATGGAGTAACTCATAAAATCTCCACCGCATATCATCCACAAACAAGTGGACAAGTTGAAAATACAAACCGAGCTTTAAAACGTATTCTAGAGAAAACCGTAGGATCAAATCCAAAGGAATGGTCCATTAAATTGGAGGATGCACTCTGGGCTTTTAGAACAGCCTACAAAACTCCAATTGGAACCACACCTTTTAGACTTGTGTATGGAAAAGCATGTCATCTTCCAGTAGAAATTGAACACAAAGCATTTTGGGCTTTGAAAACATGTAATCTTGATTTACATGAAGCCGGACGTCTACGATTAAGTCAACTAAACGAATTAGAAGAATTAAGACATGAAGCATACGAAAATTCGTTAATCTATAAAGAAAGAACGAAGAAATGGCATGATAAAAGAATCAGAAGTTCAAAAGAATTTAAAGAAGGAGACAGAGTTCTTCTTTTCAATTCACGATTCAAGCTATTTCCTGGAAAATTGAAATCAAGATGGTCTGGACCATTCATAGTCAAAAGAGTTTTCCCATACGGAACGATAGAATTAATAAATTCAAATGGGATTGAATTTAAAGTTAATGGTCACAGAGTTAAACATTACATACATGGTCCGGTGGAAGTCGACAACGAAGTTAATCACAATTTCGACACCACAGCTAACTAAGTGTGGGGAGAATCAAGTCTTTAAAGGATAATATGTATTTCTGTTAGAGTTAGATTGTCTGTTTTCGTGTAGTTCTCGAAAATGGAACACGTATGGTCTTTCCCTAGCAGACCCTAAAGAACTAGTCTTCTCCCCCCATTCTGAATTTTTATTTTTTTAGGTTTTTACAAAATGAAGACTGCCTGTGAACTAAACCATGGTCTAATGCTACACGCTTTGATCACTAAAAGAAATAATGACATACTACCGAGTGAATTAGTATCAGTAATCAGAGAAAGAATGGACGGAGTTAGAAAAGGATCCAGATGCGAAGATAATAAGTTACAATTTGGTAAAGGAAAATCAAAATCCGCAGCGAAAAGAAGAGCACGACACCTAGAACGATGTCACAAATGCGGAAAATGGTCACATGGAGGTAAATGTTCAAATAATCAAACCTATTCAAATACCGAATTTGTTACTTTATGCAGAGACGGACCGTTCATATGTTTAGAAGAAAAAACAATGAATGCTCGAGGTTACGCTTATGCAGCCATGGAAAACCAATTAAACCGACTATCTTATGAATATAATAGATCATATAACTAAGAAATCTATTTCACAGGTATGTCTGTACAGTTTTTATTTTTATTTTTATTTTTAACCTTTTGATAATAAACGCTAATTTGTTCGCTAAAAAGTATTAAATTGGTATTGAATAAAATTAGGTTTGGCGACCGAAATTATTGATATCCTTCAAAAATTTATTACATCACTGCGAAATTTAACGTTTATTCCTAAGGTATAAATATCTTTAATCAATCAACCCAAAATATTTCAAAAATTCGTCATGAGTTAAATTAGGTCTTGGAACCGAAATTACTTTACCGAAAAGAGGGGCGCATATTTTTGATAATATTTGATTGATTAAAGTGGGATAAAAAGACAAAAATATTTTTAATTTTATTTTTACCATGTTTTTAAAATTAATATTTAAATCTTAAATTAATATTGTAAACTTTGTAAAAATAATATATTTAAAATTGTAAATATTTGAAAAATTAATATAAGTTTGGTATGAATTTATAAATTTTTAAATTAAGTTTGGTGTGAATTTTTAAAATATTAATTTTTAATTTTATGCATTTTAAATTTTGAGTTTGGTGTGAATTTTTAATATTAATTTTGAATTTTATATTTATGTTGTGTGAATTTAAAAACAAAAATTTACTTTATCTCATTAAGATAAAAATATGATTTTTAAAATTCGTCGTAAGTTGAAGACTAGGTCTTTGAACCGAAATTGCTTTACCCGAGGGAGGGACGAGAACTTTTATTATCATTATTTTTAATCTTATTGATTTAAAGTATGCCAAAAACATTAAAAAACCCAAAAATCTTAGCTTTTAAAACAATCGCTATAAAAAGACAAATTTTAAAATTTTGTCGAGGGACGGACTAGGACATCGATCCGAAACGACCTCGTCCTAATTAACAAGGGAAACAAAATTTTAAAATTAATTTCTTAATTGTTTTATAAGTTAAAGATTATAAAAAAATAAAAAAAAATAAAAAAAAAAAGGGTAAACTCCGCGACTCGCGGAGTTTGCAGTGCAAAACCTCCGCGACTCGCGGAGGGTCCAAAACCCAGAAAAAAAAATAAAAGAGCTGCTCGATCAGTCACTCCCCCACACACAAACACACTGCATAAACACTCGAAACTGCACCCGAAAACCACCGAAAATCACCCCCAAAAATCTCAATTTTTAACCGTTAATCACCAAATTTTTTGCTAAAATCATGTTGAGAAGGATGATATCTAAGAACTACTCAAGAAAAACGGTAAATTTCTACACCTAAACACCATTTAATTCGAATTTTAGTGTTCTTGAGCTATTTTTCCCCAATTTGATTTTGATGCTTTTTAGTGTAATTAGACTTAAATTGTTTATGTATTATGCTTGTATAACCTAGATTGATGCTGTTTAACATGATTAGAAGCCTTAAACTTCAAATTTTGAATAATCTAGGGTTTGTGTTCTTGAGCAATTTGGGGCTTTTTGATATAAACAGGTTATGGCCGATTTTTGTCATGAATTGTTGCTAAATTGAGTAGTGTAACATGTCTAGGTAGTTAAATGATCCAAACTTTGAGCCTAAACATGATTTTGAGAATTAAAGTGGACTTTTTCAAGTCCAAAATTCATGAACTTGATTTTTGAAAGATAATGCCATTTGAGACTTGTTTATTTGCTAGTAATGATTATTTTGACATGTTATTTGAATTAAATGCTTATGAACTTGGTGAAAATTTTCGTATATGCTTATTTGAAAAAGTGTAGATTTGATAAAAATGTGAAAATAAGCTTAAGTTTGATATAAATTAATAATGTCATTGTAATTATTTTGATTGATGATTTTGCTGACACTAATGCATATTTGGATGCACAAAATTTGTGTTTGATGTGTTTTGCAGAATGAAAGGGGTGAATCTTCATCCCAAGCCCGCCATGCTCCTGCTGAGAACTTGGAACAACAGGAGGTAGATAACTACTACAAGCAGGATGTACCTCATCCAGTCATGACCTTTTCAGATATGCACTTGGAACAGTTGCACCCGAACCTGCGATTTGACAGACTTTGGATAGATTATCCAAAATATCAACGGGGTTTGCATACTCTTCATTCCAAGGTTGTTGAGGTACCGAGGGTCATAGAATGGGGACCCTTGGAAGCTGTAGAATTGGCCGAGCCAATTAGGGAATTACTGGTACAGAGGTATGGTAATTCTTCTTTTAATGACTGGATATGTTTATTCACCATACGCAGACCTGTATATAAAGTATGGTGTGAAGAGTTGTTATGTAGTATAGAGTTGAATGATCGGGTAGCTAGTTTAACCGATCGTTCTTTTATTAGATTTTTGTTAGGCGGTTCGATGCGCCACATGTCTTTACTGGACATGGCTCAGGCTTTACGTATATATACGCCTGAGGAGTTAGCGTCTGCCGATTGTAGAGGATTGATACTAAACGGTAGAAAGATAGATGAGAATTTTGATACACACGGTGTGTGGAGTCAAATGACAAGCCATCACCGTTTCAAAGGGGGAAACTACTCTTATTTGGATATAGATAGAGCCGAATTAAGAGTAATACATAGGTTTTTAGCTAATTCGATTACACAAAGGGGTAAAAACAAAGAAAAGGTAAATGAACAAGATTTGTTTTACCATATGTGTATTCGAGACCCACACAGCGCTGTAAGTATACCATATTGTGTGGGTTATTATTTATCAGCTATGGTTCGGGGGATGCGTCCACAAAGCATAATAGGAGGTGGTATTTTTATTACTTTGATTGGTGAATATCTCGGTGTGGATATAAGTCGGGGGGGATTATTAGTAGAAGAGCAGGAACCCCGCGACACTATAGGTTTAAATGTATACCATGGTGCGAAAGTTTTGAAGCGGCGAAATAACGCCGCAGTACGATACCATGGTAGACATCCACAGGTGGAGAGAAACCAGGAACAAGGTAATGTAGGAGGGGGGAATGAGATGCAAGAAATGCATAGGTTTATAGCTTCTCAGGAATACGAAAATGCTAGACAGAGAGCATTTGAAGATTGGCAAGTTTATCAGAACCAGATCATAGCGCATTGCCAACATATAGGTAGAAACTATATTCCTACACCGAAACCCGTCTTCCCTCCTTGGTCGATAGAGATGCAGCCACCATATCCTACGTATGACCCTGCCGAAGCATTCTATAGCACTTATGGTTATGCGTGGAACCCCTATTGGTACCAATATCATCCTTAGTTTACTTATTATTTTTTTATTATTTTGTAATTTGTAATTATTGATACATTTAATATTTTTGTTAATATTGTAATCATTTTTATAATTATCTAACTTTTATTCTTAGATTTTAATAATTTTTGAATGTGGGGTAATATACCAAACTTCAAAAATATGTATATATGTTTGCAGTTTATCTTATGTACACAACAGGGTAAAACAACGCATTTTCAAAGACTGGCATTAAGTTCAGCATAAGCAACTAATTTTGACGACAAGATGCAAAATACATGTGAAATAACAACAAGACGGAATGAACAAATGATGTGCACCATTTATCATTCAGCAAACAAACGCCAATATATTTGGAAACTTTGGTAAAAATTTAATCATTTTCACACAAATCACCCTCAATAATTTAAATTGTTACTGATTTCTTGCAAATGAGGGCATTGCAAGATCTTAAGTGTGGGAAGGGGTTAAATTCTTTCGGATTTTAAAAATTTTTTACTTTATACACTTGGTTACCATTAAAAATACTAGTAAAGCAGTAGTTGTATTAGAATCTAGTGCTCTCTGATAAAAAAGAACAGCCCTAGTCTTATATACTGACTACCCAATTCTAGTAAAAATTTTCAATTAAATGAATTCAAATCATGTTTATACATATTTATGAACGATAAAACTAGGTTTTAACACCGAAATTATTGTTAACTCGGAAAGGACATAAATTGAGAAACAAACTAAAATGTTAAAATTCATTTAAAATGGAATAGAGGACGATAAAAAGAAAAATAAAAAGCCAAGTGTGGGAAAATTTACCAAGTTATTTTAAACATATGTCACATATATTTGTAACAAATAACTGAAAATACTTTTGCTTTGGACTAAACTAAACTGTTTTACCCAATGAAAGAAAAGAAGAGATGGATCTACACGATGAATCAATTCCATCATTAAAAGGAAGTAAAGTCTTCCAAAAAAGACACGCGCTTCTTGATTTAGGTCATGAAGTTGTCGTCCAGACCAGCTGTAGGTTGACGAAAAATCTAGAAAAGTCATCTCTAAAATCAGCAGGAAATCCACGGACCTCAGCATTAAACAGGGTCGCCAAGTGGTCAGATTTATCCTAACCATGAGAAGGATTTATCTCGTACAATGGGGGGGCACCATGCAAATTATCTGGATAAGACTAATGAATCAGATCCCCAGAAAGGATAATCTCCTTAAAGATTAAAAATCAGCTTTTAAGACTGATATTACTCAATCCTAGAGATTGACCTTAAAGATTGAGAATTACAAACTCATGGAATTCAATGATATCTAAGCTCGAGCTTAAACGAGAAAATATTTTGATCAAAATTACAAACCGATTTGTTTTCTGAAAACCCTATTTTCAATACGTTCATTACGATTGAACGTAAAATCCTAGGAATTCACCTGGAATTCATTAGGTCACTTGAACTAAATCGGGTGTCAACCGTAAGAACGGTGGTTGCATAGCATGGTCAAAGACAGGACCTTGTGCCAGACCGAAAAATTATAAGGGTGAGCTTTACTATTGCTCCTACCAAGGATAGTAATTGCGTCCGACACGTTATAGACCATAATCAAAAGCATGTCACGGGACATTGCCTTAACAGTTGCTTGTTCAACGCTTTCCTTTACAACCGGACGGTAGTTTGCCGAAAGGTAATATACGGGACAAGTAAACTGGACGTGTTGCTTTCCAAATACAAGGTTAGCAAGTGGGTGACACAAAACCGCAAGTTTTGAGCTAAAATTTTCAAATCTGTAACCCACCAAACCCACAAAAATATTTTGCAAACACCGGTAAAGGGTTATTCCGGAAAACTTATCTAGGGTAAAAACTAGATTTAATTTTCAAAAGATCAAATGTTTTCATAAAGATCCAATTTCGTTAATGGATCTAAAATTTTATAGTCATGTGGGACTGTAAACCATATCGTTACTACCATTGTTTATACCGCCGTATAGAAATCACTGATGTACAAAGTGTGAAGAATAAAGAAGTGATTCTAGTAGTTCAAGACGATATTGCTTGAGGACAAGCAACGCTCAAGTGTGGGAATATTTGATAATGCTAAAAACGAACATATATTTCATAGCATTATTCCTCAAGAAAGACAAGCTTTTAGTTGCAATTGTTCTATTTACAAGTGATATTCGTTTAAATAATAAAAGGTGAAGACAAAAGACAGATTCGACGAATTGAAGACGCAAACGACCAAAAAGCTCAAAAGTACAAAAGACAATCAAAAAGGTTCCAATTATTGATAAGAAACGTCTCGAAATCACAAGAGTACAAGATTCAAAACGCAAAGTACAAGATATTAAATTATACGCAAGGACGTTCGAAAATCCGGAACCGGGACCAGAGTCAACTCTTAACGCTCGACGCAACGGACTAAAAATTACAAGTTAACTATGTATATAAATATAATATAATATATAATTAATTATATTAATTATATATATATTATATATATATATTAAAAACCGTCGGCAGCAGGAAACTCCAAGGGTGTGAGCTGTAAATACCTCTCCGCGACTCGCGGAGTTTGAAGGGCATTTTGCCGCGAGTCGCGGAGCCCCAAAAATCAAGTCTGGCTATAAAGCAAACCGAATTCTGATCAAAATTACACATCTTTTTTCTTCCTCTTCATACGTAAATATATTTATATTTATAATTTATATTTTAATTTTAATTATAATTCTAATAATAAGGGTATGTTAGCGAATGTTGTAAGGGTGTAAGTCGAAATTCTGTCCGTGTAACGCTACGCTATTTTTAATCATTGTAAGTTATGTTCAACCTTTTTACATTAATGTCTCGTAGCTAAGTTATTATTATGCTTATTTAAAACGAAGTAATCATGATGTTGGGCTAATTACTAAAATTGGGTAATTGGGCTTTGTACCATAATTGGGGTTTGGACAAAAGAACGACACTTGTGGAAACTAGACTATGGGCTAATAATGGGCTTTATATTTGTTTAACTAAATGAAAGTTTTTTAATGTTAATATAAAGATTTACAATTGGGCGTCCCTATAAATTACCATATACACTCGATCGGACACGATGGGCGGGGTATTTATATGTACGAATAATCGTTCATTTAACCGGACACGGGAATGGATTAATAGCCACTAGAATAATTAAAACAGGGGTGAAATTACATTCAAGGGTAATTGGTGTAATTGTTAACAAAGTGGTAAAACCTTGGTTTACACGCAGTCGATAACCTGGTGTATTCATTAAACAAAGTATTAAAACCTTGTTACAATTCGAATCCCCAATTAGTTGGAATATTTATCTTCGGGTATAATAATAATTTGACAAGGACACTTGCAATTTATATTTATGACTGATGGACTGTTATGGACAAAAACCAGACGGACATATTGAATAATCCAGGACAAAGGACAATTAACCCATGGGCATAAAACTAAAATCAACACGTCAAACATCATGATTACGGAAGTTTAAATAAGCATAATTCTTTTATTTCATATTTAATTTCCTTTATTTTATATTTAATTGCACTTCTAATTATCGCACTTTTATTTATTGTTATTTAATCGCACTTTTAATTATCGTACTTTTTAATTATCGCAATTTTATTATTCGCAATTTCATTATCGTTATTTACTTTACGCTTTAATTTAAAGTCTTGTATTTATTTTATATTTTACATTAGGTTTTAACTGCGACTAAAGTCTTAAAATCGACAAACCGGTCATTAAACGGTAAAAACCCCCCTTTATAATAATAATATTACTTATATATATATTTGTATTTTTATAAAAGTAAACTAATATAGCGTTGAGCTTTGTTTAAAGTTTTCCCTGTGGAACGAACCGGACTTACTAAAAACTACACTACTGTACGATTAGGTACACTGCCTATAAGTGTTGTAGCAAGGTTTAAGTATATCCATTCTATAAATAAATAAATATCTTGTGTAAAATTGTATCGTATTTAATAGTGTTTTCCTAGTAAAATAATAACTATTTTATATACACCTCGCTTCGCATCAATAGGTTCATGAATCCGAGGCCAACCTTGCACTTGTTCAATGACGTCATATGTATTTTTACTACGAAATACAGTATTGTGAGTTTCATTACTCCCTTTTTAAATGCTTTTGCAATATATATTTTTGGGACTGAGAATACATGCGCTTTTATAAATGTTTGACGAAATAGACACAAGTAATCGAAACTACATTATATGGTTGGATTATCTAAATCGAATATCGCCCTTCAAGTCTGGTAACCTAAGAATTTAGGGAAATGGCCCCTAGTTGACGCGAATCCTAAAGATAGATCTATGGACCTTGACAAGTCCCATTCGGGGTACGAATGCTTTAGTACTTCGAGATTATTATTATACTTTTGAGAGGTTCTGTATGGGGATATTCTATGCATTAAAGTTAATGTAGGTTACCAGGTGTTCAATCCATATGAATGATTTTTATCTCTATGCAGTGCGAAATGCCTGATATGGGATGTATATGTATGAGAAATGGAAATAAAAATCTTGTGGTCTATTAAAATGATGAAAATGAATTATTATGATAAACTAATGAACTCACCAACCTTTTGGTTGACACTTTTAAGCATGTTTATTATCAGGTATTAAAGAAATCTTCCGCTGTGCATTTGTTCATTTTAAAGATATTACTTGGAGTCATTCATGACATATTTCAAAAGATGTCGCATTCAAGTCGTTGAGTTAAATAGAGATTATTATTGTGTAAATGACAGATTAGGTCATTTATAAGTTGGTTATTATGAAATGGTATGCATGTCTGTCAACTTTCAATGTAATAAAAGGTTGTCTTTTAAAAACGAATGCAATGTTTGTAAAATGTATCATATAGAGGTCAAATGCCTCACGATATAATCATATGTTATTGTATTCGTCCTTATAGATTAGGACGGGTCGTCTCATGTGGTATCAGAGCGGTGGTCTTAGCGAACCAGGTCTGCATTAGTGTGTCTAACTGATAGTCGTTAGGATGCATTAGTGAGTCTGGACTTCGACCGTGTCTGCATATCAAAAAGTTTTGCTTATCATTCTTTGTCAGAAATTACATGCTTATCATCCTTAAGTCTAGACACGTTTTCCTGCATTTATTCCATACGTAGTGTACAAACGATTTCTTATCTTAGCATATCTGTTAATGTGAACTTTTCTTGATATCTTCTAAAGATTTCCTCCGTGATTTATGGAATTTTGGTATTATATATACATATGTAAATTATGTATTGGAGAGTACCAATCTAAATCCTATAATCTATTTCATATCAAAAATCATCACCCTGAACATACAAGATGGATCCCGTATCTAGTTCAAATTCCTTAATCTCTGACAGCTATTCCGATATGGATGTTCACCTGAACTCCGAAGACAGTGTAACCAGAATGGACCAACCAATCAGCCATCACCTATTCTGGATGGATTGGGGATGGGTTCGTAGCCGACTAAACCAATGGAGACAAGAAGAAGGCGATCCTTTCCATCCACCACATTGCCCTCTTGGTGAAGAACCTGAAGCACTTACCGGTGAACATGTTCGTAATACTATTTTCTCTCTCATTTCAAGGGTATCTCGTCATGACTATATACTATCTCGGATTCTAGATCTTATTCATCTGCTAGTCCGAACTGACAATCACCCCAGCGTAATGAAAGAAGTTAACGAACTTCGCGCTCGGGTAGTGGCTTTAGAGAATATGGTGCAAAGATTACAAGCACCAGCAGCAACACCGGCAGCAACATTACCACCATCAGCAACACCAACAGTATCACCACCACCAACAACAACATCTGTATCCCACACCTCAACATCACAATCTGTACCTCAAGCATCAACGTCACACGCACCATATATACCAACGAATACCAACAGCAATAACCGATGAAGTATTGATTCATAACTTCATTGGAGAAACACTCTGCGAAGATTATGTAATCTCCAAAGTCTTAGAGATTATCTATTCTAGCCTTAACCATAAATCAGATGTGTGGACTGAGATGATGAAAGGAAGAGTAAAACCCTGACAAGGATGGTGCACAATTTACAAGCTAGACTTGTTTTACCAGCAACATCAACAGTACCGCAGAATCACCAGCAGTGTTGTCAGCATCATCAGAATCAGCAGCATCTACAACCTCATAAGCTACGCCAGTTCAAGAATCACCGTGGACATCATTACGAATCAACAACGAGTATATTGTATCAATGAGTTATGAAGTATTAACTCAATTCCTCTGAAGAATTTATATGTATATCTTATATATATATATATATAAATTTTGAAAACATCATAAATCTTTTCGTACTAAGCTATTATATATGAATTGAAAAAGGGTAGATACTACTCGATTAAATTCATATTACTAATATGCTAAGATGTACATTCTTCTTTAACAACTTAACCATCGTTAACTACGATCTCTGTTACAACTCAATGAATTCCGTTTCATAATAAACTAAGTGTATTATTCAATTATGTGTTTGCGTTTACACTCTAGATATATTCGAAACTTTATGGAAAACATCATTCGTACCTTACGAAGTTAGCAAGAGTTCTTAGGGCATCAACATGATTCACCAAGGAAATATCCATAAGAATAAATAATGAAGTATTGATCACAGTAGTGAAATACTCTGAGAAGATTATGTAATCTCTAATGTTAGAGATTATTCATTTCTAATCCCAGCCTAAGATCAAATGAGCTTAAATTAGTATTAACTCATCGACTCTATATTACATCTGAAGAAAATATACATATATTTTCATAAAGACTGTAATAAAATTTTCATGTACAAAAATATTATTTGTGAATTTTTTTTAACGGGTAGGTAATACCCGAGGGATATATAAATTCCCAATTAATATGTTACATTCCTTGATTCCGATTCAGCAAATCATCAACTATATTCACTATTTTCACAACGATATACATTCTTTCGTAAGAATCAAAACAATCGTTCTCATCCAAATTCAATTTCATATTCTGATTTTGATAAATCAAAATCCAAGTCAAGAATTAACAGAAGACATCACTATTAAATTCCTACATCTATCAAAGTCATACTTTGAATTCAAAACTGTGATAGCACATCACTTTTATTCGTGACATTAAGAAGGATATTGGAATCATTCGAGATTCATGACGATTTCATCAACTGGATATTAATAATGACAATCTGCATTTAAACCCCTTCGAAATCCCTAAAGACACTTCAAATAATGAACAATTGAGATGATGATCCAACCACATGTTACCCATAGTCATGTACCTGAAAAACTCTCGAAACCAAAGTCATAGTTTAATACGTATCTGTGTCAGACCCTTTGGCATTTATTAGCTAAATTAACTTTTCAATCTCTTTTCAAAATAGACAGTTTTGTCACAGCTTCAGCAAATCACCTTCAACTGTTCATTCGAATAAGCCTTATTATAACGATTACCCCTTCATCATTGTTACCGGAGAACCTTTCATATCTCGCTACATTAGCAGTAACATTATCAACAAACTCCATTGATCTTTAAACCTCTCCGAAAAATCACGATACTTATTCATTAAAACTTTATCAAGTACTCATCTACAACTTGTAACAATCATTGTCATACCAATTACTGGGAATTAGCAATAACTATTTTGAATCTCGCAACATTTCTACGCTAACAGTTATATATATATATATATATATATATATATATATATATATATATATATATATATATATATATATATATATACACACACATATAACGTCTATCTTCTAGACTTATGCACTTCGAATGTGAAGTTTCTGAAAAACACCCCAAACTGCGAGCTAGTTCTCGAAACTTTGAAAAATACTGATGAAGCAGCAAAAACTATGAAATGACCTTAACAGCCAAAATTTTGAAGATAAAGAATAATGTGTTGGCAAAGCTCAGAAAAGAGAGAAAATTTAGTACTGAGAAACGGATTGAGCAAACCATGAAGGAAGCTGTGGACAAGTCACAAAGACTAAATCTTCCTACAAAGGATCCAAATGATTCAGTGCCTGCTGAAGTTATTAACGAATACCTTACTTTTGACTCTAAACCTCTATGGACAAATCTCCTTCATCATACATCAATATTAGAAATTCTAAGATATCATCGTATCTTTCATTATAAATATCCCCGATATTTCTGAGGATATCTTCATAACTATCTTTATCTGAAATCAATTATCTTTTCAAGCTATCTGTATTACAACATAAAGGAAACTGTTTAGTTTCAATATTCTGAAAATCTTTGAGTTTAAAATATGAATGTTTTGAAGAAGTGTTGGGGACTGAATCATGAGTTAGTATAATATAATGACACTTGATCAACGTGATTATATTACAGTAAGTCGTGCTGAGTTTCTAAATGGAACGTGATGATTCACAGACCACATCGTCATCATGTGATATGTTACACGACTCTTACATTCTACCTCATTTCCAAACACATTAAGAACAATATCTTCTTGATAGTGCTATTTTCCCGGATATTCTAGTAATTTGACAAGTCAGGACAGTGTCATTACAATTTTCTTCTTAGAACATTAATTATGTTCATTCCGAAATTCATATCTACGTATTCTGGACCATTATTCGCTCGATTTAAAATTGGGAAGATAAAACAAAAGCATGAAGCTTCAAAATATCAATGAGAGTATAAATCACAGTAAATTGGAGAGAGTATTAACTGTGGATGTTAATGATTATGGAAAGACAGAAGCAGAGACATCAAAATATAAGGGAAGATATAAAACTCAACAACCACCCAGAAATTATAAACCGTATATATCAATGCATATAGCAATATAAAGACAAGGGAGGATTAAAAATACTATAAAACCAAGAGTATAGTAGAAGTGAATAGATTCTTCCGGCGGCAGATGAAAAAGAAGAATGACGGATATAAAAGTTAGGAGTATATCAAGGATTAGAACCGGATGGAGCATATTGACGAATGCTTTAAAATATGAATTAAAAGATGAAGAATAGAAGGTGTGAATTGTAAGGAAACGAAGGGGGTGGAATGATAGTAAAATATCCGACAGAGCAATCAAAACAGATGATCACATTTAAAGCGGATCTAATTTCCTTGATTATCGATGAATCAAATCTTATTACAAAGATTTTCTCCAAATTCCTTGAACTCTGGAAATCAATACTATCTACGTCAAAAGATATGACGAATCTACACTTACTCATTTCACTCTTATGTGATAACTTCACTTATACTCTTCGCGTAATTAAATTGTTTTATCCAAATTACTCGCTGATGATAAAACTCTAATTATCAGCTCGTATACGTCATGAAAACATACTTATTGTTAGCCATGACCATCCCAATCAAATTTCGGGACGAAATTTCTTTAACGGGTAGGTACTGTGACAACCCGAAAATTTCCGAACAAATTTAAACTTTATCTTTATATGTTTCCGACACGATAAGCAAAGTCTGTAATGTTGAAATCTCAAAAACTTTGAACTGTGTTCATGTAATCAATTACCCTTCGACTACTCTCGATGATTCACGAACAATTATGTGTAAATAGATATATATATATATATATATATATATATATATATATATATATATATATATATATATATATATATATATATATATATATATATATATATATATATATATTGTGAGTGTGTGTGTGTGTGTGTGTGTGTGATTACTAAATTGAGAAATATTAATAAAACATTTAACGGTTTAGTTTATATGAATATAAGCTATGAGATCTGTTTTATGAACTTGGAAACGTTATCAAAGTATTGAATGAATAATACTTTACATGAACGTATTTGTTCGAAGAAAGTTTAAAATATTTATCGACGAGATTAAAAAGATAATATCAAATGATTGATTTATTAGATACATTGTATGATTACGAGTCTCTGTTGAGAGGTCCACTTTGGAATTAGGAAACTTTTCCCTTTTAACGGTATTTGGAATAAATGGTAAAGTGATTACAGGTAAGAACAAAGTGTCACTTAACAAGAGTTAGACAAAAGTTAGTGGGGATTCTTATTTGATTTCCAATACATGCTCTACTACATTTCATTCGTGACTTTTGTTAAAATAACAATTTAGTTTTTATATTATTTAAATGTGAAAGTAAAATTAGGGAATATAAATAACTTAGAAAATGGATATCGATAAGTGGAATAAATTTACGTTTTACCTTAAAATGATTTCATACGTTTAATTATCTTTTAGGATTAACTCTTCGAATAAACTGTAATTTAAAAATATAAAACCCGTATTACTCTATATGTGATTTTACTTTCTTAACGAAATGGGTTTCGATATAATAGACTTTTGTTATTGAAAACATTTTTTTTACAACTACTACCATTATAATCTTTTTAATAAAACGATCTTTGAATATAATATAATTTGAATATTAAAAGGTTTTTTATAAACATTTATGTATAAATAGGTGATATCGATTTTAACTTTAAAATGCAAACGTTACGGAATAATACTTTCTATCATTGAAACGATTTCAAAATATATATAGTAAGACATACATTTTTTTCGAACGTTATTATATATATAATTTACAATGTAATAAAACTTATTATTAGAAAATATTAACTTAAATATAAAATGTTTTATTTAAATTTTTCTAAACATTTAATATAATATTATTAACTAACGAGACGATGAATAATAAAATCAAATGACCAAAACATTCAAATGATTAATTTACACTTTGAGCGGGATAGTTTTCATTGATTTAAGTCTTGTTATATATAAAGGTACGTTACACAAAACATAAAGTATTAGTTTTCTAAGCGTATGAAAAGGCGTTCGAAAAACCGAAACCGAGACATTAGTCAAGTGACGACGTACAATTTATTGGAACTAAATTTACAAGTCACCTATGCATATAAATATAATATAATATATAAGTAATTATATTAATTAAATATAATATATATATATAATAATAATAAACGAGTGTCGGCAAGAATCATTGGGCGGATATGAGCTGTAAATACAGCCCATGCGATCGCATGGCTACAAGCCATAAACCCCATGCGATCACATGGGGGCTAGATGAGGCTGAGGTCCTTAAATTCATTCAAAACTGGTTCCATTTTTCATTTCAGCATCTATCTCTCTCGTATTCTCTCTATATTTATATATTTATTATTATTATTATTATTATTATTATTATTATTATTATTATTATTATTATTATTATTATTATTATTATTAAGATTAATATTATTATTAATCTTATGGTTACGAGTATTATTATTATTAGTATTACACATAAAATACTACGACGAGGTCGTAAGCGGGTTACTTTCAAAACGGGTTTACGAGCTGGGCAGAGCTAAGGAAATTATGGGTTATAGCTATGGAGGTTATGGGTATAGTCCGTGGGTATGCTCGTAAGGTCAATCTAGTATTTATCATCTCCATTACGTCTACGTACTTTCCTGCAATATTGAATCTTAATATTGATACGTGAGCACTCATAACTTAATTTTTATATATTAATAGTGTATCCATTCTACTGCTCGAGTACATAGGATTATGCATGCTTGTACGTTTGATATTGTCGTTAGATAGGTTATGTTAACACCTAAATTAGATACATATGCTACTAGGATAAGGTATACGATATGCATGTCGTTGTAAATGTAGCAAAAGATTAAGAACTTTTCATTTAGATATCAAATGGTTTCGATGAACGGATTAGAAGGTATAACCAATTAGATTATCTATGATTTTATGTATTATTGTTAAAATGGTTATTATTGTTACTATCATCGTTATTATTGTCGTAATTAATAATAATTATTATTATCATTATAAATGTTATCATTAAAAATTGTCATTTTTATTACTATTTTTTTTATCATTAAAATTATTATTAACGTTATTATTATTATTATTATTATTATTATTATTATTATTATTATTATTATTATTATTATTATTATTATTATTATTAATTATTATTATGATCTTTATCATTAAGATAGCTATTAGTAATATCATTATAATATTTATTATTAATAGTATCATTATCATTAAAATTAATATTAGTATTATCTAATTATTATGACTAATGTTATTATCATTATGAATGCGAGTTAAAAGAGGACTAAAAGCTATTAAACGAATCGATTAGGAAATAATGAGTATGAGTATCATGATGAAATTAAAATATTGTAAGATATTGATTTAGATAAAAATATCGTTTTCAATATTTTTATCATTGTTATTATTAAAAAGTATTATTAATATTAAAACTATAATTTTTACTAAAATTATCATTTTTAATAGAAATATCATTGTTATTAATAAATATCATTATTATTATCATTTTATTATTATTATTATTAAAAATTATCATTTTATAATTAATATCTTCATTAGTAAATAAATATTTTTATTACCATTATTAGTAAAATAATTATTATTATTATTATTATTTCAAAATAATACAACTTTTATTCATTATTATTATTATCCATAGTATTTAAATATGTGATACAAATATATATTTTCATCACACATAATATAATTACATTAATAATACATACTACTATATTTTTATGATATTAAGTAAACTTTATAAATTTTATTACTTAAGATATATAAAAGTATATTTTTATCATATAGATATTTTAATATAAATTTTTATTAATAAATGACTTTTATTATTTACTTTAATAAAATCTGATAAATATATTTAAATATATAAAACAACTATACTTAAGTTATATATTAAATACGTATAAATTTTGGAAATCATTTTTAGTCAGATTGACTTTTGTTGACTTTTGCATAATAATCTCGAGCATTAGGATTGCGATACACTATGACCTGACCTAAATTGTTAGACATATATTGACCAACAGATATATATATATATATATATATATATATATATATATATATATACACACACACCTAATATAGGTTCGTGAATCCGAGGCCAACCTTGCACTTGTTCAATGACGTCATATGTATTTTTACTACGAAATACAGTATTGTGAGTTTCATTACTCCCTTTTTAAATGCTTTTGCAATATATATTTTTGGGACTGAGAATACATGCGCTTTTATAAATGTTTGACGAAATAGACACAAGTAATTGAAACTACATTATATGGTTAGATTATCTAAATCGAATATCGCCCTTCAAGTCTGGTAACCTAAGAATTTAGGGAAATGGCCCCTAGTTGACGCGAATCCTAAAGATAGATCTATGGACCTTGACAAGTCCCATTTGAGGTACGAATGCTTTAGTACTTCGAGATTATTATTATACAGACGAGAGGTTCTGTATGGGGATATTCTATGCATTAAAGTTAATGTCGGTTACTAGGTGTTCAATCCATATGAATGATTTTTATCTCTATGCAGTGCGAAATGCCTGATATGGGATGTATATGTATGAGAAATGGAAATAAAAATCTTGTGGTCTATTAAAATGATGAAAATGAATGATTACGATAGACTAATAAACTCACCAACCTTTTGATTGACACTTTTAAGAATGTTTATTCTCAGGTATTAAAGAAATCTTCCGCTGTGCATTTGCTCATTTTAAAGATATTACTTGTAGTCATTCATGACATATTTCAAAAGACGTTGCATTCAAGTCGTTGAGTTCAATAGAGATTATAATTGAATAAATGACAGATTAGGTCATTTATAAGTTGGTTATTATAAAATGGTATGCATGCCTATCAACTTTCAATGTAATAAAAGGTTGTCTTTTAAAAACAAATGCAATGTTTGTAAAATATATCATATAGAGGTCAAATGCCTCGCGATGTAATCATATGTTATTGTATTCGTCCTTATGGATTAGGACGGGTCGTCTCAACATGTCCCCATATAAATATTGAGAGTTTTGTACTCATTACCAATTGTCTAGTTATTAGCTGCAAGCGTTTATCTATTGATTCAGCTAAACCAATTTTTGAATGTACATAAGCAACTGGATGTTCAACAACAATCCTTATAGACATATAATAATCATTAAATGCTTGAGATGTTAACTCACCAGCATTATCAGGTCTCACCCTTTTAATGGTGTAATCGAAAAATGTGTTCTTTATTTAATAATTTGAGTAAGAAACTTTTCAAATGCCACATTTCGACTTGATAATAGACGAATATGAGACCATTTACTAGATGCGTCTATCAGAATATGAAATGTCTATTTGGTCCACATGGTGGATGAATTTATCCACATATCTCACCTTGAATTCTTTCAAGAAACATTTGTGATTCCTTTTCACAATATACTTTTCATTAATCACCATATGTGCTTTTCATTAATCACTACATGTGCTTGAAATGCCCCGTTCATACCGATTATAAACGATTCACAATAGTTGATTTCATTGCGAGGTATTTGACCTCTATATCATACATTTTACAAACATTGCATTCATTTTTAAAAGACAAACTTTCTTTACATCGAAAGTTGACGGCATGCATACCATTTCATAATATATCCAACTATAATTGACTTAACAATAATCTTGATGAACTTAACGACTCGAATGCACCGTCTTTTGAAATATATCATGAATGACTCCAAGTAATATCTCTAAATGAGCAAATGCACAGTTGAAGATTTCTTTCATACCTGAGAATAAACATGCTTTAAAGTGTCAACCAAAAGGTTGGTGAGTTCATTAGTTTATCATAATCAATCATTTCCATCATTTTAATAGACCACAAGATTTCAGATATTTAATTGTACATGTAACCCAAGTACATAATAATACGCGTAACCCGCGAATTAAAAATCATTCATATTCGTTACAAAAATGTTATTATAGTTAAGTGTTATGTCATAAATATATTTTTTTATATAAAAAAAATCTTTATTTGATATATTAATAATACTAATAATAATGACAAAATCAATGATAATTATGATATTACTAATAATTATGATATTACTAATATTAGAATTAATAATGATACTATATATATATATATATATATATATATATATATATATATATATATATATATATATATATATATATATATATATATATATATATATATATATATATATATATATATATATAATAATAATAATAATAAAAATAAAAGTGATAATAATAAGGTTAATAGAAATAACAATGATTTTAATGCTAGGTTTTATTATAATAATAATTTTAATAATTTCTTTCAAACATAACCTAATTAAAGTTTTAATTTAATCATTTTCATAATAATATTTATATTCAAGATTTCTATGATTATAACCTTAACAATATCATTAGAACTTTTATATTTATAATAATCAAAATTTTCATGTTTAATTCCTAAACTAATGACTAAAGTTTCTTTAACATAAATTGTCATCCTAAACATAATAATAATAATAGTAATACTTATATTGATAATGGTCTAATAAAATTAATAATAATGATAATAACAATAATATTTAGTGATAATACTAGTAATGATAATGATAATAATGTTAGTAATAATAACAATTATATTATTAATCTTAGTATATATATAATCGATTTTTAATTCCTAATAATAGCAATGACAACAACAACAACAACAACAATAATAATAATAATAATAATAATAATAATAATAATAATAATAATAATAATAATAATAATAATAATAATAATAATTAATAATAATAATAATAATAATACTAATAATAATAATAATAATAATTTTTAAAATTGAAAAACTACCTCACAAGCTTTTAAAAAAAGTTGTTCCGGGCTCGAACCCGAGACCAATCGTAAACACATAACACTCCTTAACCATAGAACCATATCTGTTTTTCCCGAATTAATACGGATTTAATTCCCTTTAACCCATTTCTTTTTCTGTTTCTTTTTCTTCTTCTTCTTCATCCATTCAAACTCGACCCAAGTTTAAACCAACGTATTAACAAGCTTTGAAGTTCGATTTATATCAGAATTTGAAACATAAACGTCCTTTAATGAGTGACTGAATTAATTTAAAACAGAAAAAAATAAAAATAAAATCGAGCTGCTTAAAGAAAAAAAATACGATGAACTCAAAATCAAACTCGAACCTAGAGGCTGTTACAGAGCACGATTTCAACATGAAAGAGGTGCTAAATCATATTTAGAAACTTTCTGAATAATCAATTTAACTTAAAACACTAAAACACGTTCGAATTTCGGCAAGAAGACATCGTTTGACATTTGAACTTTAAACTTTGACTCGTAAATTCACACTCGATAATAAAAATTGAGACTTGAAACGTTCCAGATAGTTTAAGTAAAATATTCCTAACAAGATGGCATTTACACATTTTGAAATTGATTTTTAATTCGAGTCTTTGCCAAAAACGCCAAGAACAGAGAAGTCGAGCTAAAAAAAATATCAGATTAATTTAGTAACTGTAATATGTTAATATTATCTATATTTGATGAGAGAGTGAATGATTCTCAATAGCCTTAATCCAACGTTTGTTTTATAGCCAAAACTTAGTCGACAGAATATTTCCTTCGTACAGAACTGAATAAAAAAAATAAAAAATAAATAAAGCGTGATATCAACTCTAAACAGATTTTGGCTTGTATCTGTGAGTCCAAATCTCGACTAGTAACAATTGGGAGACAGAACCAAAAATTCAATACAGTACGATGGGTATATTCAACTGAATTGGGTTTTATTCGTAAGATTTTATATATTTATTATTAATAATTAATAATTATAATTATATTACCAATAATATAAATACAAATAATAATAATATTAATAATAATTATTATTATTATAAGAGTAATAATATTAATAAGTCATAATAATAACAATAATAATTTTTAGTGTAATTGATAATAATAATAATATTATTAATGGTAATTATAATATCAATACTAATAATAATTATTTTTTTAGTATTTATAATATTAATATATAATAATAATGATATTAATTATAAAACTGATAATAATAATTTTATTCATGATAATAATACTATTTGTATTATTTATGATGATAATGATAATTATAAAATAATAATCATATTACTAATTAAAATTATAATAATAATGATATTAATAATAATAAAAACAATATTAGTAATATTAATATAATAAATTAAATGTATCAAATTTTATATCTATATGTTATATATATTTAATATAATGATATTTAAAAATACTAATGTTGATATTTATATTGAAAGTGATAATAATATTACTTTAGTAACTATATCTTTATTTACAATTTAATTTAATATCTTATCATTATCTATTATTAATTATGTAATATAATATATTATATAATAACATATACTGAATATTTAATATCTACACATTTTATGTATATTTTTATGTATTTGCATATTAGTTACATCATATATTATATATGTAAATATGAATACATTAATAATGTTTTATATATATAGAAATAGATATTATAAATTTTAACACATAATATTTATATCTTATATATATATATATATATATATATATATATATATATATATATATATATATATATATATATATATATATATATATATATATATATATATATATATATATATATATATATATTTATATATATATATATATAATATATAAATAAATAAATAAATAAATATATATATATATATATATATATATATATAATAGCTTAATTATAGCTTAATTATTTATAATTATTTATAGAATTATATATATAAGATATAAATAATAGCTTAATTATATAAATAATTATTTATATAAGATATAAATAATAGCTTAATTATTTATAAATAATAGCTTAATTATTTACAATATACATATAATATTAATTATTTATAGAATTCATGTATATATAGATTCATTTAAATAATAGCTTAATTATTTTGTATATTACTTTACATTTTCAACTCCAAATAATTATTTTGTAGTTTATTAATTCAACTTAATATGTACACTTATATTTATATATGTATTTATATAATTACATTTTTATTCACACACAATTGTTCGTGAATCGTCGAGAATAGTCGCAGGTTAAATGAATCCATGTAGATAGTTCAAAAATTTTTGACACTCAACATTACAGACTTTGTTTATCGTGTCGAAATCATTTAAAGATAAAGTTTAAATTTGATCAGAAATTGCCGGGTCATCACAGTACCTACCTGTTAAAGAAATTTCGTCCCGAAATTTGATTGGGGTTGTCATAGTTAACAATAAACATGTTTTTATGACGAATATTAGTTGATAAATAGAGTTTTATTACCCTTGAGTAATAAGGATAAAATAATTCGATTATTCGAAGAGTACGAATGAAGCTATCACAAAAGAGTGAATTGAAGAAATAAAGTTTCGTCTTAACTTTTGACGGAGTCACGTTTGAATTTAGAAAATAAGGTGCGTCTTAAGTTTTGACGTTGTCTTGGCTGAATTCTGGAATTTAAGGGATTAAAGAAAATCTTCGAAATCTATAAGATCGGATTCTTCAAGATTTAAGGGAACTAGGATCTCTTTAATTAAATGAGGTCATCTGTCTCGATTGTTACGTCTGATTTTTCCTTTATAAATTAAACTCTTCCATTCCATTATTCTCACCATCTCTATACTTTCTTTCTTAGTACATACATCCAAAAGATTATGAAAATGCTTAATCCCGTTCTAATCCCTGATATTTTCCTAATTATCATTTCTGTCATCCTTCTTTTCAATCTTCCACCAGAAAAATCTGTTTACTTTTACTATTACCTTGGGGTGATACTGTTCTTAATTCTACCGTGTCTTTATATTGCTATTCGTCTTAATATCCACGGTTTGTAATTTATGTGTTGTTATCGGGCTTTATATTCTCCCTTATATTTCGGAGCTCCATGCTTTTGTTTTCTCTTCCCGACTTTGCGTAAAGCAAGTAATGATTTAGAATTCGTAGGTATAGATTTCGAAATGAGCATGACTAATGTTCTAAGAGAGATTGTAATAGCACGATCTTGATTGATTAAATTACTAGAATTCAAGAGAAAGATAGAACTATCAGGAAAATATGTTCTCGATATGTTTAGAGTTTAGATAGAATGTAAGAGTCGTGTAACATGAAATGACCCGACCTAATCCATCTGGACGAAGTCTTCAACAGTTGGTCCCATCGCGAGGTTCTGACTTCTATATGCCATGAACGACTCCATGTAATATCTTTAAAATGAGTAAATGCACAGCGGAAGATTTCTTTCAGACCTGAGAATAAACATGTTTGAAAAGTGTCAACCAAAAGGTTGGTGAGTTCATTTGATTCCCTTTTACTCTTTACATTTTTGGGACTGAGAATACATGCGCTGTATTTATAACTGCTTTATTAAATGCTTTTGAAATATATTTTGAACTTCGAATACATGAAATGCTTTTATAAATGTTTGATGAGATAGACACAAACTGTGACGACCCGGAAATTTTCGATCAAATTTAAACTTGATCTTTATATGTTTTCGACAAGATAAGCAAAGTATGTAATGTTGAGTTACAAAATTTTGAAACTGTTTACATGAATTCATTTAACCTTTGACTATTCTCGACGATTCACGAACAATTGTTTGTAAATAAATATGTATATAAATGTATATATATATATAATAATTTAAAATTATAAAATAAACATTGGAATTAATAATGTAAGATAATAAACAAAATAATTAAGTTAATGTTACAATTAACATATATATAAATAGAGATATAATATTAATATGAATCTAACTAATTGTATAATATCATGGGTACATATGAAATTTGATAAGCATAAATGGTTTTATTATTATTATGAATGTTATTATTATTATTATTATTATTATTATTATTATTATTATTATTATTGTTATTATTATTATTAGTATTATTAAAATTATTATTAATAATATCATTATTAATATTATTAGTATCATTTTTATTAAAAACTATCATTTATATTAAAAGTATCATTTTACTATTATTATTATTATTATTATTATTATTATTATTATTATTAGAGAAATTATCATTTTTATCAAAATTATTATTATTACTATCCTTATTATTAATTTAACATTAATATTATTATTTTTATCATTATTATAATAACTATTATTATTATTATAAAATAAAACAACTTTTATTTATTATCATTATCAATATTATTTTATCAAATAACTATTAGTTATATAAAACTATACATAATACATATAATATAACTATATTTTATTTATTTAAAGTACATAAAATGAATACATTTATGAAACGTACAAATTATTAATGTAAAATGATATCACTAATAAATATATATAAATTTGGTTGATTACGATTACATGTTTTAATATATATATATATATATATATATATATATATATATATATATATATATATATATATATATATATATATATATATATATATATATATATATAAACGATATAGGTTCGTCAATCCGAGGTCAACCCTACACATGTTCAATGACGTCATATGTATTTTTACTACAAAATACAATATAGTGAGTTTCATTTGCCCTTTTTACTCTTTACGTTTTTGGGCTGAGAATACATGCAAATGCTTTATTAACTGTTTTACAATATTTATATGCGTGAGTTTCATTTGCCCTTTTTACTCTTTACGTTTTTGGGCTGAGAATACATGCAAATGCTTTATTAACTGTTTTACAATATTTATATGCGTGAGTTTCATTTGCCCTTTTTACTCTTTAAGTTTTTGGGCTGAGAATACATGCAAATGCTTTATTAACTGTTTTACAATATTTATATGCGTGAGTTTCATTTGCCCTTTTTACTCTTTATGTTTTTGGGCTGAGAATACATGCAAATGCTTTATTAACTGTTTTACAATATTTATATGCGTGAGTTATAGTCTCACTTTTAAAATCTAATATTTTTGGGATGAGAATACATGCAGGTTTTATAAATGATTTACAAAATAGACACAAGTACGTGAAACTACATTCTATGGTTGAATTATCGAAATCGAATATGCCCCTTTTTATTAAGTCTGTTAATCTAAGAATTAGGGAACAGACACCCTAATTGACGTGAATCCTACAGATAGATCTATTGGGCCTAACAAACCCCATCCAAAGTACCGGATGCTTTAGTACTTCGAAATTTATATCATATCCGAAGGGTGTCCCGGAATGATGGGGATATTCTTATATATGCATCTTGTTAATGTCGGTTACCAGGTGTTCACCATATGAATGATATTTTTGTCTCTATGCATGGGATGTATGTTTATGAGAAATGGAAATATGAAATCTTGTGGTCTATTAAAATTATGAAATGATTATTTATGCTAAACTAATGAACTCACCAACCTTTTGGTTGACACTTGAAAGCATGTTTATTCTCAGGTACGAAAGAAATCTTCCGTGCATTTGCTCATTTTCGAAATATTACTTGGATTCATTCATGGCATATTTCAAAAGGCATTGCATTTGAGTTGTCGAGTTCATCAAGATTATTATTAAGTCAATTATAGTTGGATATATTATGATATGGTATGCATGTCGTCAATTTTCATTGTAAAGAAAGATTGTCTTTTAAAATCGAATGCAATGTTTGTAAAATGTATCATATAGAGGTCAAGTACCTCGCGATGTAACCAACTATTGTGAATCGTTTATAATCGATATGGACTTCGTCCGGATGGATTAGGACGGGTCTCTACAGTTGGTATCAGAGTGGTGGTCTTAGTGAACCAGGTCTTGCATTAGTGTGTCTAACTGATAGTCGTTAGGATGCATTAGTAAGTCTGGACTTCGACCGTGTCTGCATGTCAAAAGTTTTGCTTATCATTTCGTGTCGAAAATTACCTGCTTATCATTCTCAGGGAATCACTTGCTTATCATCTTAAGTCTAGACACGTCTTACTGCATTCATTGCATAGACAGTGTATAGATATATTCATATATTAGCGTATCGGTTATTGTTACCTTTACCTGACAGATTCCATAGATTCATCCGTAACTTATGAGATTTTAGTATTATATATGCATATGTAAATTATGTATTGCAGGGTACTAATCTACATCCTATAATCTATTTCTTATCGGAAAGTCCTTCATCTGATCGTACGAGATGAATCCCTCAACCAGTTCGAATTCCTCGGATTCCGACAACTATTCCGATATGGAGTTTCACCTATCAGCGTCACCAGAATGAATCAACCAATCATTCATCCCCAATTCATCTGATGGGTTCGTAGTCGATTTAATCAATGGAGACACGAAGAAGGCGATCCTTTTCACCAACCGAATTCACCTCTTGATGAAGAACCTTTAGCACTTACCGGTGAACCTGTTCGTAACACCATTTTCACCCTCATTTCCCGAATATCTCGTCACGACTATATCATAACTCAGATTCTAAACCTTATTCATTCGCCCATTCTTACCGACAATCATCCCGGAGTAAGAAGTCAACGAACTATGCGCCCGAGTTTTAGCCTTGAAAAATATGGTGCAAAACGTACCAGCTTCAGCAACATCAACTGTAGTGACCCGAACTTTTCCATGTTTATATATATTAATTGAGATTGATGTTTACATGATTAAATGTTTCCAACATGTTAAGCAATCAAACTTGTTAAGACTTGATTAATTGAAATAGGTTTCATATAGACAATTGACCACCCAAGTTGACCGGTGATTCACGAACGTTAAAACTTGTAAAAAAAACTATATGATGACATATATATGGTTATATATATAGTTAACATGATATTATGATAAGTAAACATATCATTAATTATATTAACAATGAACTACATATGTAAAAACAAGACTACTAACTTAATGATTTTGAAACGAGACATATATGTAACGTTTATCGTTGTAACGACATTTAATGTATATATATCATATTAAGAGATATTCGTACATCATAATATCATGATAATATAATAATTTAAAATCTCTTTTGTTATTATAAACATTGGGTTAACAACATTTAACAAGATCGTTAACCTAAAGGTTTCAAAACAACACTTACATGTAACGACTAACGATGACTTAACGACTCAGTTAAAATGTATATACATGTAGTGTTTTAATATGTATTTATACACTTTTGAAAGACTTCAATACACTTATCAAAATACTTCTACTTAACAAAAATGCTTACAATTACATTCTCGTTCAGTTTCATCAACAATTCTACTCGTATGCACCCGTATTCGTACTCGTACAATACACAGCTTTTAGATGTATGTACTATTGGTATATACACTCCAATGATCAGCTCTTAGCAGCCCATGTGAGTCACCTAACACATGTGGGAACCATCATTTGGCAACTAGCATGAAATATCTCATAAGATTACAAAAATATGAGTAATCATTCATGACTTATTTACATGAAAACAAAATTACATATCCTTTATATCTAATCCATACACCAACGACCAAAAACACCTACAAACACTTTCATTCTTCAATTTTCTTCATCTAATTGAACTCTCTCAAGTTCTATCTTCAAGTTCTAAGTGTTCTTCATAAATTCCAAAAGTTCTAGTTTCATAAAATCAAGAATACTTTCAAGTTTGCTAGCTCACTTCCAATCTTGTAAGGTGATCATCCAACCTCAAGAAATCTTTGTTTCTTACAGTAGGTTATCATTCTAATACAAGGTAATAATCATATTCAAACTTTGGTTCAATTTCTATAACTATAACAATCTTATTTCAAGTGATGATCTTACTTGAACTTGTTTTCGTGTCATGATTTTGCTTCAAGAACTTTGAGCCATCCAAGGATCCATTGAAGCTAGATCCATTTTTCTCTTTTCCAGTAGGTTCATCCAAGGAACTTAAGGTAGTAATGATGTTCATAACATCATTCGATTCATACATATAAAGCTATCTTATTCGAAGGTGTAAAGTTGTAATCACTAGAACATAGTTTAGTTAATTCTAAACTTGTTCGCAAACAAAAGTTAATCCTTCTAACTTGACTTTTAAAATCAACTAAACACATGTTCTATATCTATATGATATGCTAACTTAATGATTTAAAACCTGGAAACACGAAAAACACCGTAAAACCGGATTTACGCCGTCGTAGTAACACCGCGGGCTGTTTTGGGTTAGTTAATTAAAAACTATGATAAACTTTGATTTAAAAGTTGTTATTCTGAGAAAATGATTTTTATTATGAACATGAAACTATATCCAAAAATTATGGTTAAACTCAAAGTGGAAGTATGTTTTCTAAAATGGTCATCTAGACGTCGTTCTTTCGACTGAAATGACTACCTTTACAAAAACGACTTGTAACTTATTTTTCTGACTAGAAACCTATACTTTTTTTGTTTAGATTCATAAAATAGAGTTCAATATGAAACCATAGCAATTTGATTCACTCAAAACGGATTTAAAATGAAGAAGTTATGGGTAAAACAAGATTGGATAATTTTTCTCATTTTAGCTACGTGAAAATTGGTAACAAATCTATTCCAACCATAACTTAATCAACTTGTATTATATATTATGTAATCTTGAGATACCATAGACACGTATACAATGTTTCGACCTATCATGTCGACACATCTATATATATTTCGGAACAACCATAGACACTCTATATGTGAATGTTGGAGTTAGCTATACAGGGTTGAGGTTGATTCCAAAATATATATAGTTTGAGTTGTGATCAATACTGAGATACGTATACACTGGGTCGTGGATTGATTCAAGATAATATTTATCGATTTATTTCTGTACATCTAACTGTGGACAACTAGTTGTAGGTTACTAACGAGGACAGCTGACTTAATAAACTTAAAACATCAAAATATATTAAAAGTGTTGTAAATATATTTTGAACATACTTTGATATATATGTATATATTGTTATAGGTTCGTGAATCAACCAGTGGCCAAGTCTTACTTCCCGACGAAGTAAAAATCTGTGAAAGTGAGTATATAGTCCCACTTTTAAACTCTAAATATTTCGGGATGAGAATACATGTATTTTATGTTTTACGTTATGGACACAAGTAACTGAAAAATATATTCTACGTTGAGTTGTACCACTGGCATACTTCCCTGTAGCTTGGTAACTGTTATTTACAGCGGTATTGTAAACGCGAATCCTGTTGATAGATCTATTGGGCCTAACAAACCCCATCCAAAGTACCGGATGCTTTAGTACTTCGAAATTTATATCATATCCGAAGGGTGTCCCGGAATGATGGGGATATTCTTATATATGCATCTTGTTATTGTCGGTTACCAGGTGTTCACCATATGAATGATTTTTATCTCTATGTATGGGATGTGTATTGAAATATGAAATCTTGTGGTCTATTGTTACGATTTGATATATATAGGTTAAACCTATAACTCACCAACATTTTTGTTGACGTTTTAAGCATGTTTATTCTCAGGTGATTATTAAGAGCTTCCGCTGTCGCATACTTAAATAAGGACAAGATTTGGAGTCCATGCTTGTATGATATTGTGTAAAAACTGCATTCAAGAAACTTATTTTGTTGTAACATATTTGTATTGTAAACCATTATGTAATGGTCGTGTGTAAACAGGATATATTAGATTATCATTATTTGATAATCTACGTAAAGCTTTTTAAACCTTTATTGATGAAATAAAGGTTATGGTTTGTTTAAAAATGAATGCAGTCTTTGAAAAACGTCTCATATAGAGGTCAAAACCTCGCAACGAAATCAATTAATATGGAACGTTTTTAATCAATAAGAACGGGACATTTCAGTTGGTATCCGAGCGTTGGTCTTAGAGAACCAGAAAATTTGCATTAGTGTGTCTTATCGAGTTTGTTAGGATGCATTAGTGAGTCTGGACTTCGACCGTGTTTTCTTTAAAAATGATTGCTTAACATTTTTGTTGGAAACTATATATTTTTAACATATGAATATTATGTGATATATTAATCTCTTAACGTGTTTGATATTATGTGATAGATGTCTACCTCTAGAACAAGTCCCATTGACTCACCTAATAATAATGAAGAGTCAAATGTAAATTGGAATGATTTGTGGACTGATTCACAAGTTCCCGAAGAGGAACCGGAAGAAGAGTCGGAACCGGAAGAAGAATCGGAACCTGAAGAAGAATCGGAACCGGATGAAGAAATAGAACCGGTGGGGGAAATAATAAAACGGTTAAGTAAAAGAAAATCCTCAACCAACCGACCAAAGTTAATTATGGTCAATGGTGTTTCCGCCAAGGAAGCAAAATATTGGGAGGATTACCAATTCTCCGATGAATCGGATTCCGACGAGAATTCCGATGATGTTATAGAAATTACCCCAACTGAATTTAAAAAGGCAAAAGAAAATAATAAGGGAAAGGGCATAAAAATAGAGAAATCTAATTCCAACCACGATGAACTTTATATGTATCGTCAACCCCCGAAGTCCTTAAGTTGTAACAATGACCCGGGAACCTCTAAACCACCAGGTTTTTCTAAACCAATGTGGACAACGACGGTTCGTATTAGGGGAACATCATATATCCCTAGAAACTTGGCAAAACGAACCAAAACCGAAGAAGAAGAAACGAGCGAGTCGGAATAAGATAGTTGTATTCGTGTGGTGTAATATATGGAATATAGTGTTCTTATGCTTTATGATATATGTAAAAATTGCTTGTATTAATAAGTATTTTTTTTTATGAATCTAACTCTTGTCTATTTTACAGTTTAAAAACACAAAATGGATAGACAACCCAATATTTTAAGAGACCTACCCGGAGACATGATTGATGAAATCTTGTCTAGAGTCGGCCAGAATTCTTCGGCACAACTATTTAAGGCGAGATCAGTTTGTAAGACATTCGAAGAACGTTCCAAGAATGTCTTGGTTTATAAGAGACTTTCGTTTGAAAGATGGGGGATATCACATTGGGAAACCCATAAGTTACGATGTGTTTACTTTGACGCATATATTGCGGGGAACCCAAATGCTATTTTACGCAACGGGTTAAGAAATTATTTTGACTCAATATATCCGAATATTGGACTTCGTGATTTAGAAAAAGCGGCTAACATGCAACATAAAGAAGCATGTTATGCTTACGGATTAGTAATGTTCGCTTCTCACCAAAGTGAGAACAAGAACATCGGGCTACAACTATTAAACAAAACGTTTCCACAAGTGACGGAGTCGGTAATTGGGGTAAGAAATGAGGTTTTTAGATTATTACGGGACTGTTGGACATTACGTAACCCTCGTCCCTTTGATGACGTTACAACACGCTGTCTTATCAACGGCCATAACGGTTATGTTGCACAAGACCAAGGATGGGAAGTAGTCCTAGTAAAACCAGAATGCATGACTTGTTTCTGGACGTATGAATTACGTGTATTTATTGCCTTTGCTGAACGACTTGTGTACTAGCTAGAATTGTCTTCACAACTATCTTGTATCAAAGTTATTGTGTGCTATATTTCATGCTTTATGTAAAATAAGCGGTATTGTAAGTTTGTAAAATATTGTATAAAAGTTTGAACGCGAAATATTATTATAATCAGTTTTTCATATAGAATTGTAGTAGTTGAATTGTATATTAGCTACTAAGTATGAACTTAACGGGTAGGTACTACCCGAATTTAAACTTATAAAACGCTAATATGAAGAAAAAGCTTTTATAAATGAGTTCATATTATGCTGCGAAATACTATTAACTACTCTTAATATTCTGTATGATTAACTTGTTCCATTTAACTATTTTGAAGGAAATGGCACCGACTACTCGACACACCGTGAATATGAATGAAGAGGAATTCCGTACTTTTCTAGCTTCAAACATAGCCGCAGTACAGGCTGCGCTACATACCAACAATAACCTTGGATCTAGCAGTACAGGAAATCGTGTAGGATGCACCTACAAAGAATTCACTGCCTGCAAACCTTTGGAATTTGATGGAACCGAAGGACCGATCGGATTGAAACGGTGGACCGAGAAGGTTGAATCGGTGTTTGCCATAAGTAAGTGTACTGAAGAGGACAAAGTGAAGTACGCTACGCATACCTTCACAGGTTCTGCGTTAACATGGTGGAATACCTATCTAGAGCAAGTGGGACAAGATGATGCGTACGCACTACCGTGGTCAGCATTCAAGCACTTGATGAACGAGAAGTACCGTCCCAGAACCGAGGTCAATAAGCTCAAGACAGAACTTAGAGGGTTACGAACCCAAGGATTTGATATTACCACGTACGAAAGACGATTCACAGAATTGTGCCTATTGTGTCCGGGAGCATTCGAAGATGAGGAAGAGAAGATCGACGCGTTTGTGAAAGGATTACCGGAAAGAATCCAAGAAGATATAAGTTCACACGAGCCCGCCTCCATACAACAGGCATGTAGAATGGCTCACAAACTAGTGAACCAGATTGAAGAAAGAATTAAAGAACAGACTGCTGAAGAGGCCAATGTGAAGCAAGTCAAAAGAAAGTGGGAGGAAAACGGTGATAAGAATCACCAATACAACAACAACAGCAATTACAACAATAATCGCAACAATTATCCCAACAATCGCAACATCAATCGCAACTACAACAAACGGCCCAACAACAACAACAACAACAACAACAACAACAACAGCAACTACAACAATCATCCCAACAACAATAATAACCGCAACAACAACAACAATCAGAAGCAACTATGCCAAAGGTGTGAAAAGAATCACTCGGGGTTCTGCACCAAATTTTGCAACAAGTGTAAAAGAAATGGTCATAGCGCGGCGAAGTGTGAGGTCTACGGACCAGGGGTTAATAGAACGAAAGGAACAAATGGTGTCGGAACGAGTAATGGCGGAGCAAGTAGTGTCGGAGCAAGTTATGCCAATGTAGTTTGTTATAAATGTGGAAAACCAGGCCACATTATTAGAAATTGCCCGAACCAGGAGAACACGAATGGACAAGGCCGTGGAAGAGTTTTCAATATTAATGCGGTAGAGGCACAGGAAGACCCGGAGCTTGTTACGGGTACGTTTCTTATTGACAATAAATCTGCTTACGTTTTATTTGATTCGGGTGCGGATAGAAGCTATATGAGTAGAGATTTTTGTGCTAAATTAAGTTGTCCATTGACGCCTTTGGATAGTAAATTTTTACTCGAATTAGCAAATGGTAAATTAATTTCAGCAGATAATATATGTCGGAATCGAGAAATTAAACTGGTTAGCGAAACATTTAAGATTGATTTGATACCAGTAGAGTTAGGGAGTTTTGATGTGATAATCGGTATGGACTGGTTGAAAGAAGTGAAAGCGGAGATCGTTTGTTACAAAAATGCAATTCGCATTATACGAGAAAAAGGAAAACCCTTAATGGTGTACGGAGAAAAGGGCAACACGAAGCTACATCTTATTAGTAATTTGAAGGCACAAAAACTAATAAGAAAAGGTTGCTATGCTGTTCTAGCACACGTCGAGAAAGTACAAACTGAAGAAAAGAGCATCAATGATGTTCCCATTGCAAAAGAATTTCCCGATGTATTTCCGAAAGAATTACCGGGATTACCCCCACATCGATCCGTTGAATTTCAAATAGATCTTGTACCAGGAGCTGCACCAATAGCTCGTGCTCCTTACAGACTCGCACCCAGCGAAATGAAAGAACTGCAAAGCCAATTACAAGAACTTTTAGAGCGTGGTTTCATTCGACCAAGCACATCACCGTGGGGAGCTCCTGTTTTGTTTGTCAAGAAGAAAGATGGTACATTCAGGTTGTGTATCGACTACCGAGAGTTGAACAAACTTACCATCAAGAACCGCTACCCACTACCGAGAATCGACGACTTATTTGATCAACTACAAGGCTCGTCTGTTTATTCAAAGATTGACTTACGTTCCGGGTATCATCAAATGCGGGTGAAAGAAGATGATATTCCAAAGACTGCTTTCAGAACACGTTACGGTCATTACGAGTTTATGGTCATGCCGTTTGGTTTAACTAATGCACCAGCTGTGTTCATGGACCTTATGAACCGAGTGTGTGGACCATACCTTGACAAGTTTGTCATTGTTTTCATTGATGACATACTTATTTACTCAAAGAATGACCAAGAACACGGTGAACATTTGAGAAAGGTGTTAGAAGTATTGAGGAAGGAAGAATTGTACGCTAAGTTTTCAAAGTGTGCATTTTGGTTGGAAGAAGTTCAATTCCTCGGTCACATAGTGAACAAAGAAGGTATTAAGGTGGATCCGGCAAAGATAGAAACTGTTGAAAAGTGGGAAACCCCGAAAACTCCGAAACACATACGCCAGTTTTTAGGACTAGCTGGTTACTACAGAAGGTTCATCCAAGACTTTTCCAGAATAGCAAAACCCTTGACTGCATTAACGCATAAAGGGAAGAAATTTGAATGGAATGATGAACAAGAGAAAGCGTTTCAGTTATTGAAGAAAAAGCTAACTACGGCACCTATATTGTCATTGCCTGAAGGGAATGATGATTTTGTGATTTATTGTGACGCATCAAAGCAAGGTCTCGGTTGTGTATTAATGCAACGAACGAAGGTGATTGCTTATGCGTCTAGACAATTGAAGATTCACGAACAAAATTATACGACGCATGATTTGGAATTAGGCGCGGTTGTTTTTGCATTAAAGACTTGGAGGCACTACTTATATGGGGTCAAAAGTATTATATATACCGACCACAAAAGTTTTCAACACATATTTAATCAGAAACAACTGAATATGAGGCAGCGTAGGTGGATTGAATTATTGAATGATTATGATTTTGAGATTCGTTACCACCCGGGGAAGGCAAATGTGGTAGCCGATGCCTTGAGCAGGAAGGATAGAGAACCCATTCGAGTAAAATCTATGAATATAATGATTCATAATAACATTACTACTCAAATAAAGGAGGCGCAACAAGGAGTTTTAAAAGAGGGAAATTTAAAGGATGAAATACCCAAAGGATCGGAGAAGCATCTTAATATTCGGGAAGACGGAACCCGGTATAGGGCTGAAAGGATTTGGGTACCAAAATTTGGAGATATGAGAGAAATGGTACTTAGAGAAGCTCATAAAACCAGATACTCAATACATCCTGGAACGGGGAAGATGTACAAGGATCTCAAGAAACATTTTTGGTGGCCGGGTATGAAAGTCGATGTTGCTAAATACGTAGGAGAATGTTTGACGTGTTCTAAGGTCAAAGCTGAGCATCAGAAACCATCAGGTCTACTTCAACAACCCGAAATCCCGGAATGGAAATGGGAAAACATTACCATGGATTTCATCACTAAATTGCCAAGGACTGCAAGTGGTTTTGATACTATTTGGGTAATAGTTGATCGTCTCACCAAATCAGCACACTTCCTACCAATAAGAGAAGATGACAAGATGGAGAAGTTAGCACGACTGTATTTGAAGGAAGTCGTCTCCAGACATGGAATACCAATCTCTATTATCTCTGATAGGGATGGCAGATTTATTTCAAGATTCTGGCAGACATTACAGCAAGCATTAGGAACTCGTCTAGACATGAGTACTGCCTATCATCCACAAACTGATGGGCAGAGCGAAAGGACGATACAAACGCTTGAAGACATGCTACGAGCATGTGTTATTGATTTCGGAAACAGTTGGGATCGACATCTACCGTTAGCAGAATTTTCCTACAACAACAGCTACCATTCAAGCATTGAGATGGCGCCGTTTGAAGCACTTTATGGTAGAAAGTGCAGGTCTCCGATTTGTTGGAGTGAGGTGGGGGATAGACAGATTACGGGTCCGGAGATTATACAAGAAACTACCGAGAAGATCATCCAAATTCAACAACGGTTGAAAACCGCCCAAAGTCGACAAAAGAGCTACGCTGACATTAAAAGAAAAGATATAGAATTTGAAATTGGAGAGATGGTCATGCTTAAAGTTTCACCTTGGAAAGGCGTTGTTCGATTTGGTAAACGAGGGAAATTAAATCCAAGGTATATTGGACCATTCAAGATTATTGATCGTGTCGGACCAGTAGCTTACCGACTTGAGTTACCTCAACAACTCGCGGCTGTACATAACACTTTCCACGTCTCGAATTTGAAGAAATGTTTTGCTAAAGAAGATCTCACTATTCCGTTAGATGAAATCCAAATCAACGAAAAACTCCAATTCATCGAAGAACCCGTCGAAATAATGGATCGTGAGGTTAAAAGACTTAAGCAAAACAAGATACCAATTGTTAAGGTTCGATGGAATGCTCGTAGAGGACCCGAGTTCACCTGGGAGCGTGAAGATCAGATGAAGAAGAAATACCCGCATCTATTTCCAGAAGATTCGTCAACACCTTCAACAGCTTAAAATTTCGGGACGAAATTTATTTAACGGGTAGGTACTGTAGTGACCCGAACTTTTCCATGTTTATATATATTAATTGAGATTGATGTTTACATGATTAAATGTTTCCAACATGTTAAGCAATCAAACTTGTTAAGACTTGATTAATTGAAATAGGTTTCATATAGACAATTGACCACCCAAGTTGACCGGTGATTCACGAACGTTAAAACTTGTAAAAAAAACTATATGATGACATATATATGGTTATATATATAGTTAACATGATATTATGATAAGTAAACATATCATTAATTATATTAACAATGAACTACATATGTAAAAACAAGACTACTAACTTAATGATTTTGAAACGAGACATATATGTAACGTTTATCGTTGTAACGACATTTAATGTATATATATCATATTAAGAGATATTCGTACATCATAATATCATGATAATATAATAATTTAAAATCTCTTTTGTTATTATAAACATTGGGTTAACAACATTTAACAAGATCGTTAACCTAAAGGTTTCAAAACAACACTTACATGTAACGACTAACGATGACTTAACGACTCAGTTAAAATGTATATACATGTAGTGTTTTAATATGTATTTATACACTTTTGAAAGACTTCAATACACTTATCAAAATACTTCTACTTAACAAAAATGCTTACAATTACATTCTCGTTCAGTTTCATCAACAATTCTACTCGTATGCACCCGTATTCGTACTCGTACAATACACAGCTTTTAGATGTATGTACTATTGGTATATACACTCCAATGATCAGCTCTTAGCAGCCCATGTGAGTCACCTAACACATGTGGGAACCATCATTTGGCAACTAGCATGAAATATCTCATAAGATTACAAAAATATGAGTAATCATTCATGACTTATTTACATGAAAACAAAATTACATATCCTTTATATCTAATCCATACACCAACGACCAAAAACACCTACAAACACTTTCATTCTTCAATTTTCTTCATCTAATTGAACTCTCTCAAGTTCTATCTTCAAGTTCTAAGTGTTCTTCATAAATTCCAAAAGTTCTAGTTTCATAAAATCAAGAATACTTTCAAGTTTGCTAGCTCACTTCCAATCTTGTAAGGTGATCATCCAACCTCAAGAAATCTTTGTTTCTTACAGTAGGTTATCATTCTAATACAAGGTAATAATCATATTCAAACTTTGGTTCAATTTCTATAACTATAACAATCTTATTTCAAGTGATGATCTTACTTGAACTTGTTTTCGTGTCATGATTTTGCTTCAAGAACTTTGAGCCATCCAAGGATCCATTGAAGCTAGATCCATTTTTCTCTTTTCCAGTAGGTTCATCCAAGGAACTTAAGGTAGTAATGATGTTCATAACATCATTCGATTCATACATATAAAGCTATCTTATTCGAAGGTGTAAAGTTGTAATCACTAGAACATAGTTTAGTTAATTCTAAACTTGTTCGCAAACAAAAGTTAATCCTTCTAACTTGACTTTTAAAATCAACTAAACACATGTTCTATATCTATATGATATGCTAACTTAATGATTTAAAACCTGGAAACACGAAAAACACCGTAAAACCGGATTTACGCCGTCGTAGTAACACCGCGGGCTGTTTTGGGTTAGTTAATTAAAAACTATGATAAACTTTGATTTAAAAGTTGTTATTCTGAGAAAATGATTTTTATTATGAACATGAAACTATATCCAAAAATTATGGTTAAACTCAAAGTGGAAGTATGTTTTCTAAAATGATCATCTAGACGTCGTTCTTTCGACTGAAATGACTACCTTTACAAAAACGACTTGTAACTTATTTTTCTGACTAGAAACCTATACTTTTTTTGTTTAGATTCATAAAATAGAGTTCAATATGAAACCATAGCAATTTGATTCACTCAAAACGGATTTAAAATGAAGAAGTTATGGGTAAAACAAGATTGGATAATTTTTCTCATTTTAGCTACGTGAAAATTGGTAACAAATCTATTCCAACCATAACTTAATCAACTTGTATTATATATTATGTAATCTTGAGATACCATAGACACGTATACAATGTTTCGACCTATCATGTCGACACATCTATATATATTTCGGAACAACCATAGACACTCTATATGTGAATGTTGGAGTTAGCTATACAGGGTTGAGGTTGATTCCAAAATATATATAGTTTGAGTTGTGATCAATACTGAGATACGTATACACTGGGTCGTGGATTGATTCAAGATAATATTTATCGATTTATTTCTGTACATCTAACTGTGGACAACTAGTTGTAGGTTACTAACGAGGACAGCTGACTTAATAAACTTAAAACATCAAAATATATTAAAAGTGTTGTAAATATATTTTGAACATACTTTGATATATATGTATATATTGTTATAGGTTCGTGAATCAACCAGTGGCCAAGTCTTACTTCCCGACGAAGTAAAAATCTGTGAAAGTGAGTATATAGTCCCACTTTTAAACTCTAAATATTTCGGGATGAGAATACATGTATTTTATGTTTTACGTTATGGACACAAGTAACTGAAAAATATATTCTACGTTGAGTTGTACCACTGGCATACTTCCCTGTAGCTTGGTAACTGTTATTTACAGCGGTATTGTAAACGCGAATCCTGTTGATAGATCTATTGGGCCTAACAAACCCCATCCAAAGTACCGGATGCTTTAGTACTTCGAAATTTATATCATATCCGAAGGGTGTCCCGGAATGATGGGGATATTCTTATATATGCATCTTGTTATTGTCGGTTACCAGGTGTTCACCATATGAATGATTTTTATCTCTATGTATGGGATGTGTATTGAAATATGAAATCTTGTGGTCTATTGTTACGATTTGATATATATAGGTTAAACCTATAACTCACCAACATTTTTGTTGACGTTTTAAGCATGTTTATTCTCAGGTGATTATTAAGAGCTTCCGCTGTCGCATACTTAAATAAGGACAAGATTTGGAGTCCATGCTTGTATGATATTGTGTAAAAACTGCATTCAAGAAACTTATTTTGTTGTAACATATTTGTATTGTAAACCATTATGTAATGGTCGTGTGTAAACAGGATATATTAGATTATCATTATTTGATAATCTACGTAAAGCTTTTTAAACCTTTATTGATGAAATAAAGGTTATGGTTTGTTTAAAAATGAATGCAGTCTTTGAAAAACGTCTCATATAGAGGTCAAAACCTCGCAACGAAATCAATTAATATGGAACGTTTTTAATCAATAAGAACGGGACATTTCATCAACGGCACCAACAGTACCATCAACATCAACACCAGTACCACCAACTACCCAAGTTCAACATCTCACACCTCAACATCTCATTATGTACCTCGAGCATAATCATCAATCTGTAAATCATTCTACATCATTTATCTTCGTTCGACATGGCGATTATGTAATCTCCAATGTTTTAGAGATTATATATTCTTGTTCTAACGATAAATCAAATGAGCTTAATATCATAATGACTCATTAAATCCATGATTACATCTGAAGAACATATATATGTATATATGTTTTCATAAAGATTGTAATTTAGAATTCTTTTGTACAAACTGTTAATGGTGAAAAATATTTTAACGGGTAGGTAATACCCGAGGAATATTCAGATTTCACATTAATAAGTTACACTGTACATTCTTCCAAGCTGATTCAACAGTCGTTTACTATCCTACTTACATCCACAGATATACGAATCCGTTCACCACAAAATAACAATTTTCATTCAATTTCATATTTGGATTTTGACCTATCAGAATCCAACAAGTGACATAATGAAGAAAACATTTGACAAAATAAAATTTGTTAGAAACCGACAAATTAACTATGAGGAATTTTGTTAAGAATCCACGCTAACTGTTCCTAGCTAATTGTTCCTAGCTAACTGATTACATTTTAATTATCGCAATTTTATTTATCGTTATTTAATTTCTGTTATTTACTTTACGCACTTTATTTATCGTTATTTAATTTCTGTTATTTATTGTACGCACTTTAAATATCGGGACACGTATACAAGATTTTGACATATCATATCGACGCATTTATATATATTATTTGGAATAACCATAGACACTCTATATGCAGTAATGAACGAGTTCTCTATACAGGGTTGAGGTTAATTCTACAATAATATATATAATTTGAGTTGTGATCAAGTCTGAGACCTGTACACGGGTTACGATACGTATTAATTAATTCGAATATTATATATTAAACTATATATGAATTATTGGACTGTCAACTGTGGACTATCGACTGTGGACTAATAACATTGGACAATTAAAAATGAATTAAAATATTGATTATAATATATGAAACTAAACAATTCTTCAAGTTTGCCACTTGATTTCATCTTAAACCTCATTTGTATTTTGACAATTACAATCTACGTTCAAACCTTTCATGATTCTTGAAAACACCTCAATCGAGAGTATGAACCAACCGCACTTCATCTACGGAAGAAGAGATTGACGCATATAGTTATGCACCTGAAAACACTCGGAACCTGAGTAAAACGTTTAACCCGTATCTGTGTTAGCTCCTTTAGCATTATTATTACCCAAAATAACTTGGTAATCCCTTTCAAAGTAGCAAATTTTATCACAGCTCCAGCAAGTCAACTTCGACTTTTCGTTCAAAACAACCTTATTATAACCTTGATATATATGTGTACTCTTTTATTGTTACCGATGAACCTTTTATATTCCACGACATTATCAGAAAATGTACCAGTAACTCCGTTGATCTTTGATTTTTCGAAAATCATTATATTCATTGAAACCCTATCATATACTCATTCGCATCTTGAGTATTGCCATACCAAATACCGGGAATCAGCAATCATTATTTTGAATCTCGCAATAATTTTACAACAACAGTTATATATATATATATATATATATATATATATATATATATATATATATATATATATATATATATATATATATATATATATAAATAACATGTACCTCTTAAAATCATGATCTTCAATTCTGAAATTTTGAACAGCACTCAGTCTACAAATCAATACCACAAATTCTGAAAAAAGCTGAATACAGCAGCACAAACTGTACACGACCTTAACTGTCGAAAGTTTGATGATAAAGAATGGAGTATTGGAAACACTCAATAGAAAATTTAGTATCAAAAAGCGGATTATGTGAAACTATGAAGGAAGCCGTGGAAAAATCACAAAGAATAAGTTTGACTTCAAAGAATCCAAATGATTCTGTTTCTGATGAAATCTTTAGCGAATACCTTGCTTCCGAATCTAAACCCTTACGGATAAATCTTCTTCATCATCCATCGATATTAGAAATTCTATCATCGTATCTTTCATTATAAATATCCTTCATATTTCTGAAGATATTTTCATAACTATTCTTATCTAAAATTATTAATCTCTTCATGATATCAGTGTTACATCATATAGAAACTGTTAGTTTCTATATTCTGTAAACTTTCGAGCTTAAAATATGAATGTTATTGAAGTAATGTTGGGAACTGATGCATGAGTTAGTATAATATAATGACACTTGATCAACGTGATTATATTACAGTAAGTCATGCTGAGTTTCTAATGAAAAGTGACGATTCACAGACTCTAACGTCATCACGTGCCATGATACATAACTCTTTCATTCTACTTAACTTCTGAACATATCAAGAAAAATATATTCTTGATAGTACTATTCTCAGTGATTCTGGTAATTCGACAAATCAAATCGTGCCATTACGTTCCTTCGTGTTTAGAACATTAAGTTCATTTGAAACTCCATACTTACGAATTCTAGACTATTACTCGCTTTACTAGAGGTCGAGAGGAGAATAAAAAGGCAAAGAGCTCCAAAATATAAGAGAAGATATAAAACCCAATAACAACACAGAAGTTACAAACCGTGGATATTAATACTAATAGCAATATAAAGACACGGTATAATTAAGAATAGTATCACCCCAAGGCAATAGTAGAAGTAAAGAGATTTTCTGGTGGAAGATTGAAAAGAAGGATGACAGATACGATAGATAGGAAAATATCAAGAATCAGAACTGGATGGAGCATTTCCACAATATTTTAGAAGTGAGAATAGAGGTAGAAAGTATAGGAATGGTGAAAGTAATAAAACGGAAGAAGTTCATTTATGGTGAAAATACCAGACAAAAAATCAAGGCAGATTTTCGTATTAATTATAGAGATCTTAATTTCCTTATTCGCCGAAGAATCAAATCTTTTAGATTTCGAAGATTTTCTTTAAATTCCTTGAATTCCGGAATTCAACCCTGACTCTGTCAAAAGTTAAGATGAATCTTTACTTTCTCATTTCACTATTTAGTGATAGCTCCATCCATATGCTTCAAATAACCGAATTATTTTATCTACATTACTCATTAATGATAAAACTCTATTTATCAACTCATATTCGTCATGAAAACAATTTTATGGTTAACCATGACGACCTTACTCAAATTTCGAGACGAAATTTCTTTAACGGGTAGGTACTGTGACGACCCGGAAATTTTCGATCAAATTTAAACTTGATCTTTATATGTTTTCGACAAGATAAGCAAAGTATGTAATGTTGAGTTACAAAATTTTGAAACTGTTTACATGAATTCATTTAACCTTTGACTATTCTCGACGATTCACGAACAATTGTTTGTAAATAAATATGTATATAAATGTATATATATATAATAATTTGAAATTATAAAATAAACATTGGAATTAATAATGTAAGATAATAAACAAAATAATTAAGTTAATGTTACAATTAACATATATATAAATAGAGATATAATATTAATATGAATCTAACTAATTGTATAATATCATGGGTACATATGAAATTTGATAAGCATAAATTGTTTTATTATTATTATGAATGTTATTACAAACAGTAAAATTATTGTTATTATAATTAATGATAATATTAGTTAAAATAGTAAAGGTATTATTATGATATTTACTAATAGATTAATCATAATCATTAAAAATAAATAAAATTATCTAAATAAAGGAGAAATACAAATAAATATATAAATACAGATATATAAATACTGATATATATATATTCAGATATACATAAATACATAAGTTAATACTAATTTCAGTTATATATATATATATATATATATATATATATAAATACATACACTGTTATATACATATGTAATACGATATATCAAATATAAACACAGATTAATTAGGTATTTGGTTGCAAATCACCATCACACTGTATAAATTGTCCTTCTGATTGATACTCAAAAATCAATATCATGTCATACAGAATCTGAATTCGATCCTAATTTTCTTCAAATGTCTATTTCACTTTTATTTTTCTTTCTGTTTCTTCTGTTTGGATTGTCTGAAGCGAATCTTTACAGGTCGACCTATAACAAAACGTGATTTCATTTAGTGTTAGATATACCATTCGACCTAAACCATTACAGCTAATCACTTCTGCAATTGGAGAATTAAAAAGGGATTTTAATAGAAAACTGCAACAGATACTCTACCCTCCTTACCACCATAATCTCTACCACTAAACTCATTTAAACACCACCATTATTATCGTTAATTATTGTTGCGGTATTTTTCTTTTGTTGCTTGAACAACCACCATTTGCATCCTTCGTTATCCTCGTTTCTAATATCTTCTTTGATGAACCAAAAGAGAACCCAACGACCGAAACCTTCACAAATACCTTCACTTCTGTTTTGATCCAAATACACCACGTATCATCAACAACTTTTATATTTCTGTTTTCGCGATTGTATTCAAACCCTTCACTATGATCACACGATCCCTACTCTCTCTCTCTTCTATTCTTGATCAAAGAACTACCTTGCACCATCACTTTGAATCCATTAAATCCATCACCACCATGATCACCTTCTTTCTCTTCTCTTTCTATATATATATATATATATATATATATATATATATATATATATATATATATATATATATATATATATATATATATTCTGTCTCAATTGATAATCACAACCAACACCACAAGCCCATACTCATATAACTATGACTATGCTCGAATGTTACCTGCGTTTTCTTCTTACCTGCTTCTTTCTATTCTTTCTTCTTGAACCATAACCTCGCCACCTTTGTAAATCGATCACTTTTGATTACTCTTGTATCATTAAACCGAAATATGAGCTAGTAGAACAGGTATATATTACTCTTCTTTTGACCGACAACTATAAAGTAAATAAAACCCCACTTGCTAAAGTTAATTAAGATGTTGGTCACATTTGATTAAACTAATCCATCACCACCGAAAACTTTTGATGCTCTTCCTTTTTCTTTTTCTTTTTGAAACCGACAAGCACTCATCAAAGCAAGAACCACCCCAAATTATATTCTATTTCAAAGAAAGAGTAAAAGAGCCGATAATGTGTCAATTGTTAAGTGGTGGGGACGATCGAACATTATTTCAATTATTTACGTGAGACTTCATACGGTACACACTTTACAGCTCGTTCCTCTATATTTAATCATCAACTGAATTGTTTGTCATTATTAGTTAGTAGGTTGATTAGGTATCGTGGGGACCAGGTTTAAACTTATGTTCAAAATTCTATTTCTGATCGGCATGCTGTATGTATCCCATTGAACTCAACCGTAGGCCTTTAATTCTAAAAAGGCCATATTTGTTTGGGCCACTATATGATTAGGTGGACTAATGATGGTAACATGGGCCGTTATTCTTTAAGATGTTGGGCCACTATGTCTAAATATTGATTGATCCGCTGGTTTGCTGGTTCTTTATTTCGGTTTATATTGTGGATCAATAACCAACACAGTGACGAGTGGTGATGATGTACAAATGGATGATTTAGATAATGACTCATGATTTTATGTGTTTAAGATTATGATAAGGGTAATGATAATGATACATGATGATACATAAAATGGTGATGATAATCTGATGATGATTGGTATTATGGATTTAAGAATGATGACGATGAGTTGATTAACGGGAATGATAAAAATGATAAAAACATGGGTTAGATAAATGATATGAACGAATTAAATCATAAATGCAACAGACGGATCGTTGGTTAAGAATGTTATGGGTTAGCGGGTTGTCGCGAGTTTAAACCCGGACTTGGGTATTATTTTTAGGGCTACTTCCTTAAGGTAGTTATTTATCTATTTATTATTATTATTATTATTATTATTATTATTATTATTATTATTATTATTATTATTATTATTATTATTATTATTATTATTCTTATTATTATTATTGTTATTATTATTATTATTTTATTAGTATTATTAAAATTATTATTAATAATATCATTATTAATATTATTAGTATCATTTTTATTAAAAACTATCATTTATATTAAAAGTATCATTTTACTATTATTATTATTATTATTATTATTATTATTATTATTATTATTATTATTAGAGAAATTATCATTTTTATCAAAATTATTATTATTACTATCCTTATTATTATTTTAACATTAATATTATTATTTTTATCATTATTATAATAACTATTATTATTATTATAAAATAAAACAACTTTTATTTATTATTATTATCATTATCAATATTATTTTATCAAATAACTATTAGTTATATAAAACTATACATAATACATATAATATAACTATATTTTATTTATTTAAAGTACATAAAATGAATACATTTATAAAACGTACAAATTATTAATGTAAAATGATATCACTAATAAATATATATAAATTTGGTTGATTACGATTACATGTTTTAATATATATATATATATATATATATATATATATATATATATTATATATATATATATATATATATATATATATATATATATATATATATATATATATATATATATATATATATATATATATATATATATATATATATATATATATATAAACGATATAGGTTCGTCAATCCGAGGTCAACCCTACACATGTTCAATGACGTCATATGTATTTTTACTACAAAATACAATATAGTGAGTTTCATTTGCCCTTTTTACTCTTTACGTTTTTGGGCTGAGAATACATGCAAATGCTTTATTAACTGTTTTACAATATTTATATGCGTGAGTTTCATTTGTCCTTTTTACTCTTTACGTTTTTGGGCTGAGAATACATGCAAATGCTTTATTAACTGTTTTACAATATTTATATGCGTGAGTTTCATTTGCCCTTTTTACTCTTTACGTTTTTGGGCTGAGAATACATGCAAATGCTTTATTAACTGTTTTACAATATTTATATGCGTGAGTTTCATTTGCCCTTTTTACTCTTTACGTTTTTGGGCTGAGAATACATGCAAATGCTTTATTAACTGTTTTACAATATTTATATGCGTGAGTTATAGTCCCACTTTTAAAATCTAATATTTTTGGGATGAGAATACATGCAGGTTTTATAAATGGTTTACAAAATAGACACAAGTACGTGAAACTACATTCTATGGTTGAATTATCAAAATCGAATATGCCCCTTTTTATTAAGTCTGGTAATCTAAGAATTAGGGAACAGACACCCTAATTGACGCGAATCCTAAAGATAGATCTATTGGGCCTAACAAACCCCATCCAAAGTACCGGATGCTTTAGTACTTCGAAATTTATATCATATCCGAAGGGTGTCCCGGAATGATGGGGATATTCTTATATATGCATCTTGTTAATGTCGGTTACCAGGTGTTCACCATATGAATGATATTTTTGTCTCTATGCATGGGGACGTATGTTTATGAGAAATGGAAATATGAAATCTTGTGGTCTATTAAAATTATGAAATGATTATTTATGCTAAACTAATGAACTCACCAACCTTTTGGTTGACACTTGAAAGCATGTTTATTCTCAGGTACGAAAGAAATCTTCCGCTTTGCATTTGCTCATTTTCGAAATATTACTTGGAGTCATTCATGGCATATTTCAAAAGACGTTGCATTCGAGTCGTCGAGTTCATCAAGATTATTATTAAGTCAATTTATTATGATATGGTATGCATGTCGTCAATTTTCGTTGTAAAGAAAGATTGTCTTTTAAAATCGAATGCAATATTTGTAAAATGTATCATATAGAGGTCAAGTACCTCGCGATGTAACCAACTGTTGTGAATCGTTTATAATCGATATGGACTTCGTCCGGATGGATTAGGACTCCTAATCCATCCGGACGAAGTCCATATCGATTATAAACGATTCACAACAGTTGGTTACATCGCGAGGTACTTGACCTCTATATGATACATTTTACAAATATTGCATTCGATTTTAAAAGACAATCTTTCTTTACAACGAAAATTGACGACATGCATACCAAATCATAATATATGCAACTATAATTGACTTAATAATAATCTTGATGAACTCGACGACTCGAATGCAACGTCTTTTGAAATATGCCATGAATGACTCCAAGTAATATTTCAAAAATGAGCAAATGCACAGCGGAAGATTTCTTTCGTACCTGAGAATAAACATGCTTTAAAGTGTCAACCTTCGAATGCAACGTCTTTTGAAATATGCCATGAATGACTCCAAGTAATATTTCAAAAATGAGCAAATGCACAGCGGAAGATTTCTTTCGTACCTGAGAATAAACATGCTTTAAAGTGTCAACCAAAAGGTTGGTGAGTTCATTAATTTAACATAAATAATCATTTCATAATTTTAATAGACCACAAGATTTCATATTTCCATTTCTCATAAACATACGTCCCGTGCATAGAGACAAAAATATCATTCATATGGATTGAACACCTGGTAACCGACATTCACAATATGCATATAAGAATATCCCCATCATTCCGGGATCCTCCTTTGGACATGATATAAATTTCGAAGTACTAAAGCATCCGGTACTTTGGATGGGGCTTGTTGGGCCCGATAGATCTATCTTTAGGATTCGCGTCAATTAGGGTGTCTGTTCCCTAATTCTTAGATTACCAGACTATAAAGGGGCATATTCGGTTTAATAATCCAGCCATAGAATGTAGTTTTACTCACTTGTGTCTATTTCGTAAAACAGTTATAAAAGCAGCGCATGTATTCTCAGTCCCAAAAATATATATTGCAAAAGCATTTAAAAGGGGAGCAAATGAAACTCACATAATGTATTTTGTAGTAAAAATACATATGACTATATTGAACAACTGAACAATGCAGGGTTGACTTCGGATTCACGAACCTATATCATTTGTATATTTATTAATACACATAATTGTAAACGAATAATTTTATATATATAATAATTTATTAGTTGTATCATTTTTTATATTAATGATATATACATGTCTCAAGTATTCTTTTTATATATGAAAATATTGATTTTGTTATGTTATGTGTCTTATAATATTTTTATATATATATCAGTTGTTTAAAAGATAGTTATTATCATAACACTAAATACGATAACTATAATACTGATAATGTTAATAATAATATTTATATTAATGATATTAATGATTTCAATAATTATAAATATGCTAATGATATTAATATTAGTGATACATATAATAAATTGTATCTTGATAGTAATAATAAATCTAATAATATTTGATGTTAATACTTAGTGATAACAATAATAATAATAATACAAATTATTCTAATAATCATAGTCTAATGTTAGTTATAATAACGTTGATTTTTATTGATCAATTTGATACTAATGCTAATAATAATAATGGTAATATTTATAATAATACTTACGTTACTAATAATAATAGTAATGCTTATACTAGGGTAAAATGATAACATTTATATTTTTAGGTGATAATAATAATATTAGTAATAACATTAATAATAATAATAATAATAATAATCATATTTGTAACAATAATCTTAATATAGTAATAAAAATGAAATTTCTATCATAATACTTATATTTGTAATAATAATCTTAATAACCATAATTCTAATAATAACAATAATGATCATAATAATAATACCACATGTCATACCCCGTCCTAATCCGTTCGGACGAAGTCACCAACATCTGGTTCCATTGCGATGATCGACTCCAAATAATGTCTTTACAATGAGCAAATGCACAGCGAAAGATTTCTTTCATACCTGAGAATAAACATGCTTAAAAGTGTCAACCAAAAGGTTGGTGAGTTCATAGGTTTATCATAACAATCATTTCAATATATTAATAGACCACAAGATTTTCGGTTACATAAACGTTTTAATAAACATATTCTAAGTGGTTGAGCACTTGGTAACCATACTTAACATTTAATCAACGTCGCATATTCCCTTTATTATGAAATCTCACTACACTGTACCAAGTGTAGTCACTGAAACGAAGTACTGTGCAACCGTTGAATACTGGTCGTCCAGCCCGGTTGGGGTTGTCAGGCCCGATAGATCTATCAACAGGATTCGCGTTTACAATACCGCATGTAAATGGTAGTTACCAAGCTACAGGGAAGTATGTCAGTGGTACAACTCAACGTAGAATATATTTTAAGTACTTATGTCTATTTCGTAAAGCATTCATAAAAGCAGCGCATGTATTCTCAGCCCAAAAATATATATTGCAAAAGCAATTAAAAAGGGAGCAAATGAAACTCACCATACTGTATTTTGTAGTAAAAATACATATAACAGCATTGAACAAGTATAAGGTTGGCCTCGGATTCATGAACCTCAAAGGAGTAGCCCTTAAAAAAATGCCCAAGTCCGGGTTTGAACCCGTGACGTCCCGCTAACCCGATACATCCTTAACCATTACTCTGCCTCTTATCCTTCCGATTTAACTCGTACGATTAATTAATTAACCTATAGTGAACTGTTTATCTATCCTTTCCATTTTCATTTACCATTTTTACACATCCACCATCATCATTTACCATTTTTACACATCCACCATCATCAATATATTTATCATCATCATTCAACAGTCATAATCTCTAATATCATGCATCATTCTTCATATACATCATCATTCTTCCCATCGAATAACAACAGGAACACCAGAGCCTTTACTTAAGATAATGGTTATAGATTCGGCCCAATAATCATATATCTAACAGCCCAAGTAATAGTTTAGCCCAAAAAAATATTACAAGCCTAACAAGCAGCCGGTTAGAAACCTAAAGCAGCCCAACTTTATTTTTAGAAGGAAGCTAGTTTGCTCGCGAGAAAGAAAATAATGCAACTAGTTATACGTAACCTTATTTCATTACCCATATTATTTTATTCATATCATAAACGTCCTCATCATCTATTATCATTATTATTTTTATAACCTCATCACCTAAACCATTAACATCATCATCACATTCGACGTTTAATTATCACAAATCATCATTGATCCAATATTTATCATCTAATACCATATCATCAACTTAATCCTATCATAATCTAAATCATTATCGCTGTCATTTCTCTTCGGTAAATACCCCATCGAGTCTTTCCCGTAAACACTTTGAAATTTGGTACATCTTCTCTTCCCCTCATCATCTATTATTAAAAAAATATATGCGAAGTAATCATACTCGAATTATAATATCATCAATATCAACTTATTGTATTAATATTGTGTTATCATTTTATGTAACACTTTTATCATAAAATACGGCCCATTCATAGTACACTAGTCCATATCCTTACCCATTATGTCGACATAAAGCTTTAGATTGTCCCACAAACATTATCACTTGTGGAATGATAATAATAATGTTCAATACTTCCAAAATGCCAAAACTTTATGTTGTGACCCGTCATTATCATTCTAAGTCATCTCACCATCTTTATTAACTTTAATCACGTTTTATATTTTCAATAGTAATCCTCATGTAGTCGCAGCAGGTAACAACAATGTGACAGTAGTATGAAAGAAGGAATAAGGTGGTTACAGTGGTGGAGTGAAAATTAGAAAACAAGCAGCGAGCATGAGCAGGTTATGGGCTGTTTTGGGTGACGTTTTTGGACAGAGAAAAAGGACATAGTAGTAGCATAGAATCAAGGGAAGTAATCAGCAGTAGCAGGTGACTGTTTACTGTGGGTTTGGTGGTGGTGGTACGGCGGTTTTGGTGATTTTAATGGTGGACGGTTGCAGCAACGTTAATCAGAAATAGTAGCAGCGAGGAAAGGGAAGTAGCAAACATTGATGATGGTTTGTTGGGTTAGCAAATAGAAAATAATATAACGTGCAGCAGGTTTGCAGCTGTGATCACGATGGGTTTTAGTTTGATGACGGGTTTCATAAAACAAATGGTGATATAGGTGGTGGTTGAAGGTAATCATATAGAAACAGAATAAGAGTTAGATAGAAACGGGAAACAAGTAACCCTGGTGGTTTGGGTCTTGTTGCTAAAATTTGAGCTACTTGCATTTATTATGATGGTTTCGAGTAGTAATGGTATAAAGGCAGCGGTTGGGTGCCATTTGCAAACATAATATCAAAGCAAAAGTTGTAAGGTTTTAGTTTAAAGACTTTTGATTGGCAAGAACATGGAAGGGAAAAAAAAGGGACTGGTGGCGTTTCTTGTTGGTCTTCGAAGATGGACAAGATAGTAGTCGTGATTTGTAGGGTTTTTGGAAGATGGTTCTTGAACCAGAGAAGATGATTATCGATGAATGATGATGAAGGTGGTCTAGTACTTGATGGTTATATGAAAGTGGTGATAAAAGATGTTTAACAAAAAAAATAAGGGTGATGATTGATTATCTCTCCCATCTATATGATATATGTATTTGTATATATATAGATATAGTTATAGGAAATAGAAGACAGATAGATAACGATCAGAAAGTAGAAGAGTGCTTGTGATAGTGGTGGGGTATCAAACAACAAAGAATAAAACAAACTTGCATTTGAAAAGTTGGTTATATTCTTTAGATTTTAGAAACAACATACCAATCAACAACAGTAATTAGTGGAAGAGAAACGGATTATCAGAATAATAATATGGTAATAATTCCAATCATACACAGTAACACATGTTTCAATCAATTTGTCACAGTAATCATTCAATAAGTAAATCATGGATTAACAAGTCTCTGTAGTTCCAATGTGGAGAGGCACTAAAGAAGATTTTAATATAATATACCTATAAATTTTAAAAAAACGTGATTTAAACAATAGTATAGTCTATAAATATCTACCGACAGTTTTATTAGAATTATTATATCGTAATCCCTTGTTAATCAAGGCGGATAAAAGTACACAGAAAAATCTCATACTTTAAAATTAAATATTTATTTATTTTACATAATTAATTTTTAATAACAACAACATATAATATTTCGAATTATATTTCCAATTATTATTTATATACTTATATACACACATAACTATTTACAAATAATGGTTCGTGAATCGTCGAGAATTGTCGAAGGTCAATTGAATATATGAAACAGTTCAAACTTTTTGAGACTCAATCTTACAGACTTTGCTTATCGTGTCAAAAATATTAAATCGTATCAAGAGTTTAAACGGTCAAGTCCGACGATTTACACAACTTTCACCAATATATATATATATATATATATATATATATATATATATATATATATATATATATATATATATATATATATATATATATATATATATCAGCCCCTTTTTCTTTATGAAAATCTAAAAAGCAAGATTGCTTTTATAATTGTTCATCTAAAAACAAAATGTGGCTTACTTTTCACACGTTTTTTTGTCACAAGTTGGTAATGGGTTTGTTTTTTTTTTTTTAGGCCTACAAATATTATATAGATGCACATGCATATAGAATAGCTGTAAAGTAAAATAGATTATTGAACTAGAGCACACACACCTACTTTGTTTATGTTAACCAATCCTTTCTTTCTAATTCTATTTATCATCTTCAATCACTAAATCAACTTGTTACAACTACTCATTTTTCTGTTACTACATCAATGAGAACCAAACACCATCATCACCTTAACCATCACCACACCAAGGACTACCATCTTCTTCCTCTCTCACTAACTCTTTCTCTATCTGCAAAAAGTAAACCACCATCAATCACCACCTTAAACCCACCTTCACAACACACCGTTACCACCCAAGATCAACCTACAATTATTTCTTGTTCCTCGCTACTATTTCAACTACAAAAACAAACCGTACCTGCTACTATTGTTTTGTTACTACTGCTGCAGCTATGTTTTCTATGTTCGGTCAAGAACAGCCCGATCAACCGTAACTTATTGCTACGCTACTGCTACGTACCACTGCTGTTCTCTGATGTATTCGAACCCCACATCACATGAACCTGCAGCATATTTTTTTGTGACTTAATCCACCACAATCAACAACCGTCGTTCGTTCACACAATATGTATGGATGTATATTGTATATGTATGTCTGTATTTGTGGAGAGATGGATTGATGGAGGGATATTTAAAGATACATGGATCCGTTTTCTTATGATTTCAATTCCTGAATAATTAAGCTGTATCTTGAGTATATATATATATATATATATATATATATATATATATATATATATATATATATATATATATATATATATATATATATATATATATATATATTTTGAAAATGAAAATCTGAAAAGGGAGTTTTTGGTTATATTATAACTTGATATTGATATTGATGATGACGGAATGAGTATGAGACTGTAACAATACCTAAACGAACGAAGATGAAGATTATGATAAGAACACGATTTCGTTAACGGAATGATGTGGTGACAAAGAAGAAAAATGGAACGGAATGATGTGGTGATAAAGAAGAAAAATGGAACAGAATGATTGCAGGATAAATAAATATAGATGAGTTATAATTTCAGAAAAACAGAATTAGAAGTATGGTTAAAGGTGTTAGCGAGGGAGCGAGAGGTCGGTTCAATCCTCGGCCATGTCATTTCTTTTTTTTCTTTTTTTTTAAAAAAAGGGAAAGAAACAGACGAATACGGGGTTAAAAATAAATGATATGGGAGTTTAACCTGGAAAAAACGAAATGGTCTAGTGGTTGGGTATGATGAGGGTGAGCAAGAGGTCGCGGGTTCAAGACCGAGCAGAGGCGGTTTTTATTTCTTTTTAGGAAGCTTATTCTAAGGTAGTATCCTCTTATTATTATTATTGTTGATGATATTATTATTATTATTATATTATTAATATTATTATTATTATTATTATTAATATTATTATTATTTGTATTATTACTATTATTGTTATTACTAGTATTAAGTATTATTAGTATCATTTTTATTAGCAATATTATTATTATCATTATTATTACTAGTATCGTACTATTAGTATTATTATTAATATGATTATTAATATATCTATTAAAATTATAATTGTTATTAAACTTACCATTATTACTAAAAATATTTTTTTAAACTATTATTTTTACTTTATAATTATTAAAACTATCAGTTTCATTAAAAACTACTATTATTACTATCAATATTGCTATTATCCTTAATCTAGAAATACTACAATTATTAATTTTACAAAACCAAAGATATATATAAATATACTTATTATATAAAGTATACTAATATTACATAAAATTATGTTTTAACTAATATTATTGAAATAACATTAATTAAATATCAAATAAGTATCATAAGGTATTATAAATAAAATTATATATAAGAATATTAATCTTAATACATAACAAAATATATAAACTTAAGTGATTTATATTATAATGTGTTAATATATATACTTGATATAGGATCGTGAATCCGAGACCAACCCTACACTTGTTCAATATCGTCATATGTATTTTTACTACAAAATACAGTATGGTGAGTTTCATTTGCTCCCTTTTTAAATGCTTTTGCAATATATATTTTTGGGACTGAGAATACATGCGCTGCTTTTGTAAATGTTTTACAAAATAGACACAAGTACTTAAAATTACATTCTATGGTTGGATTATTAACCGAATATGACCCTTCAAGTCTGTTAACCTAAGAATTTAGGGAAATGGCCCCTGATTGACGCGAATCCTAAAGATAGATCTATGGACCTTGACAAGTCCCATTCAGGGTACGGATGCTTTAGTACTTCGAGATTATTATTATACAGACGAGAGGTTCTGTTTGGGGATATTCTATGCATTAAAGTTAACGTCGGTTACCAGGTGTTCAATCCATATGAATGATATTTTTGTCTCTATGCATGAGACGTATATGTATGAGAAATGAAAATCTTGTGGTCTATTAAAATGATGGAAATGATTATTTATGTTAAACTAATGAACTCACCAACCTTTTTGTTGACACTTGAAAGCATGTTTATTCTCAGGTACGAAAGAAATTTTCCGCTGTGCATTTGCTCATTTTAGAGATATTACTTGGAGTCATTCATGGCATATTTCAAAAGACGTTGCATTCGAGTCGTTGAGTTCATCAAGATTATTATTAAGTCAATTATAGTTAGATATATTATGAAATGGTATGCATGACTTTACGCAGAAATTAAATAACGATAAATAAAATTGAGAGAATGTAAATTGCGATAATTAAATTGCGATAAATAAAATGTAATAATTGCGAATTATTATTGAATTATGTGGACATGATAATTGTCACGATTGAATTATGTGGACATGATAATTGCCACGATTGAATTATGTGGACATGATAATTGCCACCATCGAATTATGTGGACATGATAATTGCCACCAATTGATATGAATGTTATGTATCGAGAGAATGATTTTTATACACAGGTTATGTGTATGTTATTTTTGTGCACAAGATATGTGTACGGTTACTAAGATTTATGAAAAATGGTTTCGTACACAAGAAAGGTGTACTGTATTTAAAAGATATCGCATGTACATTACAGGTGGGTATAGGATTCGGGCCCATTTGTACCATGCAGGATTTAAATATTGTGGTCTATCAAAATGATGAATTTTATTGTTTATGATAAACCTATGAACTCACCAACCTTTTGGTTGACACTTTTCAAACATGTTTATTCTCAGGTCTGAAAGAAATCTTCCGCTGTGCATTTACTCATTTTAAAGATATTACATGGAGTCGTTCATGGCATATAGAAGTCGGAACCTCGCGATGGGACCAACTGTTGAAGACTTCGTCCAGATGGATTAGGTCGGGTCATTTCATAACATGGCATATGATGACGTTATGGTCTGTGAATCATCACGCTCCATTTAGAAACTCAGTATGACTTACTGTAATATAATCACGTTGATCAAGTGTCATTATATTATACTAACTCATGCTTTAGTTCCCAACATTACTTCAAAAACATTCAAATTTTAAATTCGGATTTTTCACAATTTAGAAACTAAAACAGTTTCCTTTCTGATGTAACACTGATATAGCGAAGAGATAAATGATTTCAGATAAAAATAGTTATGAAAATATCGAGGATATTTATAATGAAAGATACGATGATATCTTAGAATTTCTAATATCCAAGGATGATGAGGAAGAATTGTCCGCAAGGATTTAGAGTCAGGAGCAAGATATTCGTTAATGGCATCAGCAGACACTGAATCATTTGAATTCTTTGAAGGCAGGCTTAGTCTTTGTGATTTCTCTACAGCTTCCTTTATGGTTTGCTCAATCCGTTTTTCAGTTTCAACTTTTCTGAGCTTTACCAACATACTGTTCTTTATCATCAAACTTTTGGCTGTTAAGGTCGTTTACAGTTTTTGTTGCTTCATATGCACTTTCTAACATTCAGAGAACTGATTCGTAAACTGGGTGCTGTTCAGAATTTCAGAATTGAAGATCATAATTCTAGGAAGTGAATGTTGTATGTATACATATAACTGTTGCTGTAGACATGCTGCGAGATTCGATATACTGATTGTTGCTTCTCGGTAATTGGTATGATAATTCTTGTTACAAGATGCGGATGAGTATATGATGGGGTTTCAATAAACAAATATAATGACTTTTCGGAGAGACTTAAGCCAATGAGTAATGAAGTTGCTGGTAAGTTTAATGCTAATGTGGTGGAATATAAACAGTTCCCCGGTAACGATGACGAAAGGCAAACTTATATATATCAAGATTATAATAAGGCTAATCCGAATGAGAGTCGAAGTTGACTTGCTGGAGCTGTGACAAAACTGGCTATCTCGAACAGGAGTTGTAAAGTTATTTTCGGTAATAATAACGCTAAAGGAATTAGCACAGATATGTGTTAAACGTTTACTCAGATTCCGAGTGTTTTTAGGTGCATAACTATATGTATCAATCTTTTCTTCCGTAGATGAAGTGCGGTTGGTTCATTCTCTCGATTGAGGTGTTTTCAAGAATCATGAAAGGTTTGAACGTAGATTGTAATCATCAAGATACAAACGAGGTTTAAGATGAAATCAAGTGGCAAATTTGAAGAAATGTTTAGTTTCATATGTTATAATCAATATTTTAATTCATTTTAATTGTCCAATGTTGGTAGTCCACAGTTAGTAGTCCACAGTTAGTAATTCAATAATTCATATATATAATATTCGAATTAATTAATACGTATTGTGACCCATTGTATGCATGTCTCAGACTCGATCATAACTCAAAGTATATATATTATTTTAGAATCACCCTCAACCCTGTATAGCTAACTCGAACATTATCGCATATAGAGTGTATATGGTTATTCCAAATAATATATATAGATGCATCGATATGATATGTCAAAACATTGTATACGTGTTCCGATATTTAAAATGCGTAAATAACAGTATTTAAATGACGATAAATAAAGTACGTAAAATAAATAACAGAAATTAAATGACGATAAATAAAATTGCAAGAATTAAAATTGCGAAAATTAATAGGTAATAAGGAATTAACAGTTAGCTAGGAATAGTTAGCTAGGATTTTGTTAGCGTGAATTCTTAACAAAATTTCTCATAGTTAATTTGTTTGTTTCTAACAAATTTAATTTTTATCCAATGTTTTCTTCATTATGCCACTTGTTGGATTCTGATAGGTCAAAATTCAAATATGAAATTGAATGAAAATGATTATTCTGCGGTGAACGGATACGTATATCTGTGGATGTAAGTAGAATAGTAAATGACCGTTGAATCAGATTCGAAGAATGTACAGCGTAACTTATTAATGTGAAATCGAAATATTCCTCGGGTATTACCTACCCGTTAAAATATTTTCACCATTAACAGTTTGTACAAAAGAATTTTTAATTACCATCTTTATGAAAACATATATACATATATATTTTCTTCAGATGTAATCATGGATTTAATGAGTCAATATGATATTAAACTCATTTGATTTATCGTTAGAACAAGAATACATAATCTCTAAAACATTAGAGATTACATAATCGCCATGAAGAACGAAGATAATTGATGTAAAACGATACGTATAACGATGATTATACTCGAGGTACAGAATGAGATGTTGAGGCATGAATTGTTAATGGTACTAGTGCTGTTTTTGATGGTACTGTTGGTGCCGGTGATGTTGCTGAAGTTGGTAAATTTTGCACCACATTCTCTAAATTGATTACTCGAGCGCGAAGTTCGTTGACTTCTTCGATTACTCCGGGATGATTGGCGATTGGAACGAGCGGATGAATAAGATTTAGAATTGTGGATAATATATAATAGTTACGAGATATTCTGAAAATGAGGGTGAAAATGGTGTTTCAAATTGGTTCGCCGATGAGTGCTTTAGGTTCATCGCCAAGAAGGAAATTTGGTTGGTGGAAAGGAATTGCCTTCTTCTCGTTTCCGTTGATTAAGTCGACTACGAACTCATCCCCAATTCATCCAGAACTGAAGATGACAAATTGGTTGATCCATTCCGGTTACACTGCTTTCGGAGCTTAGGTGAATATCCATGTCGGAATATCTGTCAGAATTCGAGAAATTTGAACTAGTTGTGAGTTCCATCTTGTACGGTTAGATAAAGGGTTTTCGATATGAAATGATTTTTGGATATCAGATGATATTCTAACTACATATAATACTTATCTGTAGTACAGAAGATCCCGTAGATTACGGAGGAAATTAAGGAAACGTGTCAGACAAGGTTTAATGTGATGGGATATGAAGTTATCTGTACACCATCTATGCAATAATTGCAATAAGACGTGTCGACACTGAAAATAATATGTAGATATTTTTCGACAAAGAACGGTAAGCAAAACTTTTGACATGCAGACCAGGTTCAAGTCCAGACTTAATAATGTATCCTAACAACTACTAGGCCGAAGTCCAGACTCATTAATGCATCCTAACAACTACTAGTTAGACACACTATTGCAAGACCTGGTTCGCTACGACCACCGCTCTGATACCAACTGAAATGCCCCGTTCATACCGATTATAAACGATTCAGAATAGTTGATTTCATTGTGAGGTATTTGACCTCTATATGATACATTTTACAAACATTGCATTCATTTTTAAAAGACAAACTTTCTTTACATCGAAAGTTGACGGCATGCATACCATTTCATAATATATCCAACTATAATTGACTTAACAATAATCTTGATGAACTCAACGACTCGAATGCAACGTCTTTTGAAATATGTCATGAACGACTCAAAGTAATATCTCTAAATGAGCAAATGCACAGCGAAAGATTTCTTTCATACCTGAGAATAAACATGCTTTAAAGTGTCAACCAAAAGGTTGGCGAGTTCATTAGTTTATCATAATCAATCATTTCCATCATTTTAATAGACCACAAGATTTCAGATATTTAATTGTACACGTAACCCGAGTACATAATAATACGCGTAACCCGCGAATTAAAAATCATTCATATGGTGAACACCTGGTAACCGACATTAACAAAATGCATATAGAATATCCCCAAAACAGAAATTCTTCTGTATTAATAACTTGAAGTACTAAAGCATACCATTTTCCAGTATAGATGGAGTTAGTGCCCGTAGATCTACCTTTAGAATTCGCGTCAATTAGGGTGTCTGTTCCCTAATTCTTAGGTTACCAAGCTAAAAGGGGCATATTCAGTTTAATAATCCAGCCATAGAATGTAGTTTCAATTACTTGTGTCTATTTCGTCAAACATTTATAAAAACAGCGCATGTATTCTCAGTCCCAAAAATATATATTGCAAAAGCATTTAAAAGGGAGCAAATGAAACTCACGATTCAATATTTTGTAGTAAAAACATTCATACGACGATACTGAACAATGCAGGGTTGTCCTCGGATTCACGAACCTATATCATTTATATATATATATATATATATATATATATATATATATATATATATATATATATATATATATATATATTAACACATATAATTGTAATCGTACAAATTTATATATATCTTATTATTAATTATTATTTTATTAATATATATATTGATAAATTAATTAGATATTTATTTTTTATATGTTTTAAATGAATAATTAATATTCATTACAAAAATGTTATTATAGTTAAGTGTTATGTCATAAATATATTTTTTTATATAAAAAAAATCTTTATTTGATATATTAATAATACTAATAATAATAATAATGACAAAATCAATACTAATTATGATATTACTAATAATTATGATATTACTAATATTATATTTAATAATGATACTATATATATATATATATATATATATATATATATATATATATATATATATAAGTGATAATAATAAGGTTAATAGAAATAACAATGATTTTTATAATGATTTTAATACTATGTTGTATTATAATAATAATAATTTTAATAATTTCTTTCAATCATAACCTAATTAAAGTTTTAATTTAATCATTTTCATAATAATATTTATATTCAAGATTTCTATGATTATAACCTTAACAATATCATTAGAACTTTTATATTTATAATAATCAAAATTTTCGTGTTTAATTCCTAAACTAATGACTAAAGTTTCTTTAACATAAATTGTCATCCTAAACATAATAATAATAATAGTAATACTTATATTAATAATGGTCTAATAAAATTAATAATAATGATAATAACAATAATATTTAGTGATAATACTAGTAATGATAATGATAATAATGTTAGTAATAATAACAATTATATTATTAATCTTAGTATATATATATATATAATCAATTTTTAATTATTAATAATAGCAATGACAATAACAATAATAATATTAATAATAAAAATAATAATTTTTAAAATTGAAAAACTACCTCACAAGCTTTTAAAAAAAGTTGCTATCCACGCCCGGGCTCGAACCCGAGACCTCTCGTAAACACATAACACTCCTTAACCATAGAACCATATATGTTTTTCCTGAATTAATACGGATTTAATTCCCTTTAACCCATTTCTTTTTCTGTTTCTTTTTTTTTCTTCTTCTTCTTCCATTCAAACTCGACCCAAGTTTAAACCAACGTATTAACAAGCTTTGAAGTTCGATTTATATCAGAAATTGAAACATAAGCGTCCTTTAATGAGTGACTGAATTAATTTAAAACAGAAAAAATAAAAATAAAATCGAGCTGTTTAAAGAAGAAAAAAAACACGATGAACTCAAAATCAAACTCGAATCTAGAGGCTGTTACATAGCACGATTTCAACATGAAAGAGGTGCTAAATCATATTTAGAAACTTTCTGAATAATCAATTTAACTTAAAACACTAAAACACGTTCGAATTTCGGCAAGAACACATCGTTTGACTTTTGAACATTAAACTTTGACTCGTAAATTCACACTCGATAATAAAAATTGAGACTTGAAACGTTCCAGATAGTTTAAGTAAAATATTCCTAACAAGATGGCATTTACATATTTTGAAATTGATTTTTAATTCGAGTCTTTGCCAAAAACGCCAAGAACAGAGAAGTCGAGCTAAAAAAATATCAGATTAATTTAGTAACTGTAATATGTTAATATTATCTATATTTGATGAGAGAGTGAGTGATTCTCAATAGCCTTAATCCAACGTTTGTTTTATAGCCAAAACTTAGTCGACAGAATATTTCCTTCGTACAGAACTGAATAAAAAAAAATAAAGCGTGATATCGACCCTAAACAGATTTTGACTTGTATCTGTGAGTCCAAATCTCGACTAGTAACAATTGGGAGACAGAACCAAAAATTCAATACAGTTCGAAGGGTATATTCAACTGAATTGGGTTTTATTCGTAAGATTTTATATATTTATTATTAATAATTAATAATTATAATTATATTACCAATAATATAAATACAAAAAATATTAATATGAATAATAATAATAATAATAATAATAATAATAATAATAATAATAATAATAATTATAATTATAAGAGTAATAATATTAATGTCATAATAATTATAATTTTTAGTGTAATTGATAATAATAATATTATTAATGGTAATTATAATATCAATACTAATAATAATTATTTTTATAGTATTTATAATATTAATATATAATAATAATGATATTAATTATAAAACTGATAATAATAATTTTATTCATGATAATAATACTATTTGTATTATTTATGATGATAATGATAATTATAAAATAATAATCATATTACTAATTAAAATTATAATAATAATGATATTAATAATAATAACAACAATATTAGTAATATTAATATAATAAATTAAATGTATCAAACTTTATATCTATATGTTATATATATTTAATATAATGATATTTAAAAATACTAATGTTGATATTTATATTGAAAGTGATAATAATATTACTTTAGTAACTATATCTTAATTTACAATTTAATTTAATATCTTATCATTATCTATTATTAATTATGTAATATAATATATTATATAATAACATATACTGAATATTTAATATCTATACATTTTATATATCTATATGTTATATATATTTAATATAATGATATTTAAAAATACTGATGTTGATATTTATATTGAAAGTGATAATAATATTACTTTAGTAACTATATCTTAATTTACAATTTAATTTAATATCTTATTATTATCTATTATTAATTATGTAATATAATAAATTATATAATAACATATACTGAATATTTAATATCTACACATTTTATATATATTTTTATGTATTTGCATATTAGTTACATCATATATTATATATGTAAATATGAATACATTAATAATGTTTTATATATATAGAAATAGAAATTTATATATATATATATATATATATATATATATATATATATATATATATATATATATATATATATATATATATATATATATATATATATATATATATATATATATATATATATATATATATATATATATAAAAGTGATAATAATAAGGTTAATAGAAATAACAATGATTTTTATAATGATTTTAATACTATGTTGTATTATAATAATAATAATTTTAATAATTTCTTTCAATCATAACCTAATTAAAGTTTTAATTTAATCATTTTCATAATAATATTTATATTCAAGATTTCTATGATTATAACCTTAACAATATCATTAGAACTTTTATATTTATAATAATCAAAATTTTCGTGTTTAATTCCTAAACTAATGACTAAAGTTTCTTTAACATAAATTGTCATCAACATAATAATAATAATAGTAATACTTATATTAATAATGGTCCAATAAAATTAATAATAATGATAATAACAATAATATTTAGTGATAATACTAGTAATGATAATGATAATAATGTTAGTAATAATAACAATTATATTATTAATCTTAGTATATATATATATATATATATATATATAATCAATTTTTAATTATTAATAATAGCAATGACAATAACAATAATAATATTAATAATAAAAATAATAATTTTTAAAATTGAAAAACTACCTCACAAGCTTTTAAAAAAAGTTGCTGTCCACGCCCGGGCTCGAACCCGAGACCTCTCGTAAACACATAACACTCCTTAACCATAGAACCATATATGTTTTTCCTGAATTAATACGGATTTAATTCCCTTTAACCCATTTCTTTTTCTGTTTCTTTTTTTTTCTTCTTCTTCTTCCATTCAAACTCGACCCAAGTTTAAACCAACGTATTAACAAGCTTTGAAGTTCGATTTATATCAGAAATTGAAACATAAGCGTCCTTTAATGAGTGACTGAATTAATTTAAAACAGAAAAAATAAAAATAAAATCGAGCTGTTTAAAGAAAAGAAAAAAAACACGATGAACTCAAAATCAAACTCGAATCTAGAGGCTGTTACAGAGCACGATTTCAACATGAAAGAGGTGCTAAATCATATTTAGAAACTTTCTGAATAATCAATTTAACTTAAAACACTAAAACACGTTCGAATTTCGGCAAGAACACATCGTTTGACTTTTGAACATTAAACTTTGACTCGTAAATTCACACTCGATAATAAAAATTGAGACTTGAAACGTTCCAGATAGTTTAAGTAAAATATTCCTAACAAGATGGCATTTACACATTTTGAAATTGATTTTTAATTCGAGGCTTTGCCAAAAACGCCAAGAACAGAGAAGTCGAGCTAAAAAAATATCAGATTAATTTAGTAACTGTAATATGTTAATATTATCTATATTTGATGAGAGAGTGAGTGATTCTCAATAGCCTTAATCCAACGTTTGTTTTATAGCCAAAACTTAGTCGACAGAATATTTCCTTCGTACAGAACTGAATAAAAAATAAATAAAGCGTGATATCGACCCTAAACAGATTTTGACTTGTATCTGTGAGTCCAAATCTCGACTAGTAACAATTGGGAGACAGAACCAAAAATTCAATACAGTTCGAAGGGTATATTCAACTGAATTGGGTTTTATTCGTAAGATTTTATATATTTATTATTAATAATTAATAATTATAATTATATTACCAATAATATAAATACAAATAATATTAATATGAATAATAATAATAATAATAATAATAATAATAATAATAATAATTATAATTATAAGAGTAATAATATTAATGTCATAATAATTATAATTTTTAGTGTAATTGATAATAATAATATTATTAATGGTAATTATAATATCAATACTAATAATAATTATTTTTATAGTATTTATAATATTAATATATAATAATAATGATATTAATTATAAAACTGATAATAATAATTTTATTCATGATAATAATACTATTTGTATTATTTATGATGATAATGATAATTATAAAATAATAATCATATTACTAATTAAAATTATAATAATAATGATATTAATAATAATAACAACAATATTAGTAATATTAATATAATAAATTAAATGTATCAAACTTTATATCTATATGTTATATATATTTAATATAATGATATTTAAAAATACTGATGTTGATATTTATATTGAAAGTGATAACAATATTACTTTAGTAACTATATCTTAATTTACAATTTAATTTAATATCTTATTATTATCTATTATTAATTATGTAATATAATAAATTATATAATAACATATACTGAATATTTAATATCTACACATTTTATATATATTTTTATGTATTTGCATATTAGTTACATCATATATTATATATGTAAATATGAATACATTAATAATGTTTTATATATATAGAAATAGATATTATAAATTTCAGCACATAATATTTATATCTTTATATATATATATATATATATATATATATATATATATATATATATATATATATATATATATATATATATATATACATATAATATCAATTATTTATAGAATTCATGTATATATAGATTCATTTAAATAATAGCTTAATTATTTTGTATAGTACTTTACATTTTCAACTCCAAATAATTATTTTGTATTTTATTAATTCAACTTAATATGTACACTTATATTTATATATGTATTTATATAATTACATTTTTATTCACACACAATTGTTCGTGAATCGTCGGGAATAGTCGCAGGTTAAATGAATCCATGTAGATAGTTCAAAAAATTTTGAGACTCAACATTACAGACTTTGTTTATCGTGTCGAAATCATTTAAAGATAAAGTTTAAATTTGATCGGAAATTTCCGGGTCGTCACAGTGCTTTTCATTAATCACCATATGCGCTTTTCATCATATATCCTTTTCACCATATGCGCTTTTCATCATATGCGCTGCGCTTTTCATCATATGCGCTTTTCATCATATGCGCTTTTCATCATATGCGCTGCGCTTTTCATCATATGCGCTGCGCTTTTCATCATATGCGCTGCGCTTTTTATCATATGCGCTTTTCATAATCATCATATGTGCTTTTAATCATATGCGCTGCGCTTTTCATCATATGCGATTTTAATCATATGCGCTGCGCTTTTCATCATATGTGCATTTCATCATATATACTTTTCATTAATCACCATATGTGCTTCTGGTACATTTATATATGTATAATGTAAACCAGGACTAAGCCTTGGAAGTTTTTTCAACCACATGATTCTTGTCAGTGATGCTTCGATGTTTTTCAAGTCTCTGAAATATTTTTTAGATTTGAGTATGGTGTGCGTTGTACTACTGACTGCAATACAAATATCTCCACCATTTGACTAATTTTGCACTCGAGCAGTATACATCATGAACTTTAAAAGTATAATGAGTACATAATTCATCACTATATTGCATTCAAAAATATGTTACGAACGATAGCAAAAAGTAAGATAACATGTGGTAAACTAGATATGGTGATCTAAAACCATTTATTTGACGTACAATAGGATATATATATATATATATATATATATATATATATATATATATATATATATGATTATTTGATTAAATTAAGTTTATAATAATTTCGATAGGAAATAAAGTTTACTTATTAATGAAGGGAAAAAAAAAGATGAAGAGAAAGAGAGAATCAGAGAAAGATTATGTTAGGGTCCACCAAAATTTGTATACCCATTTATAACTGCCAATTTAGGTGGTTTTTGAAAAACTCTTTTATATTTTATTTTTTCAATCATTATATCTTAAAACACAAACCTTTAGTCATTAGATGAAATACCTTCTATTACTATAAACATTCACATTCTGAAAATTCAGAAGAAACATACCGTATATGACATCATATATGTCGTTACGTTTTTTATATGTATACATCTTTATTTCAATATACACATTGTTAATCAAATACTGTAACATGCTACAAATTTATTGAAAGTAAGTATTTTACTAAATATATTAATATTCTCTTAGAGTCTAAATTAAATTTCAGGCAGGATTTAAAATCTATGCAAATTTAATTTTACCATTTTCATGGCGTCTCAATTTTAATTTAATTTATTATTTTAAATTTTTTTTTCTACATATTGGCCGGAGGTCCACTCGGAAGCAATCTCTCTATCCGTCAAATAGAGATAGATGACTTTCTCTATTATTGAGAGTGTATTTACTCTGGGTGAAAAAACGACTTGTCTTTATTCTCAGATAAGGGAAGGATTGTCTACATCTCACATCTCTCATACACCACTTATGTGGTATTAGGTTTTGTTGTATATATGTCTTGTTTTCTTATACCTCCTTTTTGCACCATGATTTGAGAGAGCAATTTTCTATTTTTGTGCGTGATCAGCATCACGAAAACATTTCCAACTAAAGGATTGTTGGTTTTAATTATAAAATTAAAATTAATGAGTTGTTGCTTGTAAAGTAGTTTTGCCGACAAGACAAAAATAAAATAAAAGGGTTTTTAACTTTGTGTTGCTTTACATTGCTAAAGGTAAATCAAAATAATTGAATAATTATTCTTTTAGAAAAATAGCCGAAAGAGAAATGAAAATATATAAATAAATGTTTTAGTGGGTAGGTAAACTCGGCTAACAATAGAAATAAATAGGAGTTATATGTGTTTTTGGATATAGTATACACACAAATAAATAAATAAAAAGAGAACAAAAGCGTGGTTAGGTTTTCAAAAGGAATTGCTTTACAAAGTGGTATTTTTGGTTGACATCCTATAACTCAAAACAAGTATTGATTTTATCCTTTAGTGATTAACGGCAGTGAGCATGTAATGGATCAAAGTGTTAGTTGTTCCATTCTTTTTGTTACGAACGAAGAAAAGTTGATCAAAATATGTTATGGTTCATTTTTATCAAGATGATATATTACTTTCGGGTTATACGGACTAACATCCAGTCGGTGTTATTTGACTCAGCCGTAGAGGTGTGCTACTTTGGACACTCATTTCAGTCTATCAATTCATAAAGGTATATCTAAACTCGTGAATTTATTATTTGACAGTTATTATTGGCGTAATTGGATCTTTGTGGAACCATTAATCGTGTGAATGTTTAACTGAAAGTTTATAATATAATAAAATATGTTTATTTTAACCTTCCACTGCGTTTATAAAATTTACAAGTACACACGACTTTTCAAGGAGAACTCGTGAAAGGAAGGAGGGGATTGTTGAAGAAATTGATTACAAAAAACGGTTGATGGTTTAGAGAGTCTGGAGCTAAAACGGTGTATATTTCAACAGTAATGTTGTTGCTCCGTGGTGATATGACGGAGTAGTATACATAAATGTAAATGCTAGTATACATAAATGTAAATGTTAGTATATATAAATACTCCCTCTGTCCCAAATTAACTGTCCCATTTGACTTTTTTGAGTCTTTTGTCTACAACTTTGACTATAATTATTTCGATTTGTGTTATATAATACTTGATAAAAGTTATACCAATAAAAACACAATTAAAAACCGAATCCATCCATATAAATTTCATCAATTATTGTATAACACAAACCGAAATAATTATGGTCAAAGTTGTAAACAAAATACTTGAAAAAGTCAAATTGGACAGTTAATTTGGGACGGAGGGAGTAAATGTTAGATAACATAAAAGTAAATTAGGCGACAGTGTCGACCATATATCAATTCAGGCGGTAAAATCGACCATATATAACTTAAATAACATAAATATAAATGTTAGTGAAGTTAATAAAAGTTAGATTACAGAAATATAATTCAGGCGGTATAACCGCCATATATAACTTAAATAACATAAATATAAATGTTAGTGAAGTTAATAAACGTTAGATTACAGAAATATAATTTTACTTATGATAATAATATTTACTTTACTAATAAATAATAGAAGATATCGTAAAAGAATTTCTTACCTTGATTAATGACTTGTACTTGATTAGATAAACCTTGATTATACGGAGCACTTTGTGCTAATAACGTGTTATGAGTTTAGAAGTTTATAACCTACCTTTTAAGACTTGATTCTTGACAATATATTATTGATATTGATATTATAGAAGAGAGAAGAAGAGAGCAAATATTCTATATTTCAAGAATGGTGTATCGATATGCTTACATTCATCCGATATTTATACTACATAGTCATGTACAGCTTCACAATATTGTATCTACAAAAGTTGTCGGCCACTTAATATTTATAACAAATGACAAAATATAGATGAAATTTTTTTTATGTATTGCATGATGATCAAGATAATCGATGACCTTTCATATCTAGTTTTCATTTCATAAATATAAAATGCGAGTCACCTGTACCGTGAATAGATTCTTCCAGTTATGTATCATGCGCATATACGACATAGTCTCAAACACTATCATATGACCGAAATTATATCAAAAAAGAGAAATATTCAAATGAGACCAACTTTTAAGTTCAGAATCAAGGGACCAATCATAGTGTGACACGTGGCGCGATAATCACATGTGATTGAAAAAATATAAAAAAAAAAAAATTTCAAAAAAAAAAATTTTTCAAAAAAAAAAAATTCGAAATTTTTTTTTTCCCGAAATTTTTTTTCCGAACTTTTTTTTTCGAATTTTTTTTTCAATCACATGTGATTGGATTTAACATGCAGTAAATCACATGTGATTCTACATGTCAATCACATGTGATTGTAAAACCCAATCACATGTAATTCTGCATTCAAATCTAATCACATGTGATTGAAAAAGAAATTTTTAGTAAAATGACGAATTTCAATAAGTTTGTTCTAAAACCTTTAAACACCAAGTTTTTGATCAAAACATAATCAAATCACCGAATTAAAGTCTGAAATTTTAAAGATATGATCACGAAACGCCAACAAACTTGATCAAATCAACGAATAGAAGTCTGTTTCCGGTTGAAATTTTCTTTTTTGAAAAAAAAATTTTGAAATATTTTTTTTCAATCACATGTGATTAGATTTGACATGCAGAATCACATGTGATTGAGTTTTACAATCACATGTGATTGAGTTTGAAATGCTAAATTTAAAAAATAAAAAAAAATTCAAAAAAAAATAATAAAAAAGATTTTCAATTTTTTTATTAAAATTAAATTTTTTTTGAAAAAAATAATTTTTTTTTTTTCAATCACATGTGATTGTAGCCCCACATATCGCGCTCTGATTGGTCCGTTAAATCTCAAGCAAATTATTGTATTCAAGTGATTACAACTCAAAAAAATTCAAAGCTGGAGTTCATGTTTAATTTGAATTTGTTTCAAATTTATCTCCATGCCTAATTTACTACAACTAAAGTAAAAGACACTGTTTCTTTTATATGTTCGTATCAAGGTTTTTTTTTTTTTTTTTTTACGAGGAACCCCACTATGGGCCAGAGCACATTGGCCCCTCCCCCCCCCCCCCCCCCCGGTAAACCCCGGGTAAACGGCAAGCCAACCCTCCACCGCTACCGGGTAAAGCATCCTCCAGCTTGGTCATTAAATGCGGGCACCCCTTGAAGTTGAACCCGAGACCTCACCTTCATGGGAAGTGTTGGTGGCCATTGTTTTCTAGTGTTAGGTAGTAATTTTTATTGCATAAGGTTATGAAAAAAGAGAACTTTTTGAAGCAAATAATTCAAAAAGTACAATAATTTTTTTTTTTTTTTTTTTTTTTTTTTTTTTGTAAAAAAAGATGTGATGATATGCTGCAAAGTCCCAATAGTCAAAATATAAGAGTAAACATTATGTGAACCCTGGATCGTTGCATGTGTATTTGAGGTTAAAGCCAGAATCAAAAAAAAAGTTAAAAAGAGCAACTAATAGCTAACATTTGAAGACCAAATGACGGTCATGAAAGCTGGGTATAGAAACATGCTAAGTATGAGGGATGTTAGTAACTTGCTATAAGTTGACAATGTCGATGACCCGATGTATCTTTTGATTGTTGTTAGCATCATTATAGTCTTTGAGATCACAAATATGCTATATGCATGCTATCTAGGCTGCATATTAAAATTTGTTTGTATAAGCAACTGAAGTGTAAAGGCTACGGTCGGAGAAGTCGACTACGCTAGAGACGGTTATGGTGACGGAGACGGTGAAAGTCGGTGATTTATGTATATATGTATGTATTTCAAATTTCAATTCAGTTAATGTAGTATTGATCTGATGACATTTAACAATTAAAGTCGAGCACGCTTGAAGCTTTCATCAAACGCTAATCTTCTCAATTAGTGAGAAAGGACGCATAAGTGAAAATATATTGTAGTATTTGTATGACAATTTTGTAATGAGTGTAATGAAAATACCTACTCATCGATGAATATACAGCAATAAGCAATAAGCAATAACCTACTCCATATTAGGGTAGAATCTGGTGAATTTTTTAGTAATTGTAAGGTCCAAATTCCCATTTAATAATACAAAGTCAACAAAGTGATGACCAAATTTAAACATGTAGTAAGTACCTTTGAATCACCACCAGCAAATTTTTCCCTTATATTCCTCGGCATGAGCTTAAGCAAAAAGGGCAATCCTCTTTCATTCTACAATAATTGGTGTTCCTATTTTCTTTCTAAACTTTTCCTGTATAAACATAGTATATAATTGCGGAAATCGCTTTAAGTATCAGCGACGCTTTCAATTTAAGATAGTCAACAATTCCATATTATTAACACAGAAAAGTAAAATCAAAAACAGAAACACCATTTAATTTAAAGCAGCGGTTGAAGAACCAACCTTCAACAAATTTCGATTATCAACTCCTATTGAAGATCTGCGTGCGAGGATGAAAGTAAGGTAATTATTGAAATCAGGTAAGTGAGAGCAGTGTGGTAATTGTTGCCAAATTTGAGATTTATCAGATGAAAGTGAAATCTTTTGCTCAAGTAATCGCAGATCTCTTAAACCGTACTGCTTGCAGTCGCGAGCTCACACCACTCGCTGCCGCTGTCGACGTCCTCGTGACACCCACGACCGTCATATTTGACGATGGCGATGATGATGGTAGTGCAGGAGGTGTCAAGTTTTATTTGGGTATTACGAAGTATAAAGAAGGTTCATTTGGAGTGAAATGACAAAAGTATCCTTCTAGAATTTTTTAATATGGTGAACAGTAATATCGATTTTCTCTGAAGGAAAGATAGAAACATAAGATATTACGTACATGTTTTGTAAGATTATACCTGATATTGCAGAGATCCTTCCGAGGTTGGGTACAAACTATTTTACATGCTTCATCTTTACTCCACATATAATCCATCAAATATTGAGGAACCTAAACACAAACTTATATTAAATGATCATACAATTTATCATTTTACATAAAAACGTGAACATAGAAAAGAATGACAACCTGGGTAGTCTTTCCGCAACCCGTTTCACCCGATATGAGACCTACCTGCGGCATGGTACACGTATGATAAGTACTTGTATAATACATAACATCTCATATACATATATATATATATATATACATATATATATATATATATATATATATATATATATATATATATATATATATATATAGGGTCAGGATCAATGGGGAAGTAACCAATCGGGGGGAAACGGGAGAAGCAAATTTTTTTTTTTTTTTTTTAATTTTTTTTTTTTCCGGTACCAAGATCACACGAAAATATGAACATTTAGAAGAGACACTTCGTGATGAATGTTATTATTTAGGCGGGAAAACGATCGACAAAAATAACATTCAAGATAATATTGTTCGTGAAAAATATGAACGTTTTTTTTTTTCATGTTTTGTGAAGTAAAATTTAGCCTGATTTAGAGTTTAGGGTTTCCATAAACCCAAAACACCAAACCCTAAACCCTAAACCCTAAACTCTAAACCGTTCGTGTTAAAAACTAAATCTAAACCCTAAATCTAAACCCTAAACCCTAAATTTCTAAACCCTAATATCTAAACCCAATAGCTAAAACCTCAAAATACGCTCGAAAAACACGATAATTGTTATATATTACTTCTTCGAGCGTTTTCCCGCCAAAATAAAAACATTTATCACAAAATGTCTCTACTAAATGTTCATCTTTTCATCTCATCTATAATGTTCGTGAACAAAGTTTTTTCAAAAAACGAAAAAAAAAAAAAAGTTTTTGCTTCCCCCCGAATGGTTACTTCCCTCTTGATCCTACCACTATATATATATATATATATATATATATATATATATATATATATATATATATATATACATATATACATATACTATATATGTATATATAATAATGTGTCATTAGACAAAGTCATAAGTGGATATGAATAGCCTCTCATACTCACTTATTTCAAATTTTATAGCCAAAATAGTATAAAAAATAGCATATGTGATACACCAGTAAATAGTGAAACCTGATGAGATTCTATTGTTGACGTAATAACGTCCTTAAAAGTTGCAATTGGAAGTTCAGCCCTATCTTCCGTAATCTGCAAAGTAAAAATATAAACATGAGTCGTGTTAATTTAAGAGATAAAAGACAACGCCTTCTATCCTAATCCTAATCACTTTCAAAAAAAAATAAAAAACTTAAAAGTGTTGCTTAAGAAACCTGTTTCAACTTGGGGTCAGACTGCATTCTAGCAACGACCGATTCAAGCTTCTTAGCAATATCAGCTGTTTTGATTAACGGTTTGCAAAGCATATCATCCGTTTTTGTTCCTCTGTTATCGTTATTGTTTTTAGACGTAGACGCGTTTTCGCCCTCTTCATAATCACCAGGAGGATAAGTAGAAAAAAAGTCCTGTAAAATAACCTTTCCCTCTTCCAAAAACGTAAACGAAGTGAGGTTGTTCTCCTTCTTCACGTTGTTATTATTCGATTTTCCTTTTTTCTTGTAAATCGAAACCCATCTTGAGTTCCCTTTCCTAGACCTAAACAAACCCATTTTCATTAAAAAGGAACTAATCTTGATTCTTGATTCTTCAATCAAATGCATTCACTAACAATAACAATTGAGCATAATCTCAAATAAAGCAAAGGCTTTTTTAATTGAAATAATAAATTAAACTCACCCAGAACTTGCAGACTTAAAACCCATTTTAATACACAGCTTGTGAACCTCAACACGATCAAACTTTGAAAGGTTGGCATCAAATGTGTACACTGACATATACAAATTACAACAAAAGTTATTACCTTTGAGCATATATGTAGTAAATTAGAATTTAAAAGTGTGAATTTGAATAAAATATAATGTAATTATACTGACCGTCATCATTGGAAGCCCTAAAATCCTCAAGAACTTGGCGAATATGAATTCGAGTGGATTCTGCAACCGAAGGATTTTTGTTAAATTGTTGTTGTGTAGCAGCGGCTCTTTTTTGCCTTCTTTTGTTTGAAGAAGTTGAAGGATGCACCATTTTCAATCTTGATTAAGATTACGATTTAATTTTATGAGAAGATGAATGATGGTAATATGTGATTGCTGGTGGGTGTTTGTTTTTGGATATTCGATTGTTGTACGCTTGAAACCCTATTTGGTATAATCGCACAGACAAAAGGAGACGAAATTAAAAAAACCCTAGAGTTAAATCGCAAAACCTTCCAGTAAGTCGAAAACCCTAGATTAAACCACACAATCGATGCTGGCAATGTAAATCGCTAGAAGCTTCTAGGGGTGGTGGTGGTAAGGAAATGGGAGGGACGTGAGGGTTCAGGAAAAGGTGAGACGATGGAGGAGGGATAAGTCGCTAGAAGTGTCTAGAGATGAGGGGTTGTAGCACAAATATCTGCAATGGTAAAAGAACAAAATACCCTTTTTAATATGATAATGAAGTGAATAGTAAAAACGTACTTTCTATTTAATATATTTATAATTATAATTATAATATAACAAGCAGTTGACCCGCCGCGCGTTGCTGCGGTTTTTATGTTAGGGATCAACAAAAAGATACGGGCGTAGAATAATTTTATAACATAAGCTTACATAAAATTTACGTAGGTTTAGATATAGGAATTCATAAGTTAATAGCTTACATAAAAGTTTACATATGAGTATATAGCAAAAGGTGATTCAAAACGTGGTAAAGAAGGTGCAAAATTTGAGAAGATGGGTGATTCAAAACATGGTGCGAAAGGTGCTAAATCTGAGATTGTGTCTTCCAATGTTATTCCTTCTTTTTCTTCTGTTCTTTTGTGGGCGTATCTGTAATCACAGTAGGTACGATTTTGTCAGTCACAAATAAACATAAGTGAGGCATACAAACTAATCTCATTGCTAACCAAGAGTAAAAATTGCATAAAAACCAAAATGTAAACTCTACTCATTCATATCTTAGTATTCAGAGTAGTTGTAACTTCACATCTTATTCTTCAAAAATGTGATACATACCAAAATAAGTATGTCATCATTGAGAAAATTTATAAAAATAAAAGAAATTCAGTAACCAACACATAACATAATGAGTCGTCAAATCAGATACATACCAAATAATCTAATACAATCAGTTTAATCCACCAAAAGCAAAGTTCGTTCAAGCCCTAAAAAACCAAGTTAGTGTAATCGAAGGACAATTCTAATGATTCTAGCAACATAATAAAAGACGCTAAAAAAAACATACAGTATCACTACCACGCCTACATAAAATAAATTCTGAAATGGATTCTTGTGAATCGATTTCCTAACAAACAACTATATATAGACACACATACTAATAAAGGCAAACAAATTTCCAAATAAACACTCTTAAACACATAGCTGTGAAGCCTTCAATGTTAAATACATATCGAAAGCTAACATCACAAAAAATCCATTTAAGCTCATATAAAAACAAAACTAAAGTTGTGCAGAGAGCAACGACGATCATGTATTAAAGCAAACAAAGCATCTAACCTTTCTACAATTTCCAATTATAAGCTGCTGTCAAAGATTTCAAAGATTCAGTTTCGGCAAAGCATCGACTGTTTCATCCAATGAAAAGTGTTTTTTGAAATTCTTCAATATTTGGGGTTAGGTAGCAATAAGTTGCAGGGGTTCCTGTTCATTATAGCTGACCTGCACTGTTAGCGATGTTTGGGGGTTATTTAATATATAATACCGATGTTGGTTAGTGAATAAAATAACTGGGTGATCCACTAAATTTACTGGATAGGTGACTATAAGGTGTCCCAAGCATGTCGTGTGAGTACATGATTTTATGTGTGAAATTACCTATGTAACTTTTGATCCAACATGACCTGGTGGCATGAATGCTTCTCAAGAATTTATAAACTCCTGAAAGTACTCAATTGAAACAAATTTAAATTATTTCTAACCAAATACTCAACTATTTTAACATGTTTTGACTTGGAAGTATTTTAACCAATTACCCAATCCACCTGACCCACCCCAATTTACCACCTATCACAAAAAATGACCAAAACTGTTAAATCATTTAGGACGAAATGCGTACACTGCCCCTGGTTGCGGCTTTAGTTGCTCTAGCCCATTTGTCTTGTTCACGCCGTGTTGGTGTAGGTCTCCATTTTACTGATGGGATGTTTGCAACCTACCATATTTCGTCCCAAACAAATAATCAAAAGAAAAACATTAAAATATAATATGTATATATCAAAAAGCTAATGGATACATTTAGTCATTTATTAATATGCAAAGAATCTTACTTGAGAAGAATCAACTTTCTTTTCAATTATTGGAACTCAAGTCTATATTAGCTCTTTGCTCAAATCAACTTCCATATATATAAAATGAAGATAACAAACTTTTCTAATGAATAACAAAAAAAAGTTCTAACTTTCACTAAAATTATTTAAGAGAAATATATAGAATACGAAAAAGATTCATGTCTGTCAAGAATCATGACTCAATTTAAAGCTTAAAAATCCAGATGGTTCTTCCTATTTCACAATACAAAGCACCATGATGAGATATTGAACTATTGATACATAGTTACATACATATACCAAATTAGCAAATTCAAACAATAAGATTTAAATGATTAACTGAAACCTTAACGGTAGATAATCATTATTCTTATCTATTTTGAAAGTAGATTATTGATACAAATACAGATATCTAGGGCAATAAAGAGTTAAAAAAATTTAGAAAGATTATTACCATCAAAAATTAGGGTTTTTTGGAATGACGATGTCGTCAACACCAATCTCCAGCCACTTCTTTAGATATGACAATGATGATGTGATTCTCGATCAGGATACACCGACGGCGAATGGTTACTCGGAGATAGTGACCGCGTAGAAAACCCTAACCTTATAAGTCTAACAATACACCGACGGCCGGCAACAATAAACCGACGGTGACATAGTAGAGATGACAGGGAGGATGTTCGGTGGCGGTGGAGACGATGATTGGTGGCGACGGAGACGACGATGATGATGGTGGCGCTAAAATCGGCCTCGCCAGAATCATCTGGTACTGCCTGAAGAAAATGAGAGGAAATAGGGAAATAGGTGATAAATACTTTGGTGTGTTTTTGGCGATGGTGCTGGCGACAGAAAACCGAAACCCTAATAAGGGGAGGAAGATGGATGGAAATCGGCAGAGGAATGAGAGGGGAAAAAATCGCCGGAAGTTTCCAGAAAAAAAAGAGACGGTGAAATATGAGGGTGGAGCAGGTGAGATATTTATACCATGAGTTAAAAATGACGAAAATACTCTATGACTTAAATAATCTGAGTGAACGGTAAAAATCATTTGCTCAATTGTAATAACTGGCCATTAGCCCACTCCATTGGGCCGAACAAACAGTGTTTCATAAAAAATCAAAAAGAAAGTAAAAAAAAAAAAACTGCAAAAAACTAAATGACAAAATAGCCGATGTCAGCATGATGTAATCCAAGTAACTATTCATAGATGGTGACTAATATACTTATTATAAATATAAATATAAATATAAATATAAATATAAATATAAATATAAATAATAATAATAATAATAATAAAATAATTATTATTATTATTATTATTATTATTATTATTATTATTATTATTATTATACCTACAGATCTAAAAGACATACTTAAAATGAATAGTTAACTTTTCAAACTTCACAAATGCATACCAATTTTTTGCTTTTTTATAATTCAACCACCAAACCTTTTACTTTTTTATAATTCAACCACACCTCTATAATAATTAACTTTATAACTTTTATAAATTTACCACGAACTTTTCACATGTGACGATCGCTCCAAATCCATATGGACGAACACGTCATTCATCGATTTCATTGCGAGGTATTTGACCTCTATATGATACGTTTTGTAAACATTGCATTCTTTTGAAAAGGCACACCGTAAATGAATATTTAAATCAAAGGTTTTCGACATCTGATGATTTCTACATATAGACAATCACCGTAAATAATAGTTTACAATAGTACTTCCGTTGACAATGCAGTCAAAATAAGATACATGGTGATGAGTTGGTGAATGCAACGTTTCCTTAAAAAAATATGCCATGTAAGACTCCATGCACATAGCTTGTATAACATATAAGCAATCAGCGGAAGACTTCTAGGGAACCTGAGAATAAACATGCTAACAAGTGTCAACACAATGGTTGGTGAGTTCATAGTTTTAATGTTTTGCATAATCTGTACATAAAGGTGAATCACAAGTTTTCAGTTGTTTCATCCAGAAACGTTTATCAAAATATTCTACGAAATTGAGCACCCTGGTAACTAAACTTAACGTATATATATTTTATACCCTTTGTATAATCATAATAATAATACACGCAAACCAACGTGTACGCTTCTCAAATAGCATACGTCCGTTAAAAGGCTATCGCTCTAGCTCGGACGGGGATATCAAGCCCTGTGGATCCATATACTACTACTCGCGCCCACCAGTTCTTATAACTGGCAGTTACTAGTTACCAAAGCTAAGGGATTTTCGGTTCAAACTCAGTGTAGAATTTAGTATGTACTTGCATCCATTGCGTTTAAAATAAAGTGCATGTATTCTCAGCCCAAAAATATATATTGCAAAAGCAATTAAAAGGGGAGCAAATAAAACTCACCTTAGCAGCATATAAAGTCGTTCAAAAAAATGTGACCGAAACTCGGATTACCAAATAACCGTAGATCTCAACCTAGAGAACATATGTTGGTCAATAAATGTCTATCATGCTAGGTCAGGTCATAGTTGTAGTGACCCGAACTTTTCCATGTTTATATATATTAATTGAGATTGATATTTACATGATTAAATGTTTCCAACATGTTAAGAAATCAAACTTGTTAAGACTTGATTAATTGAAATATGTTTCATATAGAAAATTGACCACCCAAGTTGACCGGTGATTCACGAACGTTAAAACTTGTAAAAACTATATGATGACATATATATGGATATATATATAGTTAACATGATACTTTGATAAGTAAACATATCATTAAGTATATTAACAATGAACTACATATGTAAAAACAAGACTACTAACTTAATGATTTTTAAACGAGACATATATGTAACGATTATCGTTGTAAAGACATTTAATGTATATATATATATATCATATTAAGAGATATTCATACATGATAATATCATGATAATATAATAATTTAAAAATCTCATTTGTTATAATAAACAATGGGTTAACAACATTCAACAAGATCGTTAACCTAAAGGTTTCAAAACAATATTTACATGTAACGACTAACGATGACTTAACGACTCAGTTAAAATGTATATACATGTAGTGTTTTAATATGTATTCATACACTTTTGAAAGACTTCAAGACACTTATCAAAATACTTCTACTTAACAAAAATGCTTACAATTACATCCTCGTTCAGTTTCATCAACAATTCTACTCGTATGCACCCGTATTCGTACTCGTACAATACACAGCTTTTAGATGTATGTACTATTGGTATATACACTCCAATGATCAGCTCTTAGCAGCCCATGTGAGTCACCTAATACATGTGGGAACCATCATTTGGCAACTAGCATGAAATATCTCATAAAATTACAAAAATATGAGTAATCATTCATGACTTATTTACATGAAAACAAAATTACATATCCTTTATATCTAATCCATACACCAACGACCAAAAACACCTACAAACACTTTCATTCTTCAATTTTCTTCATCTAGTTAATCTCTCTCAAGTTCTATCTTCAAGTTCTAAGTGTTCTTCATATATTCTACAAGTTCTAGTTACATAAAATCAAGAATACTTTCAAGTTTGCTAGCTCACTTCCAATCTTGTAAGGTGATCATCCAACCTCAAGAAATCTTTGTTTCTTACAGTAGGTTATCAATCTAATACAAGGTAATAATCATATTCAAACTTTGGTTCAATTTCTATAACTATAACAATCTTATTTCAAGTGATGATCTTACTTGAACTTGTTTTCGTGTCATGATTCTGCTTCAAGAACTTCGAGCCATCCAAGGATCCGTTGAAGCTAGATCCATTTTTCTCTTTTCCAGTAGGTATATCCAAGGAACTTAAGGTAGTAATGATGTTCATAACATCATTCGATTCATACATATAAAGCTATCTTATTCGAAGGTTTAAACTTGTAATCACTAGAACATAGTTTAGTTAATTCTAAACTTGTTCGCAAACAAAAGTTAATTCTTCTAACTTGACTTTTAAAATCAACTAAACACATGTTCTATATCTATATGATATGCTAACTTAATGATTTAAAACCTGAAAACACGTAAAACACCGTAAAACCGGATTTACGCCGTCGTAGTAACACCGCTGGCTGTTTTGGGTTAGTTAATTAAAAACTATGATAAACTTTGATTTAAAAGTTGTTATTCTGAGAAAATGATTGTTATTATGAACATGAAACTATATCCAAAAATTATGGTTAAACTCAAAGTGGAAGTATGTTTTCTAAAATGGTCATCTAGACGTCGTTCTTTCGACTGAAATGACTACCTTTACAAAAATGACTTGTAACTTATTTTTCTGACTATAAACCTATACTTTTTCTATTTATATTCATAAAATAGAGTTCAATATAAAACCATAGCAATTTGATTCACTCAAAACGGATTTAAAATGAAGAAGTTATGGGTAAAACAAGATTGGATAATTTTTCTCATTTTAGCTACGTGAAAATTGGTAACAAATCTATTCCAACCATAACTTAATCAACTTGTATTGTATATTATGTAATCTTGAGATACCATAGACACGTATACAATGTTTCGACCTATCATGTCGACACATCTATATATATTTCGGAACAACCATCGACACTCTATATGTGAATGTTGGAGTTAGCTATACAGGGTTGAGGTTGATTCCAAAATATATATAGTTTGAGTTGTGATCAATACTGAGATACGTATACACTGGGTCGTGGATTGATTCAAGATAATATTTATCGATTTATTTCTGTACATCTAACTGTGGACAACTAGTTGTAGGTTACTAACGAGGACAGCTGATTTAATAAACTTTAAACATCAAAATATATTAAAAGTGTTGTAAATATATTTTGAACATACTTTGATATATATGTATATATTGTTATAGGTTCGTGAATCAACCAGTGGCCAAGTCTTACTTCCCGACGAAGTAAAAATATGTGAAAGTGAGTTATAGTCCCACTTTTAAAATCTAATATTTTTGGGATGAGAATACATGCAGGTTTTATAAATGATTTACAAAATAGACACAAGTACGTGAAACTACATTCTATGGTTGAATTATCGAAATCAAATATGCCCCTTTTTATTAAGTCTGGTAATCTAAGAATTAGGGAACAGACACCCTAATTGAGCGAATCCTAAAGATAGATCTATTGGGCCTAACAAACCCCATCCAAAGTACCGGATGCTTTAGTACTTCGAAATTTATATCATATCCGAAGGGTGTCCCGGAATGATGGGGATATTCTTATATATGCATCTTGTTAATGTCGGTTACCAGGTGTTCACCATATGAATGATTTTTATCTCTATGTATGGGATGTGTATTGAAATATGAAATCTTGTGGTCTATTATTATGATTTGATATATATAGGTTAAACCTATAACTCACCAACATTTTTGTTGACGTTTTAAGCATGATTATTCTCAGGTGATTATTAAGAGCTTCCGTTGTCGCATACTTAAATAAGGACGAGATTTGGAGTCCATGCTTGTATGATATTGTGCAAAACTGCATTCAAGAAACTTATTTTGTTGTAACATATTTGTATTGTAAACCATTATGTAATGGTCGTGTGTAAACAGGATATTTTAGATTATCATTATTTGATAATCTACGTAAAGCTTTTTAAACCTTTATTGATGAAATAAAGGTTATGGTTTGATTTAAAATGAATGCAGTCTTTGAAAAACGTCTCATATAGAGGTCAAAACTTCGCAACGAAATCAATTAATATGGAACGTTTTTAATCAATAAGAACGGGACATTTCAGTTGGTATCCGAGCGTTGGTCTTAGAGAACCAGAATTTTGCATTAGTGTATCTTATCGAGTTTGTTAGGATGCATTAGTGAGTCTGGACTTCGACCGTGTTTACTTGAAAAATGATTGCTTAACAAATTTTGTTGGAAACTATATATTTTTAACATGTGAATATTATGTGATATATTAATCTCTTAACGCGTTTGATATTATGTGATAGATGTCTACCTCTAGAACAAGTCCCATTGACTCACCTAATAATAATGAAGAGTCAAATGTAAATTGGAATGATTCGTGGACTGATTCACAAGTTCCCGAAGAGGAACCGGAAGAAGAGTCGGAACCGGAAGAAGAATCGGAACCGGAAGAAGAATCGGAACCGGATGAAGAAATAGAACCGGTGGGGGAAATAATAAAACGGTTAAGTAAAAGAAAATCCTCAACCAACCGACCAAGGTTAATTATGGTCAATGGTGTTTCCGCCAAGGAAGCAAAATATTGGGAGGATTACCAATTCTCCGATGAATCGAATTCCGACGAGAATTCCGATGATGTTATAGAAATTACCCCAACTGAATTTAAAAAGGCAAAAGAAAATAATAAGGGAAAGGGCATAAAAATAGAGAAATCTAATTCCAACCCCGATGAACTTTATATGTATCGTCAACCCCCGAAGTCCTTAAGTTGTAACAATGACCCGGGAACCTCTAAACCACCAGGTTTTTCTAAACCAATGTGGAAAACGATGGCTCGTATTAGGGGAACATCATATATCCCTAGAAACTTGTCAAAACGAACCAAAACCGAAGAAGAAGAAACAAGCGAGTCGGAATAAGATAGTTGTATTCGTGTGGTGTAATATATGTAATATAGTGTGCTTATGCTTTATGATATATGTAAAAATTGCTTGTATTAATAAGTATTTTTTTTATGAATCTAACTCTTGTCTATTTTACAGTATAAAAACACAAAATGGATAGACAACCCAATATTTTAAGAGACCTACCCGGAGACATGATTGATGAAATCTTGTCTAGAGTCGGTCAGAATTCTTCGGCACAACTATTTAAGGCGAGATCAGTTTGTAAGACATTCGAAGAACGTTCCAAGAATGTCTTGGTTTATTCTAGGCTTTCGTTCGAAAGATGGGGGATATCACATTGGGAAATCCATAAGTTACGATGTGTTTACTTTGACGCATATATTGCGGGGAACCCAAATGCTATTTTACGCAATGGGTTAAGAAATTATTTTGACTCAATATATCCGAATATTGGACTTCGTGATTTAGAAAAAGCGGCTAACATGCAACATAAAGAAGCATGTTATGCTTACGGATTAGTAATGTTCGCTTCTCACCAAAGTGAGAACAAGAACATCGGGCTACAACTATTAAACAAAACATTCCCACAAGTGACGGAGTCGGTAATTGGGGTAAGAAATGAGGTTTTTAGATTGTTACGGGACTGTTGGACATTACGTAACCCTCGTCCCTTTGACGACGTTACAACACGCTGTCTTATCAACGGCCATAACGGTTATGTTCCACAAGACCAAGGATGGGAAGTAATCCTAGTAAAACCAGAATGCATGACTTGTTTCTGGACGTATGAATTACGTGTCTTTATTGCCTTTGCTGAACGACTTATGTACTAGCTAGAATTATCTTCACAACTATCTTGTATCAAATTTATTGTGTGCTATATTTCATGCTATATGTAAAATAAGCGGTATTGTAAGTTTGTAAAATATTGTGTAAAAGTTTGAACGCGAAATATTATTATAATCAGTTTTTCATATAGAATTGTAGTAGTTGAATTGTATATTAGCTACTAAGTATGAACTTAACGGGTAGGTACTACCCGAATTTAAACTTATAAAACGCTAATATGAAGAAAAAGCTTTTATAAATGAGTTCATATTATGCTACAAAATACTATTAACTACTCTTAATATTATGTATGATTAACTTGTTCCATTTGACTATTTTGAAGGAAATGGCACCGACTACTCGACACACCGTGAATATGAATGAAGAGGAATTCCGTACTTTTCTAGCTTCAAACATAGCCGCAGTACAGGCTGCGCTACATACCAACAATAACCTTGGATCTAGCAGTACAGGAAATCGTGTAGGATGCACCTACAAAGAATTCACTGCCTGCAAACCTTTGGAATTTGATGGAACCGAAGGACCGATCGGATTGAAACGGTGGACCGAGAAGGTCGAATCGGTGTTTGCCATAAGTAAGTGTACTGAAGAGGACAAAGTGAAGTACGCTACGCATACCTTCACAGGTTCTGCGTTAACATGGTGGAATACCTATCTAGAGCAAGTGGGACAAGACGATGCGTACGCACTACCGTGGTCAGCATTCAAGCACTTGATGAACGAGAAGTACCGTCCTAGAACCGAGGTCAATAAGCTCAAGACAGAACTTAGAGGGTTACGAACCCAAGGATTTGATATTACCACGTACGAAAGACGATTCACAGAATTGTGCCTATTGTGTCCGGGAGCATTCGAAGATGAGGAAGAGAAGATCGACGCATTTGTGAAAGGATTACCGGAAAGAATCCAAGAAGATATAAGTTCACACGAGCCCACCTCCATACAACAGGCATGTAGAATGGCTCACAAACTAGTGAACCAGATTGAAGAAAGAATTAAAGAACAGACTGCTGAAGAGGCCAATGTGAAGCAAGTCAAAAGAAAGTGGGAGGAAAACGGTGATAAGAATCACCAATACAACAACAACAACAATTACAACAATAATCGCAACAATTATCCCAACAATCGCAACATCAATCGAAACTACAACAAACGACCCAACAACAACAACAACAATAATAACAACTACAACAATCATCCCAACAACAATAATAACCGTAACAACAACAACAATCAGAAGCATCTATGCCAAAGGTGTGAAAAGTATCACTCGGGGTTCTGCACCAAATTTTGCAACAAGTGTAAAAGAAATGGTCATAGCGCGGCGAAGTGTGAGGTCTACGGACCAGGGGTTAATAGAATGAAAGGAACAAATGGCGTCGGAACGAGTAATGGCGGAGCAAGTAGTGTCGGAGCAAGTTATGCCAATGTAGTTTGTTATAAATGTGGAAAACCGGGCCACATTATTAGAAATTGCCCGAACCAGGAGAACACGAATGGACAAGGCCGCGGAAGAGTTTTCAATATTAATGCGGCAGAGGCACAGGAAGACCCGGAGCTTGTTACGGGTACGTTTCTTATTGACAATAAATCTGCTTACGTTTTATTTGATTCGGGTGCGGATAGAAGCTATATGAGTAGAGACTTTTGTGCTAAATTAAGTTGTCCATTGACGCCTTTGGATAGTAAATTTTTACTCGAATTAGCAAATGGTAAATTAATTTCAGCAGATAATATATGTCGGAATCGAGAAATTAAACTGGTTAGCGAAACATTTAAGATTGATTTGATACCAGTAGAGTTAGGGAGTTTTGATGTGATAATCGGTATGGACTGGTTGAAAGAAGTGAAAGCAGAGATTGTTTGTTACAAAAGTGCAATTTGCATTATACGAGAAAAAGGAAAACCCTTAATGGTGTACGGAGAAAAGGGCAACACGAAGCTACATCTTATTAGTAATTTGAAGGCACAAAAACTAATAAGAAAAGGTTGCTATGCTGTTCTAGCACACGTCGAGAAAGTACAAACTGAAGAAAAGAGCATCAATGATGTTCCCATTGCAAAAGAATTTCCCGATGTATTTCCGAAAGAATTACCGGGATTACCCCCACATCGATCCGTTGAATTTCAAATAGATCTTGTACCAGGAGCTGCACCAATAGCTCGTGCTCCTTACAGACTCGCACCCAGTGAGATGAAAGAACTGCAAAGCCAATTACAAGAACTTTTAGAGCGTGGTTTCATTCGACCAAGCACATCACCGTGGGGAGCTCCTGTTTTATTTGTCAAGAAGAAAGATGGTACATTCAGGTTGTGTATCGACTACCGAGAGTTGAACAAACTTACCATCAAGAACCGCTACCCACTACCGAGAATCGACGACTTATTTGATCAACTACAAGGCTCGTCTGTTTATTCAAAGATTGACTTACGTTCTGGGTATCATCAAATGCGGGTGAAAGAAGATGATATTCCAAAGACTGCTTTCAGAACACGTTACGGTCATTACGAGTTTATGGTCATGCCGTTTGGTTTAACTAATGCACCAGCTGTGTTCATGGACCTTATGAACCGAGTGTGTGGACCATACCTTGACAAGTTTGTCATTGTTTTCATTGATGACATACTTATTTACTCAAAGAATGACCAAGAACATGGTGAAAATTTGAGAAAGGTGTTAGAAGTATTGAGGAAGGAAGAATTGTACGCTAAATTTTCAAAGTGTGCATTTTGGTTGGAAGAAGTTCAATTCCTCGGTCACATAGTGAACAAAGAAGGTATTAAGGTGGATCCGGCAAAGATAGAAACTGTTGAAAAGTGGGAAACCCCGAAAACTCCGAAACACATACGCCAGTTTTTAGGACTAGCTGGTTACTACAGAAGGTTCATCCAAGACTTTTCCAGAATAGCAAAACCCTTGACTGCATTAACGCATAAAGGGAAGAAATTTGAATGGAATGATGAACAAGAGAAAGCGTTTCAGTTATTGAAGAAAAAGCTAACTACAGCACCTATATTGTCATTGCCTGAAGGGAATGATGATTTTGTGATTTATTGTGACGCATCAAAGCAAGGTCTCGGTTGTGTATTAATGCAACGAACGAAGGTGATTGCTTATGCGTCTAGACAATTGAAGATTCACGAACAAAATTATACGACGCATGATTTGGAATTAGGCGCGGTTGTTTTTGCATTAAAGGCTTGGAGGCACTATTTATATGGGGTCAAAAGTATTATATATACCGACCACAAAAGTCTTCAACACATATTTAATCAGAAACAACTGAATATGAGGCAGCGTAGGTGGATTGAATTATTGAATGATTATGACTTTGAGATTCGTTACCACCCGGGGAAGGCAAATGTGGTAGCCGATGCCTTGAGCAGGAAGGACAGAAAACCCATTCGAGTAAAATCTATGAATATAATGATTCATAATAACCTTACTACTCAAATAAAGGAGGCGCAACAAGGAGTTTTAAAAGAGGGAAATTTAAAGGATGAAATACCCAAAGGATCGGAGAAGCATCTTAATATTCGGGAAGACGGAACCCGGTATAGGGCTGAAAGGATTTGGGTACCAAAATTTGGAGATATGAGAGAAATGGTACTTAGAGAAGCTCATAAAACCAGATACTCAATACATCCTGGAACGGGGAAGATGTACAAGGATCTCAAGAAATATTTTTGGTGGTCGGGTATGAAAGCCAATGTTGCTAAATACGTAGGAGAATGTTTGACGTGTTCTAAGGTCAAAGCTGAGCATCAGAAACCATCAGGTCTACTTCAATAACCCGAAATCCCGGAATGGAAATGGGAAAACATTACCATGGATTTCATCACTAAATTGCCAAGGACTGCAAGTGGTTTTGATACTATTTGGGTAATAGTTGATCGTCTCACTAAATCATCACACTTCCTGCCAATAAGAGAAGATGACAAGATGGAGAAGTTAGCACGACTGTATTTGAAGGAAGTCGTCTCCAGACATGGAATACCAATCTCTATTATCTCTGATAGGGATGGCAGATTTATTTCAAGATTCTGGCAGACATTACAGCAAGCATTAGGAACTCGTCTAGACATGAGTACTGCCTATCATCCACAAACTGATGGGCAGAGCGAAAGGACGATACAAATGCTTGAAGATATGCTACGAGCATGTGTTATTGATTTCGAAAACAGTTGGGATCGACATCTACCGTTAGCAGAATTTTCCTACAACAACAGCTACCATTCAAGCATTGAGATGGCGCCGTTTGAAGCACTTTATGTTAGAAAGTGCAGGTCTCCGATTTGTTGGAGTGAAGTGGGGGATAGACAGATTACGGGTCCGGAGATTATACAAGAAACTACCGAGAAGATCATCCAAATTCAACAACGGTTGAAAACCGCCCAAAGTCGACAAAAGAGCTACGCTGACATTAAAAGAAAAGATATAGAATTTGAAATTGGAGAGATGGTCATGCTTAAAGTTGCACCTTGGAAAGGCGTTGTTCGATTTGGTAAACGAGGGAAATTAAATCCAAGGTATATTGGACCATTCAAGATTATTGATCGTGTCGGACCAGTAGCTTACCGACTTGAGTTACCTCAACAACTCGCGGCTGTACATAACACTTTCCACGTCTCGAATTTGAAGAAATATTTTCCTAAAGAAGATCTCACTATTCCGTTAGATGAAATCCAAATCAACGAAAAACTTCAATTCATCGAAGAACCCGTCGAAATAATGGATCGTGAGGTTAAAAGACTTAAGCAAAACAAGATGCCAATTGTTAAGGTTCGATGGAATGCTCGTAGAGGACCTGAGTTCACCTGGGAGCGTGAAGATCAGATGAAGAAGAAATACCCGCATCTATTTCCAGAAGATTCGTCAACACCTTCAACAGCTTAAAATTTCGGGACGAAATTTATTTAACGGGTAGTTACTGTAGTGACCCGAACTTTTCCATGTTTATATATATTAATTGAGATTGATATTTACATGATTAAATGTTTCCAACATGTTAAGCAATCAAACTTGTTAAGACTTGATTAATTGAAATATGTTTCATATAGAAAATTGACCACCCAAGTTGACCGGTGATTCACGAACGTTAAAACTTGTAAAAACTATATGATGACATATATATGGATATATATATATATAGTTAACATGATACTTTGATTAGTAAACATATCATTAAGTATATTAACAATGAACTACATATGTAAAAACAAGACTACTAACTTAATGATTTTTAAACGAGACATATATGTAACGATTATCGTTGTAAAGACATTTAATGTATATATATCATATTAAGAGATATTCATACATGATAATATCATGATAATATAATAATTTAAAAATCTCATTTGTTATAATAAACAATGGGTTAACAACATTCAACAAGATCGTTAACCTAAAGGTTTCAAAACAACATTTACATGTAACGACTAACGATGACTTAACGACTCAGTTAAAATGTATATACATGTAGTGTTTTAATATGTATTCATACACTTTTGAAAGACTTCAATACACTTATCAAAATACTTCTACTTAACAAAAATGCTTACAATTACATCCTCGTTCAGTTTCATCAACAATTCTACTCGTATGCACCCGTATTCGTACTCGTACAATACACAGCTTTTAGATGTATGTACTATTGGTATATACACTCCAATGATCAGCTCTTAGCAGCCCATATGAGTCACCTAACACATGTGGGAACCATAATTTGGCAACTAGCATGAAATATCTCATAAAATTACAAAAATATGAGTAATCATTCATGACTTATTTACATGAAAACAAAATTACATATCCTTTATATCTAATCCATACACCAACGACCAAAAACACCTACAAACACTTTCATTCTTCAATTTTCTTCATCTAGTTAATCTCTCTCAAGTTCTATCTTCAAGTTCTAAGTGTTCTTCATATATTCTACAAGTTCTAGTTACATAAAATTAAGAATACTTTCAAGTTTGCTAGCTCACTTCCAATCTTGTAAGGTGATCATCCAACCTCAAGAAATCTTTGTTTCTTATAGTAGGTTATCAATCTAATACAAGGTAATAATCATATTCAAACTTTGGTTCAATTTCTATAACTATAACAATCTTATTTCAAGTGATGATCTTACTTGAACTTGTTTTCGTGTCATGATTCTGCTTCAAGAACTTCGAGCCATCCAAGGATTCGTTGAAGCTAGATCCATTTTTCTCTTTTCCAGTAGGTTTATCCAAGGAACTTAAGGTAGTAATGATGTTCATAACATCATTCGATTCATACATATAAAGCTATCTTATTCAAAGGTTTAAACTTGTAATCACTAGAACATAGTTTAGTTAATTCTAAACTTGTTCGCAAACAAAAGTTAATCCTTCTAACTTGACTTTTAAAATCAACTAAACACATGTTCTATATCTATATGATATGCTAACTTAATGATTTAAAACCTGGAAACACGAAAAACACCGTAAAACCGGATTTACGCCGTCGTGGTAACACCGCGGGCTGTTTTGGGTTAGTTAATTAAAAACTATGATAAACTTTGATTTAAAAGTTGTTATTCTGAGAAAATTATTGTTATTATGAACATGAAACTATATCCAAAAATTATGGTTAAACTCAAAGTGGAAGTATGTTTTCTAAAATGGTCATCTAGACGTCGTTCTTTCGACTGAAATGACTACCTTTACAAAAATGACTTGTAACTTATTTTTCCAACTATAAACCTATACTTTTTCTATTTATATTCATAAAATAGAGTTCAATATGAAACCATATCAATTTGATTCACTCAAAACGGATTTAAAATGAAGTAGTTATGGGTAAAACAAGATTGGATAATTTTTCTCATTTTAGCTACGTGAAAATTGGTAACAAATCTATTCCAACCATAACTTAATCAACTTGTATTGTATATTATGTAATCTTGAGATACCATAGACACGTATACAATGTTTCGACCTATCATGTCGACACATCTATATATATTTCGGAACAACCATAGACACTCTATATGTGAATGTTGGAGTTAGCTATACAGGGTTGAGGTTGATTCCAAAATATATATAGTTTGAGTTGTGATCAATACTGAGATACGTATACACTGGGTCGTGGATTGATTCAAGATAATATTTATCGATTTATTTCTGTACATCTAACTGTGGACAACTAATTGTAGGTTACTAACGAGGACAGCTGATTTAATAAACTTAAAACATCAAAATATATTAAAAGTGTTGTAAATATATTTTGAACATACTTTGATATATATGTATATATTGTTATAGGTTCGTGAATCAACCAGTGGCCAAGTCTTACTTCCCGACGAAGTAAAAATCTGTGAAAGTGAGTTATAGTCCCACTTTTAAAATCTAATATTTTTGGGATGAGAATACATGCAGGTTTTATAAATGATTTACAAAATAGACACAAGTACGTGAAACTACATTCTATGGTTGAATTATCGAAATCGAATATGCCCCTTTTTATTAAGTCTGGTAATCTAAGAATTAGGGAACAGACACCCTAATTGACGCGAATCCTAAAGATAGATCTATTGGGCCTAACAAACCCCATCCAAAGTACCGGATGCTTTAGTACTTCGAAATTTATATCATATCCGAAGGGTGTCCCGGAATGATGGGGATATTCTTATATATGCATCTTGTTAATGTCGGTTACCAAGTGTTCACCATATGAATGATTTTTATCTCTATGTATGGGATGTGTATTGAAATATGAAATCTTGTGGTCTATTATTATGATTTGATATATATAGGTTAAACCTATAACTCACCAAAATTTTTGTTGACGTTTTAAGCATGATTATTCTCAGGTGATTATTAAGAGCTTCTGTTGTCGCATACTTAAATAAGGACGAGATTTGGAGTCCATGCTTGTATGATATTGTGCAAAACTGCATTCAAGAAACTTATTTTATTGTAACATATTTGTATTGTAAACTATTATGTAATGGTCGTGTGTAAACAGGATATTTTAGATTATCATTATTTGATAATCTACGTAAAGCTTTTTAAACCTTTATTGATGAAATAAAGGTTATGGTTTGATTTAAAATGAATGCAGTCTTTGAAAAACGTCTCATATAGAGGTCAAAACCTCGCAACGAAATCAATTAATATGGAACGTTTTTAATCAATAAGAACGGGACATTTCAATAGTGTATCACAATCCTAATGCTCGAGATTGACATACAAAAGTTATCCAAAGTTGTTTCAAAAAGTCAATTTTGACCATAGTTTAACAAAACGAGACGTGCCTTATATAAGGATTCATTTACTCAGTTGGTAATATTCAAAAATCTAATTTATCAATCTTACAGACAAGTTGTTTAAATATTAAATGCATATTCAAAAGTAATTTCAATTAACGTCAATTATAATTCAGTTGATCATATCTTTTAATCCGTTCATCGAAACTATTCGATATCTAAATGGAAAGTTATCGATTTTTCGCCAGCTTTTCAAAAACATGTATATCATATACCTTTTACCATTAATATATGTATTTTATTCGTGATCTATTATAAACTGTTTAACGACGAAATTTAGTATACAAGCATGTATAAATATATATACTCAAGCACTAGACATGTATACACTATTAATTTATAAAAGATAAAATATAAATGCTTACGTATCAATATTGTGATTCAATATTTTAGAAAAGTACGTAGACGTAACGGAGATGATAAACACTAGGTTAAATATACTCCCGAACATTACTCATAACCTCCTTGGCAATAACCCACAATTTCCTTAGTTCTATCCCGCTCGAAAAACCATTTTGAAAGTTATACGCTCAAGACCTCGTCGTAGTACGGTTTCACTGTAGCAAATAGTGTTTTACTGTAGCAAAGTCATTTTTACTGTAGCAAATAGTGTTTTACTGTAGGAAAGTCGTTTTTACTTGTACATATATATATATATATATATATATATATATATATATATATACATACATATAATTGTTCATGAATCGTCGAGAGTAGTCAAAGGTAAATTTATATATGAAACAGTTCTAAAATTTTGAGACTCAATCTAACAGACTTTGTTTAACGTGTCAAAATAAAAAAATCGTATAGAGAATTGGTTTAAATAAGTCGAAATTTTTCGGGTCATCACAGTACCTACCCGTTAAAGAAATTTCGTCCCGAAATTTGAGTGAGGTCGTCATGGCTAACAATAAAATTGTTTTCATGACGTACATGAGTTGATAAATAGAGTTTTATTACCGTTGAATAATATGGATAAAACAATCCAATTACTCGAAGCGTATGAGAGAAGTTATCGTTATAGAGTGAAATGGAGACTAGAGATTCGTATTATCTCTTGACGTAGTAACGATTGATTTCCGGAATTTAAGGAATAGAAAATCTTCATAATTTAAATAAGATTTGATTCTTCGGAATTTAAGGAAATTAGGATTTCCTTGATTAAATGTGTAATCTGTCTCGATTGTTATGTTTGATATTTCGCTATAAATTGACCTCTTCCGTTTCATTTATTTTCACCACTCCTATAATCTTCTTCCTTATTTCATATTTCCAAAAGATTGTGAAAATGCTTCATCCAGTTCTGATTCTTGATATATTCCTAACTTTCATATCTGTCATTCTTCTTTTTCATCTACCACCAGAGGAAGTTATTTTCTTCTATCACTACCTTGGGGTTATAGTGTTTTTCATTCTCCCGTGTCTTTATATTGCTATACGCATTGATATACACGGTTTATAAATTTCGGGTTTGTTATCGGGCTTATATTCTCCTTTATATTTCAGAGCTCCATGTTTTCGATTTCTCTTCCCGACTTTAAGTCAAGCGAATAATGGTCCAGAATTCGTAGGTATGGATTTTGAAATGAACATGGTTAATGTTCTAAGAAAAGAATTGTAATGACACGATCTTGATTTGTCAAATTACCAGAATATCCAGAAAAGACCGAATCATCAAGAAATATATTTTCTTGATATATTTAGAGATTATATAGAATGAAAGAGTTATGTAACATGGTTCATGATGAGGGTGTTATCTGTGAACCTTTATCACGTTCCATTAGAAACTCAGCATGACTTACTTTAATATAATCACGTTGATCAAGTGTCATTATATTATACTAATTCATGCTTCAGTTCCCAACACTACTTCAAAACATTCATATTTTAAACTTGAAGGTTTCATAATTTCAGAAACTAAAATAGTTTCTTTTATGATGTAATACAGATAGCGCGAAGAGATGAATGATTTCAGATAAGAATGGTTATGAAGATATCTCCAGAAATATCGAGGATATTTATAATGAAAGATACGATGATATCTTAGAATTTCTAATATCAGAGGATGATGCGAAAATCTGTCTGTGAAGGTTTAGAATAAGAAGTAAGGTTCTTACTAATGGTTTCAGCAGACACTGAATCATTTGGATTCTTTGAAGGTAGATTTTGTCCTTGTGATTTGTCCACAGCCTCCTTCATAGTCTGCTCAATCCGTTTTCCAGTTCCAAACCTTCTCTTTTTCTCAGCTTTACCACCATACTATTCTTTATCATCAAACTTTTGATTGTTAAGGTCGTTTACAGTTTTTGCTGCTTCATCAGCTTTGTTCCAATTTCAAAGAACTAGTTCATAGTTTGGGATGTTTTTCAGAAACTTCACATTCAAAGTAAGTATAGGAGATAGACATTATATGTATATATATATACATATATATATATATATATATATATATATATATATATATATATATATATATATATATATATATATATATATATATATATATATATATATATATATATATATATATATATATATAACTGTTGGCGTAGAATTGTTGCGAGATTCAAAATACTGATTGCTAATTCCCGGTAGTTGGTATGGCAATTATTGATAGAAGATGTAGACGGGTACATGATAGGGTTCTAATGAGTATAATGATTTTTCGGAAAGTCAAAGATCAGTGAAGTTTTTGGTAAGTTTATTTGTGGTGGAACATAAACGGTTCCTCGGTAATGATGGCGAAAGGGGCAACGTATATATCAAGGTTATAATAAGGCTGTTTCGACTGAAGAATCGAAATTGACTTGCTGGGGCTGTGACAAAACTGACTACTTTGTAAAGGGATTACAAAGTTATTTTAGCTAATGAATGCCAAAGGGTCTAACACGGATACGTGTTAAACTATGACTTTGGTTTCAAGAGTTTTTCAGGTACATAACTGTGGGTAACATGTGGTTGGATCATCATCTCGATGATTCATTATTTAAAGTGTCTTCAGGAATTTCGAAGGGTTTGAACACAGATTGTAATCGTTAATATACATATAATGTTCTAGCACAATTTTTGAAGAAAGTATAGCTTTGAAAGATGTAGAGATCTAAGAATGATGTCACCCGTTAAATCTTGACTTGGATTCTGATCTTTCAATATCAGAATATGTAATTGAATTTGTATGGAAACGATTGTATATCGCTGTGAGCATAGTTAATAATTTTTTTTGAATCAAAGTTGAAGAATGTACAATATAACATATTAATTGTGAACTTATATATTTCCCGGGAATTACCTACCCGTTAAAGATTTCACAAGTAATATTTTGTACAAAAGAATTTTCATTAGTCTTTATGAAAATATATGTATGTATATTTCTTCAGATGTAATACGGATTTAATGAGTTAATATCATATTAAGCTCATTTGATTTTCGGCTTGACTTAGAAATGATTAATCTCTAAAATATTAAAGATTACATAATCTTTGCGGAGTTTTTCACTAATGAAATCAACACTTCATTATTTATTCTTATTGATATTCCTCGGTGAAGGATGTTGGTGCTCGTGGAATTTTTGTGAACCTTTCAAGGCACAAATGATGTTTTCTGGAAAGTTTCGAGTATATCGAAATTGAAAATGTAAAATCAATTATGTAATTGATTAATACACTTGGTTTATTATGAAATTGAATTCATTGGGTTGAAACAGAGATTGTAGTTAACAATGGTTAAGTTGTTAAGGAATGATGTACATCATTGCATATTAGTAATATGAACTAACCGAGTAGTACCTACCAGTTAAGATTCACATGTAATAGCTTAGTATGAAAAGATTTATTTTGATTTCAAAATTCATATATATTAAATATACATAAAATTTCTTCAGGGGAAATGAGTTAATACTTCATCGGTTATTGTTGCTGGTATTTCTTGGTAACTACGGTGAGTATGACGTTGATGCTCGTGGAACAGATTGTGAAGTTGAGGTTTGCGATGCGGATGTTGTTGGTAGTGGTAATGGTACTGTTGGTGTTGTTGTCGGTGGTACTGTTGATGCCAGTGATGCTGCTGGTGCTTGTAACCTATAACACCCCGTCAAAATACCATCTGACGGCGTGTTAATTCCGGTCCCACAGTTAACAGTTATGCCCTCTATATGAGACGTTTAAAGCAATCGCATTTAATTTTATTTAAAATAATAACTTTCAAAAACAAAAGTCAGAAATCCCAAAATAGAAACACTGTTGTGATCGTAACCACAAGCCAACAGTATTTAAACAGTATAAAAGTTTTAAATGCGAAAGTAAATAATGTTCTTTAAAAATCAAATGCTGACTCCACGGCCAGACATGCAGCAAACACAGCGGAAGCATACCTCTTAAGGACCTGAGAATAACAACACGTTAAAATAGGTCAACAAATAATGTTGGTGAATCTACAGGTTTAAAATAATGTAACAGTATCTGAAAAACAGTTATCAGAAAAAAAATAGTTTAGTTTCATTGACCACAAGATTCTATCTCAAGCATAAACCGAGCACCTGAATACTAGCAAAGACCCGAGTATAGAAACCACTATACCCACCTTACCTCGTAAAATGTTATACACTGTTCAGATGTATTAAATGTTCAAAGTAAATGCACCACTGCTTTTATAGTGGGTGAGGTTGTCAACCTAACGGATCCGTCCATCTAAATTGTGCCTACCAAATGGTATTAAAAGTATTCAAGCTAGAGGCTTTTTGAACAAACTCAATATGCATATGTGTAGTACTCATGTCAATATAAAGCATTTGAAAATGTAAATATAACAGCGTGTATTCTCATCCCTGAAAAACAAGTAAAAAGCGGGACTGTAGACTCACCTTTGAATAAAGCTCGGATTGAAAGACAAATGACTTGTACGATTTAGACCCGAGTAATGTAACCTAAGTATACGTATGTAGGTTGGTCAATATATGTATCTTATATAAGTGTGGTTTCATAGTGTACGTTGTCTTATTGCTCGACTCGACGCGATTTAAAGTAAAAGTCAACTATATCATGCAAGTCAAACAAAGTCAACCGAAGTCAAACTGAAAGTCAAACTTGGTCAATGTAGTCAACTAAAGTCAACATCAGTAGGTTCATGTCAAATATTGGTCAACATGTCAAACCTAAGTCATACAATACGTTTTAGGTCATGAATAATCATTTTCACAATTTCAGTTTATCGTTATGCACCAAATTTACGAACACGTAGCACACTTAGCACATTATCTCATAGTACAAAATTCAAGTAAATATGAAAAACTCCAGATAGTAATTAGACTCAAAATAGATTCCAAAAAGTCTGGCCAGGGACTCATACGATAATTAAAAGTCAGGAATCAGAAGGAATACATTTGGGGTTTGCCCAGTCAGTTTCTGACCGCGCACTGATTTCATTTCGGCTATAACCGGAGTTAGAAACATGCAATTGATACAAGTCCAGTGGCCATAGTTCAAGGACAAATCAAAGTAACACATATAAAAAATCTAGCCACTTTTGTTTAGCCAATTTATACAGTTTATTCGTGCAAGTTGATCATTCAGTTTTCAGCTCAAATCAGAATTCACATAAAGTATGGCTCTATTGTGCCCAATGCATAAGGTTTCAGAGATTGACATAAACTAAAAATAATTCACATATCATATTAAGTTTCATTTTCTAGAAGAATACATGCTCAATAAATATACAAAATTCACAAAGTACAAAACCGTGTTCAATTTACAGATTCGATTCCCATTTCATTAGTCACATTCGCATACGATTATCCGAAGATCTAGATACAATTAGCCTATGATATCTACATGAAAGATGAAGTAATTTTTGTCTACTTTCCAAATATACAAAGATTAAATCACAGAAGTTAACACATTTTATCATACAAGGTTATTTTCATGTGAATGCTGTATAAAACTACACTTACACTAATTCTAGCATATCTCGGGCTATACATAAGCAAACGACATGATATCCTAGTCTAACTTGAGTGTTTTTAAATTATATTTCCAGTGGTATAAGTCTCACATTCCAATTCGTTTTTTATCAATACCAGATTTCTGATCAAGCAACAAAAACACAACGATAATTCAAATCGACATAACTTAATCATACGGAAACGAAATCAAGCGAATCCAAAGCCTAAACTCAATAGTTTTTCGCAAGGAATCTGATTATAAGATAATAATTAACATTTGAAAAACTTAATTTTTCTGATCAAACAAATACAATATCATTTTTAAACCCTAGCGCATCAAACAATCAAAATAACGATTACAATTAACACGTACGCGTATAGACTTGAGCAATTGACAACATAACTATGAAACTTTATAAAAATCAGATTTTTAAGAATTAGGGTTCATGCAATTATAAAGGTATAATTGCATGAACCCTAATTCTTAAAAATCTTGAAAGATGAAGGTATGGTGGTGATGGTGTTGGTCGACGTGAATGGGAGCCAGGGAGGGAGATGACTGCGCAATTTTTCTTGTGAGGGGATTATGATTAAATTAGGTTTAACACAAGCCTTAAATAACTAGCCCTAATTATCCTAAATTGCACATAAGTCCTCCAAGTAGTAAAAATTAAACATAAAAGGGGGAGGGGAGGGGGTTCGGCCGAATGGGGCCCACCATGGGTTCCCGGGCTCTCGTTTTGTAATCCAGTGTATTCGTGGTCCGTTTTAAGTGTCGTTTTGTCGTACCGAAGGCCCGGAACACTAATTCGATCGTTAAACGCAACCAATCGCTTAATTTAATAAAAATCTAATAAATTAAATATTTTAAAAAGTTAATAATTAATTAAATTAATTATTAAAATAAACCCGAGCGTTTCGTTGCTCAAAAAGCTATTATCAAAATCGTATCGTTTTTATCGTATTTCATTATCCGAAATATTTATTTGAATTAATATCAACCCATATCAATTATTAAAACCCTCCAAAGGTCAAGTACGCATTTAATACACGTAAACACATAAAAGTTAAATAATCGCCGTTAAATAAACTAACGGAAGGTTAACGAAAGTAACGAAAAAAATCAGGGTTGTTACATTACCCACCTGTTATTGAAAATTTCGTCCCGAAATTTTAGTGATCGTCCGCTGAAGTGGTTTCCTCGGGAAACAATTGCGGATACTTCAGCCTCATCTGGTCTTCACGCTCCCACGTGAACTCTGGTCCTCTTCTCGCGTTCCACCGAACTTTAACGATAGGAATTCTGCTTTGCTTCAACTATTTGACCTCTCGGCCCAAGATTTCAACAGGTTCCTCAATGAAATGAAGTTTGTCGTCGATACGTAGTTCCTCTAAAGGAATGATCAAATTATCATCGGCTAGGCACTTCTTTAGATTGGATACATGAAAAACGTCATGAATACCGCTGAGTGCTTGTGGTAGTTCCAATCTGTAAGCTACTGGTCTAACTCTTTCAATTATCTCAAACGGTCCAACATAGCGAGGACTCAGTTTACCTCGTTTCCCAAATCGTACAACACCCTTCCAAGGTGATACTTTAAGCATAACTTTGTCTCCAACTTGGAATTCTATGTCCTTTCATCTAACATCGACATAACTCTTTTGTCGACTTCGAGTCGTTCTCAGTCGTTCTTGAATCTGTAGAACTTTCTCAGTTGTCTCCTGAATAATCTCAGGACCTGTCAACTGACTATCTCCCAACTCGCTCCAACAAACGGGAGATCTACACTTCCTTCCATACAATGCCTCGAAAGGTGCAACTTTAATACTCGAATGGTAGCTGTTATTGTATGAGAACTCAGCTAGTGGTAAATACTTATCCCATCCGTTTCCGAAATCAATGACACACGCTCTCAACATGTCCTCAAAAGTCTGAATAGTTCGTTCGCTCTGGCCATCCATCTGGGGGTGATATGCTGTACTCATATCTAAACGAGTCCCCATTGCATTTTGCAATGATTGCCAAAACCTGGAAGTAAATCTGCTGTCGCGGTCGGATATAATAGATATAGGCACTCCATGCCTAGAGACGACTTCCTTAATGTAGATTTGAGCCAACTTATCCATTTTATCAGTTTCCCTTATCGGTAAGAAGTGTACGGACTTAGTGAGACGATCCACGATAACCCAAATATTATCGTGACCTCCCGCCGTTCTAGGCAGTTTCATAATGAAGTCCATGGAAATTCCTTCCCACTTCCACTGGGGGATCTCTGGTTGAATTAATAATCCTGATGGCTTCTGATGTTCAGCGTTGACTTTGGCGCAAGTCAAGCACTTTTCGACATAAGTAGCAATGTCAGCTTTCAAATTTGGCCACCAATAAAACGCCTTCAAATCTTGGTACATTTTATCTGATCCCGGATGAATTAAGTATCTCGACTTGCGTGCTTCCTCCAACACTAGTTCCCTCAATCCACCAAACTTTGGTACCCAAATTCGATTAGCAAAGTACCGTGTTCCATCCTCCTTGATGTCAAACTTCTTATCCATTCCTTTGAGAAATTTAACATCAACATTCTCCTGTTTCATGGCTTCTTGTTGTGCTTCGCGGATTTGTGATGTGAGATTCGTACGGACAACTATGTTAAGAGCTTTAACCCTAAGAGGTCTCTCTCGCTCTTTTCTACTTAAGGCATCTGCCACAACATTCGCCTTGCCCGGATGGTATTGAAGTTCGCAGTTATAATCATTAAGTAGTTCCATCCAACGTCGTTGTCTCATGTTAAGCTGCTTCTGATCGAATATGTGCTGTAAACTCTTATGGTCAGTGAAGATAGTGAACTTGGTTCCAAACAGGTAGTGTCTCCACATTTTGAGTGCAAAGACAACAGCTCCTAACTCAAGGTCATGCGTAGTGTAGTTCTGCTCGTGAATCTTTAACTGACGCGATCCATAAGCAATAACTTTGTTTCGTTACATAAGCACGCAACCCATTCCTTGACATGAGGCATCACAATAAACAACAAAATCTTCACTTCCCTTGGGTAGAGACAATACTGGTGCAGTTGTTAACTTCTCTTTCAACAACTGAAATGCAGTCTCTTGCGGTTCTGACCACACAAACTTCTTGCCCTTATAAGTCAATGCGGTCAATGGTCGGGCGATCTTAGAGAATCCTTCAATGAATCTCCGGTAGTAACCAGCTAGACCCAAAAATTGCCTAATCTGCGTTGGCGTCTTTGGAGTTTCCTAATTCTTAACCGACTCAATCTTTGCTGGATCGACCTGTATTCCCTTGGCCCCTACAACATGGCCAAGAAATTGTACCTCTGGTAATCAAAAGTCACACTTGGAGAACTTTGCATACAACTGCTCTTCTCTAAGCATAGTCAATATCGAACGTAGATGCTGTTCGTGCTCTTCTCTGTTCTTGGAGTACACCAATATATCATCAATGAACACAATGACGAATTTATCTAGGTACGGCTTACACACACGGTTCATGAGGTCCATGAACACTGTTGGTGCGTTCGTCAAACCAAACGACATCACTGTAAACTCATAATGTCCATAACGTGTTCTAAACGCTGTCTTCGGGACATCAGCTTCTTTGACTCTCAATTGATGATAATCGGATCTCAAGTCAATCTTCGAATAACAGCTGGATCCCTACAACTGATCAAATAAGTCATCAATCCTCGGTAGCGGATACCGATTCTTAATTGTCAGCTTGTTCAATTCTGTGTAGTCGATACACAACCTCATCGACCCATCCTTCTTCTTAACAAACAGGACCGGAGCTCCCCAAGGCGAAGAACTCGGTCAAATAAATCCCTTGTCTAACAACTCTTGCAATTGACTAGACAAATCTTGAAGCTCTGGGGGTGCAAGTCTGTACGGTGCGCGAGCCACCGGTGCCGCTCCTGGCACTAAGTCTATCTGAAACTCAATTTCTCGATGCGGTGGGAGACCAGGTAATTCCTCCGGAAAAACTTCAAGAAATTCCTTAACTATAGGAACGTCTTCGGGTCACCTTTCTTCTGGTACAATTTGGCTTACATGAGCCAAGAACGCGATACATCCCTTTCTCACATACTTCCGAACTTTCAAGCAATTAATGAGATGTAATTTTGAGCCATTCTTTTCACCATAAATCATCATAGGTTCACCATCAGCAATAGGAATACGAATAGCCTTTAGGTCACAGACCACCTCGGCTTTGTTATCAGCTAACCAGTCCATTCCAACCACAAGGTCAAAACTTCCCAGTTTAATAGGTATCACATCAATTCTAAAAGGCTTACTTTCTAACGTCAAAGTACAATCACAATAAATCTTATCGGCTCTCATCAAGTTACCATTCCCTAGTTCTATGGAATACACGTTATCTAGGGGAGAAACAGGTTTCTTAACATTGTGACAAATATCTTTTGGTATAAAACTTCTATCAGCGCCAGTATCAAACAAAACATAAACAAGTTGATCATCAAGTGAAAATGTACCCGTGACTAGCTTTGGATCATCACGAGCTTCCGCAGAATTGATGTTGAACGCCCTTCCTCGAGCATTCCCATTGTTGTTCTTAGGACAGTCTTTCTTGAAATGACCCGACTGTTGTGATGACCCGGGAAGTTCCGACTAAATTTAAACTTGAATCTTATTTGATTTCGATACGATAAGCAAAGTCTGTAAGTTTGAGTCTCAAAAGATTTGAACTGTTTCAAATATTCAATTGACCTTCGACTATTCCCGACGATTCACGAACAACTATTTGTGAATAGATATGTATATAAATATAAATGAATATATGTACATAATAAATGTTATTAATCGTTGTATGAATTTTTATTGTAAATAAATATGTAAAATAATATATAACTTAATTGTTAGAAATAGGTATGAAAAATGATGCAAGTAATAATAAGATTTATTTGTTAAAATAAATCGATATAATGTATATTGAATATATATATATTTGGTTTCAAATTCATTTAGTAAATGATAGTAGTACTCGTGTGACGTTTTGATTTTTATTTAGAGAAGTTAAGTCGAACTTATATGATTTTAAAATAAACGGTGATCCGAAAATAAGTTCTATAAATTTTAGGCTTACTAAAAATGTATCTAGGATCTAGTTATTAAATTTTAGCACTTTTTATATTTTACCCAAAATTGAGAGGGACAGTTGATGTATTTTTTTATTTAATAATTAATGATTGAATTTTATACCATAGTGACTGAAATAAATAAAGATAATTGTTATAAAAATTTGGGATTTTTCTGAAGACTTTTTATTCGCCACTGATTTAACAACGGGGTACGATATAGCAGTCCGTGAAAACTGTCGGTAGGATATTTCCAATCAATTATCACGGATGGAGTGCTTTTCCTTTTTGACTCAAATATGACATCTCATATCCTAACACGTTTATATTATATTTTATTATTTAATTTATCAAGTAGTTATATGATTAGAAAGGATCACTGTTTTATAATTGAATTAAGATTCAGTGTTTTCATACTTCATCACACAAACTTCAGTCATATATACATTCAACAAACTGTAAAGTATTACATACATTTAACCATCTTATTTTCTATTGTTTCTTGTCTTTTCAGTTCAACATAGAACCATCCGGCCATCCATAACCATAAAACCACCGTAGTCTCCCGCTAGCGTTTGGCTTCTGTTTTTGGTTCGGATCAAACCCAGTTACCATCAAACCTTCTCACTAGTCCATCGTTAATACTCCGTAGATGTTTGCTGTTGATATGAATTATTTTCCTAAACAAACATTACAAATTGCCTTGCTTCTATTTTGCCGTTTCCATTTGAAGGTCACCTTATCACCACCATCACCTTGATCGTGATCCGCCATCACCTGCAAACTAACGAGCCACCTTAAACCTCCATGAAACCCGTCGATAACCATAACTAACCGACACCATCTCCTTGAAAACCCTTGAGTGATATTTTTTTCTTCTCTTTTCTTCTTTCTGTTAACGAGCTACGCCACCAATCACTACCATGAACCGTTACTGATAATGCTAAAAACGAACATATATTTCATAGCATTATCCCTCAAGAAAGACAAGCTTTTAGTTGCAATTGTTCTATTTACAAGTGATATTCGTTTAAATAATAAAAGGTGAAGACAAAAGACAGATTCGACAAATTGAAGACGCAAACGACCAAAAAGCTCAAAAGTACAAAATACAATCAAAGAGGTTCCAATTATTGATAAGAAACGTCTCAGAATTACAAGAGTACAAGATTCAAAACGCAAAGTAAAAGATATTAAATTGTACGCAAGGACGTTCGAAAATCCGGAACCGGGACCAGAGTCAACTCTCAACGCTCGACGCAACGGACTAAAAATTATAAGTTAACTATACACATGAATATAATATAATATATAATTAATTCTTAAAATTAATATATATATTATATTATATTATAAAACCATCGGCAGAAGAAAACAACCAAATGTGAGCCTCCCCAGCTGGCCATGCGATCGCATGGTCTTGAAGAGCAAAGCTCATTGCGATCGCATGAGCTCCTTTTTCAGTTCACAGGCCTATAAATTCGCAGTTTGGTGAACGTAATATCCATCAATTAATCTATCTCTCTCTCAATATATACGTAATATATATATTTTAATATTAATTTTAATTTCTAATAATAAGGGTATGTTAGCGAATGTTGTAAGGGTGTAAGTCGAAATTCTGTCCGTGTAACGCTACGCTATTTTTAATCATTGTAAGTTATGTTCAACCTTTTTAATTTAATGTCTCGTAGCTAAGTTATTATTATGCTTATTTAAAACGAAGTAATCATGATGTTGGGCTAATTACTAAAATTGGGTAATTGGGCTTTGTACCATAATTGGGGTTCGGACAAAAGAACGACACTTGTGGAAATTAGACTATAGGCTATTAATGGGCTTTATATTTGTTTAACTAAATGATAATTTGTTAATTTTAATATAAAGATTTACAATTAGACGTCCCTATAAATAACCATATACACTCGATCGGACACGATGGGCGGGGTATTTATATCGTTCATTTAACCGGACACGGGAATGGATTAATAGTCACTAGAATTATTAAAACAGGGGCGAAATTATGTACAAGGACACTTGGCATAATTGTTAACAAAGTATTAAAACCTTGTTACAGTTTAAATCCCCAATTAGTTGGAATATTTAACTTCGGGTATAAGGATAATTTGACGAGGACACTCGCACTTTATATTTATGACTGATGGACTGTTATGGACAAAAACCAGACGGACATATTAAATAATCCAGGACAAAGGACAATTAACCCATGGGCATAAAACTAAAATCAACACGTCAAACATTATGATTACGGAAGTTTAAATAAGCATAATTCTTTTATTTCATATTTAATTTCCTTTATTTTATATTTAATTGCACTTCTAATTATCGCACTTTTATTTATTGTTATTGTATTTAATTGCATTTTTAATTATCGTACTTTTTAATTATTGCAATTTTATTTTATCGCACTTTTATTTATCGCAATTTCATTATCGTTATTTATTTTACGCTTTAAATTAAGTTGTATTTATTTTTATTATTATACATTTGGTTTTAACTGCAACTTAAGTTTTAAAATCGACAAACCGGTCATTAAACGGTAAAAACCCCCCTTTATAATAATAATATTACTTATATATATTTGTATTTTTATATAATAAAACTAATATAGCGTTAAGTTTTGTTTAAAGATTTTTCCCTGTGGAACGAACCAGACTTACTAAAAACTACACTACTGTATGATTAGGTACACTGCCTATAATTGTTGTAGCAAGGTTTAAGTATATCCATTCTCTAAATAAATAAATATCTTGTGTAAAATTGAATCGCATTTAATAGTATTTCGTTGTAAAAATAAAGCTATTTTATATACACCTCGCATAACATCAAGTATTTTTGGCGCCGCTGCCAGGGAACATCTAGCTTAAAAGCCGGAAGCGCAACGCTAATATAAAAAAAATTTATTTTTAGTTTACTTTTATAAAAAAAATACGCTTTTGTAAAAAATACGTTTTAATATATTCGAAAATATAAAAAGAAAACAAAAATATAAATATTTTTAAGAGTTTGTTAAATATTTAAGTTCTATAAAAGTTTCTTTATATTTATTTTATAAAAATATAAGTTTTATTTAATTTATAAAAATATATTATATAAATATTTAAAACAGAAAAAATAAACACAGCAAAATAAAAAAAAATAATAAATACTCGAGCCGATACTGTTACAGCCCGTATCCTGGCCCAAAACCTCAGCTCATGCGATCGCATGAGCCCGAAGGCAAAATCTCATGCGATCGCATGAGAGTGTCTGACACGCCAACTGCAACCTTAATTCAGCATTTATTACGGGGTTTATTTATATTATTATTACTTTAACCCTAATTAGGTTATTATTATTATAATATTTAGTTTTAATTTTATTATTTTATATTATTTAGTTTTAATTAGTTAATTAATTTATATAAACTTAATAGTTTTATAAAATAAATAATATAAAAATAATATTTTTATAAAAATTGTAATTTTTACAACTTTTAGTATATTTTTATATTTTGTCCCTTTTTAATTGTTTTAGCGTAACTTTTATATTTTTCGCTCGTATTTAGTTTTAAGATATAATTTTTGCCATAGTTATTTTTATTTCTAGATTTTTAGGTTTTACCGTAAAATTCCTTAAGTGCTTTTTCTTTAGACAAAGATTTAGGTGCTTTAGAATTTTGCGACGCCTTTTTAAGTTTTAGTTCCTTTTTAAGTTATTACCATTTGGGATATAGTTTTACTTTTAAGCTTTAATATTTTTAGACGCAACTTTTAATTTTTAGTTTTTAGTTCCTTTTTAAGTTTCAACACGCTACTTTCTTATTTTTATTTCTCGACGCCTTTTATCTATGTATCAATTATCACTCCAATTAGTAATCTCAATTTGCGATTATAATTTTAAGTTAGTGATAGTAATAAGGTTGGGTTAGTCGAGTGTTTTTAAGTTCTATAAGTCATTTTTTTTATTATTTCTTATTTTTCGACGCCTTTTATTTTTCAACCCTTTTCTTTTTCGACGCGCTCTTTTTCTTTCTTATTTCTCGCTATTCTAGTTTTTAGGACTTAGAATTTTCTCTACTTCTTATTTAAATTTCTTAAAATTACGAAAATTTATTTTAAGTGGTTAAATTGATAGACATCAAAATTTTCTGGTTCGTAGTAATAGTTGGATTTGTACGTGGATCGGGTTATTGGAGCCAAACAGTCCTCAATTATATTGAGACCAAACGAATCCTGCCCCTCTGCTGCATCTTTTGGCTATTCGAAACGTGGGCAAAATCAGAAAAGTCTATTAATTGGATAACTTATATAATTTTTCTTTCCTTTTAAAAACTAATAGGATATTCAGTGAATGCACCGAGCAAGACGTTCACCACCTTTTGTACGTTCACCACCTGTAACTAGATCAAGACATCTAGCAAATATTGCCGCCGTTAATTTTCCTTTAGAATCGTCATCCAGTCGACCAAGTACTCCAATTCAAATTTCCGATAATCCATTTTTTGAACCCGACCTCACAATTGAGAATCCGGAGAATATTCAGGGACGATTCATAGATCCTGAACCATTAATTTTTCCTCCGGAACCACCAATCATTCAAACAGAGATTGTTGAGGAACGAACCATTAAATCAGAATCCTCTAGTGATTCAGATTCAACAAATTCAATTATGGAAAATATGGAACCTTTAAGTATGGAAGACCGAATGAGAGCTAAACGCACTGGCCAAGGTCACACAATTACTCATCCAGACATCAATGCGCCAGATTATGAAATCAAAGGACAAATTCTACACATGGTGACTAATCAATGCCAATTTAGTGGTGCGCCGAAGGAAGATCCAAACGAACATCTTCGTACCTTTAATAGGATCTGCACACTATTTAAAATAAGAGAAGTTGAGGATGAACAGATATATCTCATGTTATTTCCCTGGACTTTAAAGGGAGAAGCCAAAGATTGGTTGGAATCATTACCTGAAGGGGCGATTGATACATGGGACGTTTTAGTTGAAAAATTTCTTAAACAATTCTTTCCGGCATCTAAAGCCGTAAGACTTCAAGGAGAAATTGTTACGTTCACACAGAAACCAAATGAAACTCTATATGAGGCATGGACAAGATTTGGAAAGTTATTAAGAGGATGTCCGCAACATGGTTTAGACACCTGTCAAATAGTACAAATATTCTACCAAGGATGCGACATCACTACAAGGAAAGACATCGATATAGCAGCTGGTGGTTCCATTATGAAGAAAACCTAAACTGATGCTTATAAAATTATTGATAACACTGCTTCCCACTCACATGAGTGGCACCAAGAAAAAGATAGCGTTAGATCATCTAAAGCAGCTAGAGCCGATTCTAGCCATGACTTAGATTCCATTTCCTCAAAGATAGATGCTGTCGAGAGACGAATGGAAAAGATGACTAAAGATATACACTCAATACGAATTAGTTGTGAGCAGTGTGGAGGACCACATTTGACAAAAGATTGTCTCAGTATTGAACTAACAATGGAACAAAGAGAGAATGTTTCATATCTAAACCAAAGGCCTGGAAATAATTATCAGAATAATTATCAACCGCCAAGACCGATTTACAATCAAAACCAGAACTATAACCGAAATATTCCATACAACAACCAACAAGGTCCTAGCAATCAACAAGTATCCAATAATACTTACAATCAGCAAAGACCTAATTTTCAAAACAAACCACCACAAACCGATGATAAAAAGCCGAATTTAGAAGATATGATGACGAAGCTAGTTGAAACTCAAACGCAGTTTTTCACATCTCAGAAACAAACGAATGAACAAAATGCTCAAGCATTTAGAAATCAACAAGCTTCTATTCAAAATCTGGAACAAGAAGTAAGTAACCTAGCAAGGTTAATAGGTGAAAGAAAACCTGGAAGTTTACCTAGTGATACAAATGCTAACCCCCGGAATGAAACAGCTAAAGCCATTACCACAAGAAGTGGTACAACACTTAAACCACCTGAAATACCTGTAACTTCTGATGAAGCTATTCCTAATCCACAAGAACCACAACCTAAACAAGATAAGGAAAAAGAACTGGTAGTTGAAAAGGTTAATGAAGATAACACAGTTAAGGCAAAACCTTATGTTAAACCATACCAACCACCACTTCCTTACCCGAGTAAATTGAAAAAAGAGAAACTTGAAGCCGAGCAATCCAAATTCTTGGATATGTTTAAACAAATAAATGTCAATCTTTCTTTCATTGATGTGATTTCAGGAATGCCTAGATATGCTAAATTCTTGAAAGATCTAATCTCAAATAGAAAGAAAATGGAAGAACTCTCGGCTGTTACTATGAATGCTAATTGTTCAGCAGTGCTGTTGAATAAGATACCAGAAAAACTATCTGATCCAGGAAGTTTCACAATTCCATGTTTTCTGGGTAGTCTTAGTTCAATAGAAGCATTGGCAGACTTAGGTGCTAGTATAAATTTAATGCCGTATTCATTATACGCTAAACTAGACCTTGGAGAATTGAAACCAACAAGAATAAGTATACAACTAGCCGATCGATCAATAAAATATCCTAGAGGGATAATGGAGAACATGCTAGTTAAAGTTGGTACTTTAGTATTTCCAGTAGATTTTGTTGTTCTGGACATGGAAGAAGATTCTCAAGTTCCTCTCATATTAGGAAGACCATTCTTAAACACGGCTAAAGCAATGATAGACGTGTTTGGTAAGAAACTGACCCTAAGTATAGAGGACGAGAGTGTTACCTTTTCAGTTGATAGAGCAATGCAACAACCGCAATCTGCAGATGATACATGCTATTATATTCAAACTATAGATTCACATGCAGAATTGTTAGAAGAATTTCCAGAATTACAAGGAACAGGAGAATGTTCTTTAGGAGAAGGAACTGAACCAATTGATGAAGCTGAAATGTTAGCTACACTAATGGCTAATGGATATGAACCAACAACAGAAGAAATTCAAATGCTAAAAGAAGAAGACAGATATCGATACAAATCATCGATAGAAGAACCTCCGAAATTAGAGTTAAAGCTACTTCCAAACCATTTGGAATACGCTTATTTACATGGTGAATCTGAATTACCTGTAATAATATCGTCTTCTCTTACTGAAAATGAAAAATCTCAACTCATTTCTGTGTTGAAAGATCATAAACCAGCCATTGCATGGAAGATTCATGATATTAAAGGAATAAGTCCTTCGTATTGCACACATAAAATCCTTATGGAAGAAGGTCATAAAATGTATGTGCAACGCCAACGAAGACTAAATCCTAATATGCAAGATGTTGTTAAAAAATAAATAATTAAACTGCTAGATGCAGGTTTAATTTATCCAATTTCTGATAGTCCATGGGTAAGCCCAGTTCAATGTGTGCCTAAGAAGGGTGGCATGACTGTCATTACAAATGAAAAAAATGAGCTTATTCCTACTAGGGCTATAACAGGATGGCGTGTTTGTATTGATTATAGAAAATTAAATGACGCCACCAGAAAAGATCACTTTCCCTTACCTTTCATTGATCAAATGTTGGAAAGATTAGCCGAAAATAGTTACTATTGTTTTCTAGATGGTTTTTCCGGATACTTTCAAATTCCAATAGCACCCGAAGATCAAGAGAAAACCACATTCACGTGCCCTTATGGTACTTTTGCTTACAAACGCATGCCATTTGGACTTTGTAACGCCCCTGCAACCTTTCAAAGGTGCATGATGGCGATTTTTCACGACATGATAGAAGAATGCATGGAAGTTTTCATGGATGACTTTTCAGTCTTTGGTGATACTTTTGAATCATGTCTAGTTAATCTGGAACGAATGCTTATTAGATGCGAACAATCAAATCTAGTTCTTAATTGGGAGAAATGTCATTTCATGGTTAAAGAAGGCATCGTTCTTGGTCATAAAATTTCAAAAGAAGGAATTGAAGTGGATAGAGCTAAAGTAGATGTAATTGCTAAACTTCCACATCCCACCAATGTTAGAGGAGTTAGGAGTTTTCTAGGGCATGCCGATTTTTACCGACGTTTCATAAAAGATTTTTCTAAAATTGCCACTCCTATGAATAAAATCCTAGAAAAAGATGCTCCATTCATCTTTTCAGATGAATGCATCAAATCTTTTAATATTCTTAAAGAGAAACTTACTAATGCGCCGATCATGATAACACCAAATTGGAATCTACCGTTTGAACTAATGTGCGATGCAAGTGATTTTGCAATGGGAGCCGTTTTAGGACAAAGGATTGAAAAAAGATTTCAACCTATATATTATGCTAGTAAGACGTTACAAGGAGCACAAACAAATTATACAACTACTGAAAAAGAACTCCTTGCTATTGTCTTTGCTTTTGACAAATTTCGTTCATATCTCGTTCTAGTAAAAGCGGTGGTCTATACCGACCATTCTGCTCTTAGATACCTATTTTCGAAACAAGATGCCAAACCAATATTATTCCGTTAGATCTTACTCTTACAAGAGTTCGATATTGAAATCCGAGATAAAAGAGGAGCAGAAATCTCGCCGCTGATCATCTTTCTCGTCTTGAAAATCCCGAATTAGAAGTTCTAAATGAATCGGCCATACAAGACAACTTTCCTGATGAATATCTATTAAAGATAGATTATAATGAAATACCATGGTTTGCAGACTATGCAAACTACTTAGTATGTAGATTCCTTGAAAAAGGATTATCGTACCAAAAACGAAAGAAATTCTTCAGTGATATAAAACACTATTTTTGGGAAGATCCACATCTGTTTAAAAGTTGTCCAGATGGAATAATACGCCGATGTGTATTCGGAGATGAAGCTAGTAAAATTTTAAACCATTGTCACACAGGACCAACAGGAGGGCATTATGGGCCTCAACTAACAGCAAGAAAAGTTTATGATGCTGGATTCTATTGGCCTACAATTTACAAAGACGCACACCTTCTTTGCAAATCCTATGATGCTTGTCAAAGGGCCGAAAAAATAAGTCAACGTGATGAAATGCCACAAAATGTCATTCAAGTATGTGAAGTATTTGACATTTGGGGTATTGACTTTATGGGTCCATTTCCAAAATCTCATAATAATCTATATATTCTCGTAGCCATTGATTATGTATCTAAATGGGCGGAAGCACAAGCTCTCCCAACTAACGATGCACGAGTTGTAGTCAACTTTTTAAAACGTCTTTTTGCAAGGTTTGGAACACCGAAAGCTTTAATAAGTGATCGGGGAACTCATTTTTGTAATAATCAACTTGAGAAAGTTCTTAAAAGATATGGAGTAACTCATAAAATCTCCACCGCATATCATCCACAAACTAGTGGACAAGTTGAAAATACCAACCGAGCTTTAAAACGTATTCTAGAAAAAACCGTAGGATCAAATCCGAAGGAATGGTCCATTAAATTGGAGGATGCACTCTGGGCTTTTAGAACATCCTACAAAACTCCAATTGGAACCGCACCTTTCAGACTCGTTTATGGAAAAGCATGTCATCTTCCAGTAGAAATTGAACACAAAGTATTTTGGACTTTGAAGACATGTAATCTTGATTTACATGAAGCTGGACGTCTACGGTTAAGTCAACTAAATGAATTAGAAGAATTAAGACATGAAGCATACGAAAATTCATTAATCTATAAAGAAAGAACGAAGAAATGGCATGATAAAAGAATCAGAAGTTCAAAAGAATTCAAAGAAGGAGACAGAGTTCTTCTTTTCAATTCATGATTCAAGCTATTTCCTGGAAAATTGAAATCAAGATGGTCTGGACCATTCATAGTCAAAAGAGTTTTCCCATACGGAACGATAGAATTAATAAATTTAAATGGAATTGAATTTAAAGTTAATGGTCACAGAGTTAAACATTACATAGATAGTCCGATAGAAGTCGACAACGAAGTTAATCACAATTTCGATACCACAGCTAACTAAGTGTGGGGAGAATCAAGTCTTTTAAGGATTTTATGTATTTCTGTTAGAGTTAGATTTTCTGTTTTTGTGTAGTTCTCGAAAATGGAACCCGAATGGTCTTTCCCTAGCAGACCCTAATGAACTAGTCTTCTCCCCCCATTCTGAATTTTTATTTTTTTTAGGAAATGAAGACTTCCCGTGAACTAAACCATGGTCTAATGCTACACGCTTTGATCACTAAACGTAATAATGACACACTTCTGAGTGAACTAGTATCAGTAATCAGAGAAAGATTGGACAGAGTAAGAAAAGAATCCAGATGCGAAGATAATAAGTTACAATTTGGTAAAGGAAAATCAAAATCCGCAGCGAAAAGAAGAGCACGACACCTAGAAAGATGTCACAAATGCGGAAAATGGTCACATGGAGGTAAATGTTCAAATAATCAAACCTATTCAAACACCGAATTTTTTACTTTATGCAGAGACGGACCGTTCATATGTTTAGAAGAAAAAAACACTGAATGCTCGAGGTTACGCCTATGTAGCCATGGAAAATCAATTAAACCGACTATCTTATGAGTGGGATAGATCGTATCACTAAGAATACTATCTCACAGGTAAGTCTGTATAGTTTTTATTTTTATTTTTAACCTTTTGATAATAAACGCTAATTTGTTCGCTATAAAGTATTAAATTGGTATTCGATAAAATTAGGTTTGGCGACCGAAATTATTGATATCATTCAAAAATTTATTACATCACTGCGAAATTTAACGTTTATTCTTAAGGTATAAATATCTTTAATCAATCAACCCAAAATATTGTAAAAATTCGTCATGAGTTAAATTAGGTCATGGAACCGAAATTACTTTACCGAAAAGAGGGGCGCATATTTTTGATTATATTTGATTGATTAAAGTGGGATAAAAGCCAAAAAGATTTTTAATTTTATTTTTACCATGTTTTTACAATTAATATATAATTATAATTATTAATTTAATATTATAAACTTATTTAAAATTGTAAATATTTGAAAAAATTAATCTTTTTAATATAAGTTTGTATGTATAAAAACAAAAATATGATATAAGTTTGGTGTGAATTTATAATATGAATTTTTAATTAAGTTTGGTGTGAATTTTTAATTTTATGCATTTTAAATATAAGTTTGGTGTGAATTTAAAAACAAAAATTTACTTTATTTTGCTAAGTTAAAAATATGATTTTTAAAATTCGTCGTAAGTTGAAGACTAGGTCATTGAACCGAAATTGCTTTACCCAAGGGAGGGACGAGAACTTTTATTATCATTATTTTTAATCTTATTGAATTAAAATATGCCAAAAACATTAAAAAACCCAAAAATCTCTACTTTTAAAACCACGCTTTGATTTGAAAAATTTTAAAATTTTGTCGAGGGACAGACTAGGACGACGATCCGAAACGCCCTCGCTCCTAAAGGAAATCAAATTTTTAAAATTTTATCAATTTTATGTTTTATAAAGTATAACTTTAAAAAAAAAAAAAAAAAAAAAAGCCAAATCACTGTAGCCGACACCCCATGCGATCGCATGGGGTTTGTACTTGGAACCCATGCGATCGCATGGGGACCAAATGCAGGCCAGACTCAAAACAGACAGCAGGTCTGTCTTCTCCACACAACACACACACACACAAACACGAATCTCTCTCAAATCTTCACCAAATTTCGCCAATTTTCCACCGTAATTCGTCATTTTTCTTGCTCTAATCATGCCTAGATTTTCATTCTTCAGCAAAATGGTAAAAATTACACCCCTAAACTCATAAATTTGCTAGTTTTTGTGATAATTACCAATTTTTTACCTAATGCAATTTTGTTAATTTCTAGTGTAAATAGTGTTAAATTGTTAGTATTTTATGCATGTATAACCTAGATTGATGCTATTTAACATGATTTGAAGCCAAAAACTTCAAAATTTTTAGAAATCTAGGGTTTGTGTTCTTGAGCAATTTGGGGCTTTTTGATATAAACAGGTTATGGCCAATTTTTTTCATGAATTATTGCTAAATTGAGTAGTGTAACATGTTTAGATAGTTAAATGATCCAAACATTGATCCTAAACATGATTTTTAGAGATTAAAGTGGACTTTTTAAGTCCAAAATTCATGAACTTGATTAATTTGATATATTTGCCTTTTGAGACTTGTTTAATTATTAGTAATGACTATTTTGACATGTTATTTGAGTTAAATGCTTATGAACTTTGTATACATTTTCATATGTGCTTATTTGAAAAGTGTAGAATTGTGAAAAATTGTGAAAATGTGTATAAGTTTAATTTTGATTTAACATGTTATAGTGATTGTTTTAAGTTGTTATTTTGCTAACACTAATGCATATTTGGATGCACAAATTTTGTGTTTAATGTGTTTTGCAGAAAGCCGATATGGGAGGTTCAAGAGCATCATCATCTAGACGACCAGCACCAGCACCAGAACCAGAACCAGAAATGCAACACGAACAAGAACCACAACAAGAACCACAACAACAGCCTGATCAGCACATACCTTATTATGATCCGGTCCAGTTTGTTGATGAATTCATAGTATTCCTAATGATGCCGCCAGTAGAATTCCCAACGATTCCTGAGCACACTCTGCATCCTAATCTGAGATTTGATAGGAGATGGAGAGATTACGAGACATATCAAAGGAACAAATTCAAATTGGTAACAAAAAATGTAGAGGTGCCAAGGGTAATCGATTGGGTTCCTTTGGAAACGGTCCATCTAGCTGACCGTGTTAGACAGCTTTTAGTTCAAAGGTATGGCAGTTCTTCTTTTACAGATTGAGAACGTCTTTTCACCATTCGTAGACCTGTATATAAGGAATGGTGTGTTGAGTTGATGAGTACTGTATCACTTGATACAAATATAGTTAGAATAGATGATAGAAGATTTCTTAGGTTTATCCTTGGCAGTAGGATGTACAGAATGTCCATGCTGGACATGGCCAGGGCTTTACAGATATATACTCCCGGTGAGTTGCTACTACCCGATTGTACAAACTTGATTCATTATGGTGAAAGGGTAGATAGCAACTTTGACGCTGACGCCATTTGGAGGCGTATGTCACATTTTGATGTTTTTACACGAGCAGGAGGACACTCCTATACACATATTGACAGAGCCGAGCTTCGTATTATTCATAGATTTTTGGCTAACTCGATTACACAGAGAGGTCACAATAAAGAAAAAATTACCTTACATGATTTATTCTACCTAAAGTGTATTCGGGATCCTAGAAGCTTTGTCAATATCCCTTACTGTGTTGCTTTTTATTTATCTAAAATGGTAGAGGGAATGCAGGACGGGAGTATAATAGGAGGAGGTATTTTTGTTACTCTCATTGGAGAGTATTTAGGTGTTGATAGGAACCAAGAAGGTCCATTACAGCTTTGTAGAGAACAGGTTGAGCCCTTAGGATTGAAAGTTTATGTGGGTGCTAAGGTATTGAAAAGTAGACGTAACCAGGCAGTACCCTATGAGGGATCTCATCCTCAGGTAGAGAGAGGCTCAGACGAGAAAATGGAGGAGGCGGAAGACATTAGGGATGTCTTTCGAGATGCTATTCTTGACGTCCACGTTCGTATAGATGAGGAAGCAATGACGAACTCGGCCAGACATAGTATGTATGAGCAGTGGAACTCCGAGCGAGTATACGAGGATTATAGGCGACGCCAACACGATAGCTGGTTAGTTCATCAGCACCAAATCATGAGCCAGCTATCATATCAGGTACCAAATAACTATGTACCTACTCGACCTGCTCATTTTCCGCCACACAGCCCCGATATCCGACCACCCTTTAACAGGTATGACTATAACCAAGCCTATCAAAACACCTATAACCAACAATGGAACCCACATGACGAGATGAACTGGAACCCATATCCAGACTGATTTAGTTCCATTTGGTTATTTATATGATTTTTATGTTTTTATCTTTTTACTTATTCATGTTTAAACTTATGTTATTGAATATATTTATGTAATCTTTATCATTTTTATTATTATTGTGTATTAATATTTCACATTTAGGATTTGAAAGTGGGATATTAAGTCCCATTTCAAATTGCCATGCATGTTTATATTTGTATGTATGTATATTGTAAATTGTACAAAACAGGGTAAAACAGCGCATTTTCAAAGACTGGCATTAAGTTCAGCAAAAGCTACTAATTTTGACGACAAGATGACAAATAAATGTGATGTAACAACAGACAGAATGAACAAATGATATGCACCATTTATCATTCAGCAAACAAACGCCAATATGTTTGGAAACTTTGGTAAAATTTAATCATTTTTACGCTAATCACCCTCAATAATTTAAATTGTTACTGATTTCTTACAAATGAGGGCATTGCAAGATCTTAAGTGTGGGAAGGGGTTAAATTCTTTCGGATTTTAAAAATTTTTACTTTATACACTTGGTTACCATTAGAAATACTAGTAAAGTAGTAGTTGTATTAGAATCTAGTGCTCTCTGATAATAAAGAACAGCCCTAGTCTTATATACTGACTACCCAATTCTAGTAAATTTTTTCAAAATTTTCAATTAAATGAACTCAAAATCATGTTTATACATATTTATGAACGATAAAACTAGGTGTTAACACCGAAATTATTGTTACCTCGGAAAGGACATAAATTGAGAAACAAACCAAAATGTTAAAATTCATTTAAAATGGAATAGAGGACAATAAAAAGGAAAATAAAAGCCAAGTGTGGAAAAAATTACCAAGTTATCTTAAACATATGTCACATATTTCTGTAATAAATAATTGAAGATACTTTTGCTTTGCACTAAACTAAACTGTTTTACCCGATGAAAGAAAAGAAGAGATGGATCTACACGATGAATCAATTCCATTGTTAAAAGGAAGTAAAGTCTTTCGAAAAAGAAACGCGCTTCTTGATTTAGGTCATGAAGTTGTCGTCCAGACCAGCTGTAGGTTGATAAAAAATCTAGAAAAGTCATCTCTAAAATCAGCAGGAAATCCACGGACCTCAACATAAAACAGGGTCGCCAAGTGGTCAGATTTATCCTAACCATGAGAAGGATTTATCTCGTACAATGGGGGGCACCGTGCAAATTAGCTTGATAAGACTAATGAATCAGACCCCCAGAAAGGATAATCTCCTTAAAAGATCAAAAATCAGCTTTTAAGCCTGATATTACTCAATCCTAGAGATTGACCTTAAAGATTGAGAATTACAAACTCATGGAATTCAATGATATCTAAACTCGAGCTTGAACGAGAAAATATTTTGATCAAAATTACAAACCGATTTGTTTTCTGAAAACTCATTTTCAATGCGTTCATTACCATTGAACGTAAAATCCTAGGAATTCACCTGGAATTCATTAGGTCATCTGAACCAAATCGGGTGTCAACTGTAAGAACGGTGGTTGCATAGCATGGTCAAAGACAGGACCTTGTGCCAGACCGAAAAAATTATAAGGGTGAGCTTTACTATTGCTCCTACAAAGGATAGTAATTGCGTCCGACACGTTATATACCATAATTAAAAGCATGTCAGGGGACATTGCCTTAACAGTTGCTTGTTCAACGCTTTCCTTTACAACCGGACGGTAGTTTATCGAAAGGTAATATTCGGAGCAAGTATACTGGACGTGTTGCTTTCCCAATACAAGGTTAGCAAGTGGGTGACACAAAATCGCAAGTTTTGAGCTAAAATTTTCAAATCTGAAACCCACCAAACCCACAAAAATATTTTGCAAACACCGGTGAAGGGTTATTCCGGAAAATTTATCTAGGGTAAAAGCTAGATTTAATTTTCAAAAAGATCAAATGTTTTTATAAAGATCCAATTTCCTTAATGGATCTAAATTTTATAGTCATGTGGGACTGTAAACCACATCGTTACTACCATTGTTTATACCGCCGTATTGAAATCACTGATGTACAAAGTGTGAAGAATAAAGAAGTGATTCTAGTATTTCAAGACTATATTGCTTGAGGACAAGCAACGCTCAAGTGTGGGAATATTTGATAATGCTAAAAACGAACATATATTTCATAGCATTATCCCTCAAGAAAGACAAGATTTTAGTTGCAATTGTTCTATTTACAAGTGATATTCGTTTAAATAATAAAAGGTGAAGACAAAAGACAGATTTGACGAATTGAAGACGCAAACGACCAAAAAGCTCAAAAGTACAAAATACAATCAAAGAGGTTCCAATTATTGATAAGAAACGTCTCAGAATTAGATGAGTACAAGATTCAAAACGCAAAGTACAAGATATTAAATTGTACGCAAGGACGTTCGAAAATCCGAAACCGGGACCAGAGTCAACTCTCAACGCTCGACGCAACGGACTAAAAATTATAAGTCAACTATGCACATGAATATAATATAATATATAATTAATTCTTAAAATTAATATATATATTATATTATATTATAAAACTGTCGGCAGAAGAAAACAACCAAATGTGAGCCTCCCCAGCTGGCCATGCGATCGCATGGCCTTGAAGAGCGAAGCTCATGCGATCGCATGAGCTCCTTTTTCAGTTCACAGGCCTATAAATTCGCAGTTTGGTGAACGTAATATCCATCAATTAATCTATCTCTCTCTCAATATATACGTAATATATATATTTATATTTATATTTTAATTTTAATTTTTATTTTAATTTCTAATAATAAGGGTATGTTAGCGAATGTTGTAAGGGTGTAAGTCGAAATTCTGTCCGTGTAACGCTACGCTATTTTTAATCATTGTAAGTTATGTTCAACCTTTTTAATTTAATGTCTCGTAGCTAAGTTATTATTATGCTTATTTAAAACGAAGTAATCATGATGTTGGGCTAATTACTAAAATTGGGTAATTGGGCTTTGTACCATAATTGGGGTTTGGACAAAAGAACGACACTTGTGGAAATTAGACTATGGGCTATTAATGGGCTTTATATTTGTTTAACTAAATGATAATTTGTTAATTTTAATATAAAGATTTACAATTAGACGTCCCTATAAATAACCATATACACTCGATCGGACACGATGGGCGGGGTATTTATATGTACGAATAATCGTTCATTTAACCGGACACGGGAATGGATTAATAGTCACTAGAATTATTAAAAAAGGGGTGAAATTATGTACAAGGACACTTGGCATAATTGTTAACAAAGTATTAAAACCTTGTTACAGTTTAAGTCCCCAATTAGTTGGAATATCTAACTTCGGGTATAAGGATAATTTGACGAGGACACTCGCACTTTATATTTATGACTGATGGACTGTTATGGACAAAAACCAGACGGACATATTAAATAATCCAGGACAAAGGACAATTAACCCATGGGCATAAAACTAAAATCAACACGTCAAACATCATGATTACGGAAGTTTAAATAAGCATAATTCTTTTATTTCATATTTAATTTCCTTTATTTTATATTTAATTGTACTTCTAATTATCGCACTTTTATTTATTGTTATTGTATTTAATTGCACTTTTAATTATCGTACTTTTTAATTATTGCAATTTTATTTTATCGCACTTTTATTTATCGTTATTTATTTTACGCTTTAAATTAAGTTGTATTTATTTTTATTATTTTACATTTGTTTTAACTGCAACTTAAGTTTTAAAATCGACAAACTGGTCATTAAACGGTAAAAACCCCCCTTTATAATAATAATATTACTTATATATATATTTGTATTTTTATAAAATAAAACTAATATAGCGTTAAGCTTTGTTTAAAGATTTTTCCCTGTGGAACGAACCGGACTTACTAAAAACTACACTACTGTACGATTAGGTACACTGCCTATAATTGTTGTAGCAAGGTTTAAGTATATCCATTCTCTAAATAAATAAATATCTTGGGTAAAATTGTATCGCATTTAATAGTATTTCGTTGTAAAAATAAAGCTATTTTATATACACCTCGCATAACATCAGTTACCCCGACACCACACCACCTTAACCCATTGTCATCTTCAAACACCCCACAAGCAACCACCATCACCGCCATTTCCTTCTTTTGCTACAGTTCTGGGTTTCTGTTACAATCCAATCACGAATCAATCTGCTATATATATATTTTTTCTGTACGTAAACCATAACCCACAACCTAATACAACTTCTAAATCCCTACTGCTAGCTACAAACTATTCTTATTTTCTGTCCCTGATCAGTCACGAACCACCACAAACCAACCACCCTCTCCAGCTGGAAATTTACGATCATAACCCATTCATTACAGTTTTCTTCCTATTTTAAATCTGTTCGAAAACCCATTTCCTAATCAACCCAGCTGTAACTACTCGTTCTGTCCTATACGAAGTCCTTTTTGCTGCTACGATTATTATTAGGGTTTTAGTTCGAGAAACAAATGAAGAAGACGATGGAACAATGAAAATTATGAACGATGATGCAAACCGTTCGTTTCTATTTCTGATTTCGCTATCTTTTTCTGTTTAACAACTCCAACGAACCAGCTTCTGCTGCTCGATCTGATTTCTGTTACAATCAAGGAGAATGATTCCGGTAAATGATGAAAGAAAAATGAAGATGATGATATCACGAGTTGATGAGAAGGTTAATTGATGATGATACAAGAATGATTATTATGATGATCATCGAAGGAGATGATGAATAGATAAATACGATAATGATGATCTGGAATGATAAACGGAAGACCCCATAGTTTGTGTTCCTATCATGTTAATCTACCAAATACAAGAATCGATTATTGAATATTAATTTGTTAGTTGGGCTCCCAGAAATGAATAGTGGGCTGCCACATTTAAATTTTCTTGTTGGGCCAAGATTGCTAATTGCTGTTGGGCCGTATCCTGTTGGAGTATTGAGTTGAGACAGAGAGAACGAGATATGTATACATGGGTTGCAATTTTATTCAGAAAATAATTAATGGCCGAATGGTTAAGGGGTGTTTGTGTTAAGCGAGAGGTCCTAGGTTCGAGTCTCGGAGGTGGCATGTTATTTTTTTTTAAAGCCTTGGAAGGTAGATTTCTATATCAAGACTATTGTTATTATTATTACTTATTAGTATTATTAGTATTATTATTAACATAAGTATCACTATTAATAATGACATTTTTATTACTAGTATTATCATTATTGATAAAGTTATTATTATTATTATTATTATTATTATTATTATTATTATTATTATTATTATTATTATTATTATTATCATCATTAAACTTATTAATATAAATATTAGCATTATTATTAAATGTAAAATCATTATTTTATAGTTATTATTATTATTATTAGTAGCATTATTATTATGATCAAAAATTACTTTTATTACTATTATTGATATTAGATTAACAAAGAAACATTTTGTATATAAAAATTATACTTTTAGTAATATTACATATATGTATGTATTAATCATATTAACATTTTTCGTATATAACAAATTAAATATTTTAATCAAATATATAATAATATAACTATATAAATATTAGTCATTAAAAATGTATATACACAAATATATATAATATATAAAGTAAAGTTATAACATGTGAGATTGTTCAATTTCGATTATATGTATTAATATACATATGAATAATATAGGTTCGTGAATCCGAGGCCAACCCTACTTTTGTTCAATGTCGTCATATGTATTTTTACTACAAAATACAGTATGGTGAGTTTTCATTACTCCCTTTTTATATATATTTTTGGGACTGAGAATACATGCGCTGCTTTTATAAATGTTTTACGATATAGACACAAGTACTCGAAACTACATTCTATGGTTGAATTATCGAAGTCGAATATACCCCTTTTTATTAAGTCTGGTAATCTAAGAATTAGGGAACAGACACCCTAATTGACGTGAACTCTAAAGATAGATCTATCGGGCCCAACAATCCCCATCCAAAGTACCGGATGCTTTAGTACTTCGAAATTTATATCATGTCCGAAGGAGGATCCCGGAATGATGGGGATATTTTTATATGCATATTGTGAATGTCGGTTACCAGGTGTTCAATCCATATGAATGATATTTTTGTCTCTATGTATGGGACGTATATTTATGAGAAATGGAAATATGAAATCTTGTGGTCTATTAAATTTATGAAATGATTATTTATGTTAAATTAATGAACTCACCAACCTTTTGGTTGACACTTTAAAGCATGTTTATTCTCAGGTATGAAAGAAATCTTCCGCTGTGCATTAGCTCAAATTAGAGACATTACTTGGAGTCATTCATGGCATATTTCAAAAGACGTTGCATTCGAGTCGTTAATTTCATCAAGATTATTATTAAGTCAATTATAGTTAGAGGTATTATGAATTGGTATGCATGCCGTCAACTTTCGATGTAATGAAAGATTGTCTTTTCAAAAATGAATGCAATGTTTGTAAAATGTATCATATAGAGGTCAAGTACCTCGCGATGAAATCAACTGTTGTGAATCATTTATAATCGATATGGACTTCGTCCGGATGGATTAGGACGGGTCTTTACAGTTGGTATCAGAGCGGTGGTCTTAGCGAACCAGGTCTTGCATTAGTGAGTCTAACTGATAGTCGTTAGGATGCATTAGTGAGTCTGGACTTCGACCGTGTCTGCATGTCAAAAGTTTTGCTTATCGTTTTTGTCAGAAATCATCTTCTTATCATCCTTAGGAAATTACCTATTCATTATCCTTAGTCTAGACACGTTTTACTGCATTGACTGCATGAATAGTGTATAGACAAAATTCATATCTTAGCGTATCTGCTACTTTATATCTTAGCGTATCTGTTACTGTAACTTTGCCTGACAACTTTCGTAGATTTCTCCGTAACTTATGGGATTTTAGTATTATATATGCATATGTAAATTATGTATTGCAGAGTAATAATCTATATCCTATAATCTATTTCTTATCGAAAATCCTCCATCTGATCGTACGAAATGAATCCTGCAACCAGTTCAAGTCCCTCAGATTCCGATAGCTATTCCGATAGTTATTCCGACAGCTATTCCGACATAGATGTTCACCTAAGCTCTGAAAACAGCGTCATCGGCATGAATCAACCAATCAGGCATTATTAATTCATTTGATGGGTTCGTAGTCGACTTAATTAATGGAAACGCGCAGAAGGCAATCCCTTCCACCAACCGAACTCACCTCTTGACAATGAACCTGAAGCGTTTACTTGCGAACCTGTTCGAGATAAAATTTTCAGTCTCATTTCCAGGGTAACTCGACAAGATTATATTCTATCCACAATTCTGAACCTTATGCATCCGCTAATTCTGACCGACAATCATCCTGAAGTAATAAGTCAATGAACTTCGCGCTCGAATAATCAATTCGGAGAATATGGTGCAAAATGTACCAACTTCAGCAACATCACCGGCACCAACAGTACCATCAATAACAACACCAGTACCATCAACAATCCATGCTTCAATATCATCATCTGTACTTTGAGTATGATCTTCGTTCTACGTATCGTTCTACCTCATTTATCTTGGTTCGACATGACGAATATGTAATCTCTAAAGTTTTAGAGATTATTTATTCTAGTTCCAACCGAAAAGAAAATGAGTTTAATATCATATTAACTCATTAAATCCATGAATACATCTGAAGAAAATATATATGTATATATATTTTCATAAAGATTGTAATTAAAAATTCTCTGGTACAAACTGTTAATGGTGAAAATATTTTAACGGGTAGGTAATACCCGAGGAATATTTAAATTTCACATTAATAAGTTACATTGTACGTTCTTCGAATCTGATTCAACAGTCATTTACTATTCTACTTGCAACCACAGCTATACGAATCCGTTCATCACAAGATAATCATTTTTATTCAATTTCATATTTGGATTTTGACCTATCAGAATTCGACAAGTGGCATAATGAAGAAAACATTTGATAAAATAAAATTTGTTAGAAACAGACTAATTAACTATGAGAAATTTTGTTAAGAATCCACGCTAACAAAATCCTAGCTAACTGTTCCTAGCTAACTGTTAATTCCGTATTATATTTTATTTTATCGCAATTTATTTATCGCAATTTAATTATCACAATTTATTTATCGCAGTTTATTTATCGCAATTTATATTCTCGCAATTTTATTTATCGTCATTTAAATTCTGTTATTTATTTTATGCACTTTAAATATCGGGACACGTATACAACGTTTTGACATATCATATCGACCCATCTATATATATTATTTGGAATAACCATAGACACTCTATATGCAGTAATGCGGGAGTTAGCTATACAGGGTTGAGGTTGATTCTATAATAATATATATACTTTGAGTTGTGATCGAGTCTGAGACATATACGGGTCACGATACGTATTAATTAATTCGAATATTATATATTAAACTATATATGAATTATTGGACTGTTACTGTGGACTATCAACTGTGGACTACCAACACTGGACAATTAAAATGAATTAAAATATTGATTATAACATATGAAACTAAACAATTCTTCAAGTTTGCCACTTGATTTCATTTTAAACCCCATTCGTATCATCACGATTGCAATCTGCATTCAAACCTTTCATGATTCTTGAAAACACCTCAATCGATAGGATGAATCAACCGCACTTTATCTACGAAAGGAAAGATTTATGCATATAGTTATGCACATAGTTATGCACCTGAGAAACTCTCGGCAACTGAGTAAAAGTTTAACACGTAGCCGCGTCAGATCCTTTGGCATTTATTAGCAAAAATAACTTTGCGATACCTTTTCAGATTAGCCAATTTTGTCACAGCTCCAACATGACAACATCAACTTCCATTCGAATTAGCCTTATTATAACCTCGATATATAAGTTTGCCTGTCGTCATCTTTACCGAAGAACCATTTATATTTCACCACATTAGCAGTAAAATTACCAGCAACTTCAATGAATTTGGACTTTCCGAAAAATCACTATATTCATTGAAACCCCATCTTGTATTCATCTATACCTTGTAACAATAATTGCCATACCAATTACCGGGAATCAGCAATAAGTATTTCGAATCTCGTAGCATTTCTACATCAATAGTTATATGTATACATATAACAATTATCTCCTAGAATTACGATCTTCAATTCTGAAATTTTGAAAAGGCACCCAGTTTACGAATCGATACTCTAAATGTTAAAAAAAAGCTGAATGAAGTAGCAGAAACTATAGGCAACCATAAACGACCTTAGATGTCGGAAGTTTGATGATAAAGAATAATATGTTGGAAAAACTCAGAAACGTTGAAACTGAAAAACGGATAGAGTTAACCATGAAGGAGACCAAGGACAAATACAAGGACCATATCCTATATTCAAAGGATTCAGGTAATTCTGGATCCGTTAAAATCTTTAGAGAATATCTTACTCCGAAGTCATGTTAAAAATCTTGTGGAAAAATCTTTCTCCATCAACCATCGAACTTAGAAATTCCAAAATATCATCATCAATATCTTCGATATTTCTGAGGATATTTTCATAAATATTCTCGTCCGAAATTATATACCTCTTCATGCTTCCTGTGTATCATTATATTGGAAACATTCAATAGAAAATTTAGTACCGAAAAGCAGATTATGCGAAACTATGAAGAAAGCCGTGGATAAATCACAAAGAATAAGTTTGACTTCAAAGAATCCAAATGATTCAATGTCTGCTAAAGTCTTTAACGAATATCTTACTCCTTACTATAAACCCTTGCGGACAATAGTCTCCATCATCCTCTGATCTTAGATATTCAAAGATATTATCGTATCTTTCATTATAAATACCCTCCATATTTCTGAAGATATTTTCATAACTATTCTTATAAGAAATCATTAATCTTTTCGTACTATCAGAATTACATCATATAGAAACTGTTAATTTCTATATTCTGTAAACTTTCAAGCTTAAAATATGAATGTTATTGAAGTAATGTTGGAAACTGATGCATGAGATAGTATAATATAATGGCACTTGATCAACGTGATTATATTACAGTAAGTCATGCTGAGTTTCTAAATGGAACATGATGATACACAGATTATAACGTCATCATGTGTCATGTTACATAACTCTTTCATTCTGCTTAACTTTCGAACATATCAAGAAAGTACATTCTTGATAGTTCTATTCTCAGTGATTCGGGTAATTTGACAAATCAAATCATGCTATTACGTTCTTTCTTGTTTAGAACAGTAAGCTCATTCGAAACTCCACACCTATGAATTCTGGACCGTTACTTGCAAAAAGAAAACAAAAGCATGAAGCTCCGAAATAGAAAGGGGGTATTAGTTGCAGCAAAAAGAGAGAGCATTAACTGTGAATGACGATGATTATAGAAGACGGAAGCGGGGACTTCAAGGTATAAAGGAAAATATAAAAACCCAACGACTCAGAAATTACAAACTGTGGATATTAATACGAATAGCAAAATAAAGACATGGTATAATTAAGAATAGTATCACCCCAAGGCGATAGTAAAAGTATCCAGATTCTTATGGTGGAAGATTAAAAAGAAGGATGATAGAAATGATAATTAAGAAAATATCAAGGAGTAGAACCGGATGAAGCATTTTCCCAACCTTTTAGAAGTAAGAATTAAGAATGAAAGTATAGGAATGATGAAAATAAGGGAACGGAAGAAGTTCATTTATAGTGAAAATATCAGACGGAACAATCGAGGCAGATCAACACATTTAATTAAAGAGATCTTAATTTCCATAAATCCCGAAGAATCAGATCTTATATAATTCCAAGATTTTCCTTTAAATCCCTTGAATTCTGGAATTCAACCAAGGCAACGTCAAAAGTTAAGACGCACCTTACTTTCTAAATTCAATCGCGACTACGTCAAAAGTTATGGAAAATCTCCATTTCTTCATCTCGATCTTTTGTGATAGCTTCATTCGTGCTCTTCGAATAATCGAATTATTTTATTTGTATTATTCAATAATGATAAAACTCTATTTATCAGCTCATATTCGTCAAGAAAATATATTTATTGTTAGCCATGACGACCTCACTCAAATTTCGGGACGAAATTTCTTTAACGGGTAGGTACTGTGATGACCCGGGAAGTTCCGACTAAATTTAAACTTGAATCTTATTTGATTTCGATACGATAAGCAAAGTCTGTAAGTTTGAGTCTCAAAAGATTTGAACTGTTTCAAATATTCAATTGACCTTCGACTATTCCCGACAATTCACGAACAACTATTTGTGAATAGATATGTATATAAATATAGATGAATATATGTACATAATAAATGTTATTAATCGTTGTATGAATTTTTATTGTAAATAAATATGTAAAATAATATACAACTTAATTGTTAGAAATAGGTATGAAAAATGATGCAAGTAATAATAAGATTTATTTGTTAAAATAAATCTATATAATGTATATTGAATATATATATATATATATTTGGTTTCAAATTCATTTAGTAAATGATAGTAGTACTCGTGTGACGTTTTGATTATTATTTAGAGAAGTTAAGTCGAACTTATATGATTTTAAAATAAACGGTGATCCGAAAATGATATCTATAAATTTTAGGCTTACTAAAAATGTATCTAGGATCTAGTTATTAAATTTTAGCACTTTTTATATTTTACCCAAAATTGAGAGGGACAGTTGATGTATTTTTTTATTTAATAATTAATGATTGAATTTTATACCATAGTGACAGAAATAAATAAAGATAATTGTTATAAAAATTTGGGATTTTTCTGAAGACTTTTTATTCGCCACTGATTTAACAACGGGGTACGATATAGCAGTCCGTGAAAACTGTCGGTAGGATATTTCCAATCAATTATCACGGATGGAGTGCTTTTCCTTTTTGACTCAAATATGACATCTCATATCCTAACACGTTTATATTATATTTTATTATTTAATTTATCAAGTAGTTATATGATTAGAAAGGATCACTGTTTTATAATTGAATTAAGATTCAGTGTTTTCATACTTCATCACACAAACTTCAGTCATATATACATTCAACAAACTGTAAAGTATTACATACATTTAACCATCTTATTTTCTATTGTTTCTTGTCTTTTCGGTTCAACATAGAACCATCCGGCCATCCATAACCATAAAACCACCGTAGTCTCCCGCTAGCGTTTGGCTTCTGTTTTTGGTTCGGATCAAACCCAGTTACCATCAAACCTTCTCACTAGTCCATCGTTAATACTCCGTAGATGTTTGCTGTTGATATGAATTATTTTCCTAAACAAACATTACAAATTGCCTTGCTTCTATTTTGCCGTTTCCATTTGAAGGTCACCTTATCACCACCATCACCTTGATCGTGATCCGCCATCACCTGCAAACTAACGATCCACCTTAAACCTCCATGAAACCCGTCGATAACCATAACTAACCGACACCATCTCCTTGAAAACCCTTGAGTGATATTTTTTTTCTCTTTTCTTCTTTCTGTTAAAGAGCTACGCCACCAATCACTACCATGAACCGTTACCCCGACACCACACCACCTTAACGCATTGTCATCTTCAAACACCCCACAAGCAACCACCATCACCGCCATTTCCTTCTTTTGCTACAGTTCTGGGTTTCTGTTACAATCCAATCACGAATCAATCTGCTATATATATATTTTTTCTGTACGTAAACCACAACCCACAACCTAATACAACTTCTAAATCCCTACTGCTAGCTGCAAACTATTCTTATTTTCTGTCCCTGATCAGTCTCGAACCACCACAAAGCAACCACCCTCTCCAGCTGGAAATTTACGATCATAACCCATTCATTACAGTTTTCTTCCTATTTTAAATCTGTTCGAAAACCCATTTCCTAATCAACCCAGCTGTAACTACTCGTTCTGTCCTATACGAAGTCCTTTTTACTGCTACGATTGTTATTAGGGTTTTGGTTCGAGAAACAAATGAAGAAGACGGTGGAACAATGAAAATTATGAACGATGATGCAAACCGTTCGTTTCTATTTCTGATTTCGCTATCTTTTTCTGTTTAACAACTCCAACGAACCAGCTTCTGCTGCTCGGTCTGATTTCTGTTACAATCAAGGAGAATGATTCCGGTAAATGATGAAAGAAAAATGGAGATGATGATATCACGAGTTGATGAGAAGGTTAATTGATGATGATACAAGAATGATTATTATGATGATCATCGAAGGAGATGATGAATAGATAAATACGATAATGATGATCTGGAATGATAAACGCAAGACCCCACAGTTTGTGTTCCTGTCGTGTTAATCTACCAAATACAAGAATCGATTATTGAATATTAATTTGTTAGTTGGGCTCCCAGAAACGAAAAGTGGGCTGCCACATTTAAGTTTTCTTGTTGGGCCAAGATTGCTAATTGCTGTTGGGTCGTATCCTGTTGGAGTATTGAGTTGAGACAGAGAGAACGAGATATGTATACATGGGTTGCAATTTTATTCAGAAAATAATTAATGGCCGAATGGTTAAGGGGTGTTTGTGTTAAGCGAGAGGTCCTAGGTTCGAGTCTCGGAGGTGGCATGTTATTTTTTTTTTAAAGCCTTGGAAGGTAGATTTCTATATCAAGACTATTGTTATTATTATTACTTATTAGTATTATTAGTATTATTATTAACATAAGTATCACTATTAATAATGACATTTTTATTACTAGTATTATCATTATTGATAAAGTTATTATTATTATTATTACTATTATTATTATTATTATTATTATTATTATTATTATTATTATTATTATTATTATTATCATTAAACTTATTAATATAAATATTAGCATTATTATTAAATGTAAAATCATTATTTTATAGTTATTATTATTATTATTAGTAGCATTATTATTATGATCAAAAATTACTTTTATTACTATTATTGATATTAGATTAACAAAGAAACATTTTGTATATAAAAATTATACTTTTAGTAATATTACATATATGTATGTATTAATCATATTAACATTTTTCGTATATAACAAATTAAATATTTTAATCAAATATATAATAATATAACTATATAAATATTAGTCATTAAAAATGTATATACACAAATATATATAATATATAAAGTAAAGTTATAACATGTGAGATTGTTCAATTTCGATTATATGTATTAATATACATATGAATAATATAGGTTCGTGAATCCGAGGCCAACCCTACTTTTGTTCAATGTCGTCATATGTATTTTTACTACAAAATACAGTATGGTGAGTTTTCATTACTCCCTTTTTATATATATTTTTGGGACTGAGAATACATGCGCTGCTTTTATAAATGTTTTACGATATAGACACAAGTACTCGAAACTACATTCTATGGTTGAATTATCGAAATCGAATATACCCCTTTTTATTAAGTCTGGTAATCTAAGAATTAGGGAACAGACACCCTAATTGACGCGAACTCTAAAGATAGATCTATCGGGCCCAACAAGCCCCATCCAAAGTACCGGATGCTTTAGTACTTCGAAATTTATATCATGTCCGAAGGAGGATCCCGGAATGATGGGGATATTTTTATACGCATATTGTGAATGTCGGTTACCAGGTGTTCAATCCATATGAATGATATTTTTGTCTCTATGTATGGGACATATGTTTATGAGAAATGGAAATATGAAATCTTGTGGTCTATTAAATTTATGAAATGATTATTTATGTTAAATTAATGAACTCACCAACCTTTTGGTTGACACTTTAAAGCATGTTTATTCTCAGGTATGAAAGAAATCTTCCGCTGTGTATTAGCTCATATTAGAGACATTACTTGGAGTCATTCATGGCATATTTCAAAAGACGTTGCATTCGAGTCGTTGAGTTCATCAAGATTATTATTAAGTCAATTATAGTTAGAGGTATTATGAATTGGTATGCATGCCGTCAACTTTCGATGTAATGAAAGATTGTCTTTTCAAAAATGAATGCAATGTTTGTAAAATGTATCATATAGAGGTCAAGTACCTCGCGATGAAATCAACTGTTGTGAATCGTTTATAATCGATATGGACTTCGTCCGGATAGATTAGGATGGGTCTTTACAGCTGTCCACAACCATAACAGTTCTTACCACCATTAGCATTGTTCGCGTTGCTTGCAGTGCTGTTGTTGTTGGTGTTGCCGTTGAGATTAACCTTGCAATCTTTTGACAAATGACCAAACTTCTTACAACAATTTAGAACAGAACAATTTCCAGTATGATGCTTGCCACACTTCTGACATTGTGGCTTTTTGCCCTTATACCCGGAGTTAGTTCATGTGGTTCCAGTGTCGTTATGGTAAGAATCTTGTTTTTTGAACGGCTGTTGATTGAAATTCTTGTCCTGACCACCGTTCCACTTCGTTTTACCATCGTTTGACTTATTCTCATTCAATGTAGTGCCCTTCCCTCTCTGGGCAATCTGATCCAACAGCAAACTAGCCATGTCAATAGCTTCCTGCACATTTACGGGTTTTGAAGTAGTGACCCCGCCTTAAATGTTCTCACTCAGACCTTCAATGTACAGTTCTACCTTACGCCTTTCCGGAGTAACCATTTCAGGACACATTAACGCCAACTCAAAGAACCTCTTGTTATAGGCGGTGAGATCATTGCCTACTAACTTCAGCTCTCGGTACTCGCGTTCCATTTTCTTAACCTCGTTCCTCGAACAATACTCCTCGATCATTCTATGCTTCAGAGTGTCCCAAGGTAGGGCATAAGCCTGATCACGACCCAGGGATTGAGCATAGTTGTTCCACCAGGTGAGCGCACTTTCTGCCAGTGTACCCGTTGCAAAGCCTACCCTGTCGTTATCATTACAACCACTAATGCGGAAAACCGATTCGAGCTTCTCAAACCATCTAGTGAGACCAGCTGGTCCCTCGGTTCCGTTGAAAGAATGCGGGTTGCAACTAGTGAACGTTTTGTAAGAACATCCATTACTGCCTTGTGTGCCGTTTCCATTAGTGTTGCTCGAGCCACCACGATCATTACTGTTTCGAGCGTTGTTGAATTCTCTCAGTAGTTCAGCTCTTTCAGCCGCGATTCCTTCGGCGACCATTCTCCTGATTTGGGCGGCTGTTGATTCCTTCGGAGGCATCTTCAACACAGAAAAACACACCAGGTCAGTGTCAAAACAACGCTATATATGAAAATATACTAGCAACGAATGTTGAAGACTAGTAATTAATAGTACGAAAAGATTCGCTAGTAGTGAGAAGTAGTGTAAGTAGTGATAGTAGTGTTAGTAGTAACACTAGTGGTAGTAGTAGTGGTAGTAGTAGTGGTACTAGTGTTATGTAGTGATAGTAGTAACACTAAGTAGTAACATTAATGGCAATAGTAGTAGTATAACATAACACAAGTATTATGATCATACAAGTTACTAAATACAGAATATTACCACATGCAATAAAAGATAATAGTTACTAATAGCATAATCCACCATTAATATAAATATAATCCAAGAGTGATAAACCAAATTCCAATGTAGTAAACCGAACAATAAACATAATGTGCTAATAGCCCGGTTTATAACACCCGGTAAGTCTTATATAATCAATTAAAGAAGGTATGGCAGATGAAAAAAAAGAAAAGAAGCTCATGGTCAACGACCCTTCACTTCCTCTTCTGTCGGGTACGGAAGGCAGGTCCATCATTCCTCGGCCTATTATGTTCCGCCTCTAATGCAGCAACCCTGGCAGTTAAGGCTGCTATCAATCTCGCCATCTCAACGAACCTTGCTTCAGCCTTGTACGTATAAGTATTTATACCTGTAACTCTTTCCTCCATCCTCTCTAGATCATCGGGGTGCGGATATGTCCTAGCAATATCGCTCAAGGCGTTAACACGATCAACAATATCCCTGTTACGGTTAGTATGAACCAAATCCAATGCATAAAGGTTCACGGGATGGTTAGGTATTCGATGCGGAGCAGGTGGTGGTGCTGGGGCTGGAGCATTCACCTAAGCCACACTGGAGTCGCTGTCACTGCTTCCTGAATCCTGTGACATCTAACTCATAGTATAAGAACACAAACAAAACAGATTAGTCAAGTAAATAACGTTAGTCACAAAGTACTCATGTAATGACTAAGTCCCGGTCATAGTCTAGACTCATCAAGGCGTCCTAATGACTAAATCAGACACACTAATGCAAGTCCTAGTTTCTCTACGAACCGTCAGCTCTGATACTAACTATAACACCCCGCCAAAATACCATCTGACGGCGTGTTAATTCCGGTCCCACAGTTAACAGTTACGCCCTCTATATGAGACGTTTAAAGCAATCGCATTTAATTTTATTTAAAATAATAACTTTCAAAAACAAAAGTCAGAAATCCCAAAATAGAAATACTGTTGGCTTGTGGTTACGATCACAACAATGTTTCTATTTTGGGATT